>NC_059115.1:23768892-24125618 GCF_020740685.1 Jaculus jaculus
AAATAACACACACAGCCCATTATTATATGTACTATATATTAATATATAATATGTACACATATGTGTATATATATTATATACTATATATTCATATATAATATAGACACATGTGTGCATATATAAAAGCTCTCTGCCAACAGTGCTGTTCAAGACATTAGGGAAGCACAAGAAGGAAAACCATCTTTGCAAAGTTTGCATCTAGCCTTTACATCAAGAACATATAAAGAAACTTAAAGACTGTGACCAGAAAATAAGCATCCTGAGTTGAAAAGTTTCAATATATGGGCTGGTGAGATGGCTTAGCAGTCAAGGTGCTTGCAACGGACCTTAAGGACCCAGGTTTGATTCCCCAGGACCCATGTAAGCCAGATGCACAGGATGGCGTATGCGCCTGGAGTTTGTTTGCAGTGTCTAGAGGCCCTGGTGTGCCCATTCTCTCTCTCTCTCTCTCTCTCTCTCTCTCTCTCTCTCTCTCTCTCCTCTCTCAAATAAATAAATTAAATTAAATTTTTTTAAAGAAAATAGTCAATATTTGAAATAGCACTTCTCTCAGGCCAATACTTGGATGATAAATAAGCTTGTAGAAATGAATCCAACAGTGTTTATTGTCATGCAGAACAAGTTATGCCACAGTAAAACATCACTGTGTACCTAATAGAACCTCTAGACACGTTCTTGTTATGAACACCACGTTTTGGCTAGGACATGGAACAACTGGGAATCCCACACCCTGCTGGTGAGAAACAGAGTTGGCAGGACTACTTTGGAACATAATTCATTGTTTTTGTTTATATTTAAAGTTATACACACGGCTATTTTTACAACTATTCTACTATTCTTATCACAGGTATGGACCTGTGATAAGTGAAACTAGGTACCCATACTTATACATGAGTATTCAAAGGAGCTCTATTTAATAGTAAAAAATGGAACACAGCCAGGTGTGGTGGCGCACGCCTTTAATCCCAGCACTTGGAGGCAGAGGTAGAAGTATCACCGTGAGTTCGAGGCCACCCTAAGACTACACAGTGAATTCCAGGTCAGCCTGAGCTAGAGTGAGACCCTACCTCAAAAAAAAAAAAAAAAAAAAAAAGGAACACTGTATCTATCAACAAGAAAATGTAGAAACAAACTATGATATATGATATCTATCCAAGGGAATACTCTCAATGATAATAAGGAATGAAGTATTGATGAATGCACCAACATAGATGAAAATCAAAATAATTATGCTGAGGGAAAGAAGCCAGACATAAATGAATGCATGCCATATGATTCCTCTTACACAAAGTCCCCAACATGCAACCCAATCCACAATGACAGAAGGGAATCCACAGTTGTTTGGCGATGGAAGGGAATGATGTGAGGAGAGGGATGAGCATGGTGGGGGTGCATTCATACAAAGCTGACTCCACAGAAGCTGAGAGTGGAAATGCTTAGTCTGGGAGAGCAGAGGCACGAAGGGGAGGAGGCTGGTTGTGGGTCCTGTGATACACAGTAAGGAAGACACTCTGATGTCCTACAACATGGTGATTAAGATAACAATGTGCTGTAGATTTTCAAAAAGCTAGAGAATTTGGAATTTTGTTGGTTTTTTTTTAACCACAAATGTCAATGTTTGAGAAGATACACATACTTTGCCCTAATTTGATCGCTGCATAATGTGTACCTATATCAAAACATCGTATGGCCCACAAACATGTACAATTTTTACATGTTGATTAAAAGTAAATATTTTTTAAATTGTTTAAAAGCAGTATGTGTACGGCTGGGGCTGATGAGTCTGTTCACTATCATGATTGTGATGGTTTCACACGATAAATTTTGTCAAAAGCCGCTAACTTGTATTTCTTATATGCAGTTTACCCAAAGTCAGTTACACACCAGAAAGCTGTTGGAAACAACTGGTCTCAGAGCTTTCATTCAAAACGGCTCACAGACTGCTTGCTTTTCTTCTCCACTACTATAAGTGCTCAGCAGTGGTGTGTAGTAAGATAGCCAAGTCCATTTTCTGGGAACCCAGTAGACAGCCAGCCCTGCTGGGAAACTGTCTCCTTAAGTCTACCCTGGGCCTCCGTGCGAGCTGTACCAGAATTCCACAGGCCCAGGGGAGTCGCATGTAGCAAAATGGAGACAGGAATTGGAAGCCAGAGGGTATGCTATGCTGTGTGACTTTCCACATCATCCCTCAGCCTTGGCCAGTATAGGGATTTGGTTTTGCTTGTCCTGTTTGTTTTTGTGACGGGGTCTTACTATGTAGCTCAGGCTGGCCTTGAAGTCACCATCTCCCTGCCGCAGCCTCCCAAATGCTGGCTACAAGTATGTACCTCTCAAGCTTCAGTGATTTCTCTGCAATTCCCTGAGGTGCTACAGAAGGGGTGAGTGCTTGGGTTCAGTCCTGGGGACTTGGTCCAGAGCTGAACGCTGTCATGCTTTGAGTCCTGTGATGGTGGGCACAGGAGCCGAAAAACCACGGGCCAACAGACTCCCTGAAGAATTGTGAGGCTGCCTCCAGGAACGGGGATCCCTGCTTTCCTAGCTGGCTCCTGCTAGGCGGGCCATCAGATGCCCACCATACACACATGCAAGTGAGGCTCAGCAAGCCTGGAGGGCTAGGAAGTCTCTGGGGGCTCGCTCTTTCCACATCCCTGTTCTCTCCGGAGCTCGGGTCCACAGGGAGAATCTCTTCTTCAAGGAGCGGTGAAAATAGTCGGGAGAAACGGCAGAAGGAAAGTAAGCTGGTCGGGCCTCCCAATTAGCTGCTGCTAGGAGCTGGCTTTTCCTGGGGCTGGGTGAAGACCCTGGCCCCAGTGGCCTCCTGGATTCCTGGGGAGAATGGCTCTTGATTTGGGGAATGGCCCCGGGTGGTGACTAAAGGATTGGGGGTTGGGGGAACTGGCCAAATAATCAGGGCATTCACTTGGGGGCTTTGTTTGCTGTTTTAGTGCAAATTAGCAATTAGCAGGACCTGGCGCTGGGCCACCTCCCTTCCAAGGCCAACTGGCAGCACGTGGCGTTTTGTTCTTGGCTGGGGACCCACAGACTGGGTGGCAGGGAACAGGCTGTGTGGAGCCAGGACCCAGAGCATCATGGTCCTATACCTAGCCGACTGTCCCCACTCTGTGGCATAGTGCCCAGGGACCCCCCAGTGGGCTGCTTTTAATGTGGGGGGAGGACTCAAGAGTGGACCCAAGTGTGTTCTGCAGCAGAGGGGCGCAAAATGGAAAAGCACCCCGCACAGGCCCTGTGGCCTAGCAGGAGATGGAGCCAAGATCCAGGATGTTGGCTAGGAATTCAAGGAAGTTAAGCAATGATGGAGCCAGAGCAACCTCTGCGAGCCTGCAAGACTTGGGAACACAGCTTGCAGTCCGCACCCCATTCGCAGCTGACAACTGATGTGGTGGGCCGAGGACCACACTTGGAGAATTCTCTGCTTTAAATCATTCCTCATATGATAATGAGAGAGAACGTTTCTTTGCCTGATTCATACTAAAAACAAAGGTAGGCCATAAGCAAAGATTAGGAGGCAAAAGGGGGCATTAGAACAATCATTGATTGCCATCAGAAAGCAATACAAATAGGGACTCCAGTGAATAAACTTCTTCTCCAATTAAGAAAGGCAGGCACACACGAAACCTTGAGAGGAATTCACTTGCCCTGGCCCAACAACAGAGAAATAGATTTAAGTAAAATGAATGACTCACTGCTGATCTTGTTGGGTTGTTTGAAAAGAACCAACTTCACAAAGGATGGTCTGCCAGGGAATGGACACCAGGAGCACCCTTCATGGAGGCTGAAAAACTGCACATCTAAGAGTTTGCCAACCATTCCTGCTCACCCCCACCCTTCCTGCCCACCACCAACACTCCACTTCCTGCTCACCCCAACGCTTCCTTTCAAGCTCACTCCAATACTCCCCTTCCTGCTCAATCCCAATGCTTCACTTTCTTCTCACCCCAACCCTTCCCTTCCCACTCAACCCAACCCTTCCTGCTCACACCAACCCTTCCCTTCCTGCTCACCCCAACCCTTCCCTTCCTGCTCACCCCAACCCTTCCCTTCTTGCTCAACCACAACCCTTCCTGCTCACCCCCAACCCTTCACTCCATGCTCACTCCCAATGCTTCTCTTTCTGCTAGCCCCAACCCTTCCCTTCCTACTCACCCCAACCTTTCATGGGCACTCCTGCTCATTCCCAACCCTTTCCTTCCTGCTCACACCAACCCTTCCCTTGATGCTCACCTCCAACCCCTCCCTTCCTGCTCACAACTCTTCCCTTCCTGATCACCCACAACCCTACACTTCCAATTCACACCAACACTTCCCTTCCTGCTCACACCAGCACTTACCTTCCTTCATGTTCACTCCCAACCCTTCCCTTCCTGCTCAACCACAACCCAACCCTTCCCGATCACTCCCAAACCTTCCTACTCACTACCAACCCTTTCTTCCTGCCTACCCTCAACCCTTCCCTTCCTCTTCATCCCAACCCTTCCCTTTCTGCTCACCCTGACCCTTTCTACTCCTCCCAGCCCTTCCCTTCCTGCTCATTCCCAACACTTTCCTTCCTCTCAACCCCGACACTTCCTGCTCACCCCCAACCTTTCCTTCTCATTCCCAACCCTTCCCTTCCTGCTCACCCCCCAATCCTTCCTTCTCATTCCCAACCCTTCCTGTTCACTCCCAACCCTTCTCTTCTGCTCACCCACAACCCTTCCCTTCTTGGTCACTCCAAGCCCTTCCCTTTCTGTCACCCCCACCCTTCCTGCTCACTCCCAACCCTTCCTCATCCTGTTCACTCCTAGCCCTTCCTGCTTCCTCCCCAATCTCTTTGAGCCCAGGAAATAGTTCAGATGAATCCCCAACCTTTAGTTTTAATGGAGACAGTCCTAAAGTTGGATAACAAATGAAAATATAGGATGTCCACTTAAGTTTGAACTTCAGATAAATGATAAATATGTACTGAGCCCAAGTCTCATCCCAATCGAAGGGGCTTGCTAATATGTTTACATGCTTATAAATGACTGATAGTTAGAGTCTGATTGTTTTCTTTTGCGTGTGTATATGTGCTTATGTGTATGTTCCTGGGGTGGGTGTGGGAATGCAGGTGTGTGCACATGTACTTGTATGTAGGTCAGAGGCTCTTGTCAGCGTCTTGCTTCCTCTCTCCACATTTTGAGACAGGTCTTCTACTGAACACAGAGCTCCTGAATCAGGCACTGGTACTGCAGGCGAGCACTGCCGCACTCAGCATCTTACATAGGTTCTGGGGATCCAAACTCAGGTCTCAAGCTTGTGCAGCAAGCTCTTTGCTGCATCTCCCCAGACCCTCCTTTTTTTAAAATGTCTGCATCTCTTGTATGTTTGGCCAAGTCATCATTTACTAGTTCCATAGCAGTTGAGGCTGTCAGCAAGCCCTCCCTGTACGTGCCCACAAGAGTGTCAGAGCCAATATGGCATAGCTCTCCCTACTCTGTGTGTTCTGGGGAATCAGTGCACCTCTTCTGCAGTCCCTTGAAGGACCCCAACCCCATTACTGCTCTGTCCTCACAGTCCTTGATGGTGGTCAAATCCCCGCTGTTCCTGTGAATACTTCAGTCCCAGAAACAAATAACAGCAGACAGGAGGAAAACACTCAGGGTGAAAGAAACATCGGGTATCTTCACTTCCCCTGGTCCCCCACACAAGAAGGTTCCCTTCTATGGACCACGTGCCAACAGCTGCCTTCCAAGGTGGGGTCCAGATTCCCAGGGCTCGTTGTCTGAGTTCTGTCCCAACCCAGCTTGGCTTGGTAATTAAAACCATGAGGGTCCAACCCCTGCATTCCAACCCCTGGCAGGGTGAGGATTAGAACCACTGGTTTGTTACTTTATTTTGCTCATTAATTCAATGCAGACATTGGGGTTTTGAGGAATTATAATGTTCTCAGTATTCCAAAAGGAACCACAGAGGTTGTAAAATGGGCTGCAAGAGTTAGACCCCATTGATACCACTCCCAGGAAGGCCTTGGAGTCAGCTAGAATTAGGCTAGCAGATGGGCTCAGCCTCTGCCCGCCTGCATAGTAGACACGTGTCCTGCTCTGAGCCACGGAATTACCCAGGACACAGGATTCCCAGAGGTTAAGAGGAGAGCTTCCACACCTGGGAAGTACCCACTGGGCTCCAACACATGGAGATGTGGGGAAGCAGCACTCAGCTTGAGGTGATCACAGCAGAGTGACAGGACCAGGCAAAGGGTCTGCCTTCCTGAATCAACAAGCACTGTCAACAGAACGAACAGTCAATCGTTGCAGGTGTGTTGCTGGGAAGGAATCACAAGTTATCTTCAAGTAAACATTCTTGGAACTCTTTTTTTAGCATGATGAGACATTCAGAAATCTCTGATTACAACAAAAGTACAAGCATAACTACACAGTGGACTGCACAGGCCACTCACCTCACCAACCCTTCAGGAAAAAAGAAGGCAATGCATAAGGAGGTAATGAACTTTCTGGACCTGAGTCAGGTACAGAGCCCAGAGAGATGGAACACCTAGCCAAGCTTGACTGGTTGTGATGGTTAATCTTGTCTACTTGATGGGATTTTAAAATCGTCCTGGAATCAACCGTCTCCCCATAGTGTAGGGAGTTTCTACAGTATGTCTACTGAGGTAGACAGCCCCACCCTAAGTGGCTGCACCACGGCATGGCCAGGTCCCCATTGAGTAAAAGGGCGAAAGAACTGAGCACCAGCATTACAGCTCTGCTTCGTGACTGCAGATGCCACGTGACCTGCGCCCCCGCAGTCCTGCCACCAAGCTTCCTGCCAAGCTGGACTGCACCCTCCAACTGTGAGCCAACCCCCCCCCTCCTTAAGTTGCTTTCATCAGGGATTTATCACAGATGGAAAAACAGGTATCCAATGCACTGGTGATGGATGGTGGGACTTGAATTAAGGCAGCCTGCTTAACCACCACATTCTTAACATCCTGGTCTGGGATTCAGGGCTCTCGCCCTAGAGGTACCATGACCCCCACACTACAATGTGAGCACTGGACTCCTTAACTTGTCTGCACAAGAGCCAATGCAGACCTGTGAGAGGTAAAGCTCTCACCCTTGAAATAAGATGTATAAAAGGGTCATCCTAGTTTCCTGGTTTTTACAATGACAATTTAAACAGTAAGGACTCGGGCTCCCTCTCAACATCCTTCCACATCGCCATTCTCCTCCTAGGCAATGTGAGTGCTGGTCGGCAGAAGTTAGGTAAGCAGAACCAACTGTCCTTATCCTAAAAAGAGTGGTGTGCATAAGCAAGGAGTGGGGTGAGGAAATCGGCAGATGGGCTTTGGAGCAAGCTAACCTGGGCTCAGACCCTGGCTCTGCCACCAGGAGGCCAACAGTGAAGGCAAGTGACTTCCCTTGCTACATAGGTCAGCAAGGACTGTAACAGAGTACCACAGACTTGGAGGCACCAAAACAAGAACATTCCCTCACAGATCTGGAGGCCATAAGTCCAAGATCAAGGTGAGGTGGGACTGGCTCCTTCTGCCAGTGTTGGCACAAGGTCTGTTCCAGACCTCTCTCCTTCACTTCTGGACGTAGTCTGCTCCTGTGTCTTCACATCGTCTTCCATCTGGGCCTGCATGTGTCTATGTCCATTACGTGACTGGGACAAAGTACCTGACAAGAAGCAACTTAAGAAGAAGGGTTTATTTGTCTCACAGCTGGAGGGGTACAGCCCGTTGTGGTGGGGAGGGAGCCGCACAGTGTGAGGCAGCTGCTCACATCCAACCTGCAATGAGAAAGCAGCAAATCGTGATGCCCCACTCTCCCTTTTATTCAATCCTGCCCCCACCATGCACCCCTGGTATGGTGCCACCTGCAGTAAAGGTGGCCCTTCCCATCGCAACTCAGTGAATCTAGAAAGTCCCTCACACGTAGCCAGGGATTTGTCTCCTAGCTGATTCTAGATGCTGTCAAGTAAACAATCACCATGACCCATCAGTATCCACATCTCTCCTACCTATGAGGATTCTAGTTATCTTGGCTTAGAGCTACCCCAGTGACCTCATTTTATCTTTTCTTTCTCTTCAAAGTCTGTATCTCCAAACACCATCATGTTGGGAGGTGCTAGGGGTTAGGATTTAACATGTGAGTGGGAGAGGGGAAGGGTTCACCATGCCCCATATCATGCCCAACCTCATGATGTGTGCCATGATGCTGCTAGGTTCAGTCCTCCTTTGCTTTATCTGGTAAGACCCTCTTGTGGTGTCTTTCCCAGACACTGCCTCACTTCACTCCAGATGCCAAGAGAGTTGGGGAGTTGAGCTTAATGTCTTGCTCAGTGCTGTCTGAATTGCACTTCCCCATTGCCCACTAAGTGCAGCATAGTCTCTTCCCAACTCCAGTGACTTGTGTGTCTCACTACTCACCCTCCCCAGCCTCTATAGGGCTCTAAAAAAGCAAGGAGCTTGCAGGAAAAAGGGAACTTCCTACCAAATAGATGGTGAGGTGTCAGGGGTAGGGTGTCCAGAGGAAGTTAAGGTTCCCTTCTGGTATTTGAAGTGGTTTGTCTTCTCAGAAACCCACTTAGAGGGCTGGGAAATAACTCAGGTAGTGTGACCTTTAGTCTTTGACAGCTTGATTGGATCAAGAATTAAGTAAGAGCCTTGCCTCTTGGCAGGGCTGTGAGGACATTTCCTGAAAAGATGAACTGTGGTGGGTACAGTCTTCTTAGCTGCAGCTCATATAGAGAGAGATCTGAGGGGAAAGCAATGTTGTTTCAGCTTGCCTACCTTTGCTCCTTGCTGGTGAATGCATCTACCCTGTGGCTGCTCAGCTTCCTCAGCACCCTCCAGCAGGTAGAGCCAACATGAACTTTGCTGGTGGCCTGGTGGACTCAGTGCTAGGAGCAATCTGTGTCTACCATACACCCATGCAGCGTGAGTGAGTGAGTGAGTGACAGTGTGTGACAGAGAGGCAGGGGGAAAATCATACAGACAACAGGTACAGCAACACAGAGATCGGACCCTCTGGAAACTCAAATTCTACCCCTAAGCAGTTGAGCAGCCCTAAAGAACCCTCACTGTCTCAGCAGTGGAGAGAGCAGGAAATGCAGTGGTCCTGTTTGGAAACTTTGAGCACTAATGCCGAGCTTGTTTCTTTCATTGGTTTTGATAATGACCTCCCTGTTCTGCTCAATAGACGGAGTCGGATTGTTTTTTAAGGGCAAAGGCTGTTTGCACCCAGGTCAAGCAACTCAAGTAATGGACTTCAGGGTCACAGTAAGAAAGCCTATGATGCTTCCTCATAGTGCTTTCCATAGACTCTTATCCTGGCAACACCCCTTTGTGAAAGGGTTACTGTCACTATTAACACAGAAGAGAGAAATATAACTGAAGATAGCAAGAGTCCTGTTAGAAGGGGGTGCAACCCCATGAACCCAAGATTCCCTGCTGCACATCTGTAGGTGGGACTGATGCAGAACAACCTGGCTGAGTGGCTCGGGGTCCTGGGTCTTCATTCCTCACTCTACACTATCTTTCAAGGGAATTTTCAGCTCTTACCACTCAAAAACAGAAGTCTTCCCAATCTGTGTGACTTGGTGCAATACTCACAGGTGTGGCTCATCAATGGCTTGGGTATTTGGATGATCAGGTCCCTGGGCCACTGCCATGGGAAGAGCAGCCTGCTTTGGGAAGAGGACCCTGCAGGAGGATGGGACACATATGCCAAGCTGAGAACTATGGCCCTAGTTCACCAAGCTCAGCCCACCCCCAGCAGAGCTTCCAGCTGGGTCAGTGTTGTGGGCTGGTGGGACACTAAGCTTGTTTGTTGTACGGTGGTATTGTGGGTGACATTGGTCATCTCTAGTTTTAGGTTGAAGCTACAGAATACAGTTCACTTCAGTGAGAGGTTAAGTTTCCTAACTGCCTCTCCTGTGAATGAGACATGCCCTAGGAGCATCTTTCTTACTGAATGAGTCATCCAAAGCTTTGTATCTACATTAAATTCATACTTGAGGGCTGAGAAGTTTCAATGAATAAAGTACTTGCCTCACAAGCATGAGTACTTGAAATTGGTCCCCAGCATCCACATGAAAAGCAGGCACAGCAGTGCATGCATGCAGGTCTGGGGAGACAGAGACAGAAGGATCCCTGAGGCATGTTGACTAGTGTGTCTGACTGAACTAGTGAGCCCCAAGTTCAGTGAGAGACCCTGTCACAAAATAATAAGGTGGGGGGCACTGGAGACATGGCTTAGAGGTTAATGTGCTTGTTGCCTACAAAGCCTAATGACCCAACTTCAGTTCTCCAGTACCCACATAAAGTCAGGTGTACAGGGTAGCATATGCATCTGAAGTCCATTTGTAGCAGTGGGGGGCACTGGTGTGCCAATTTTCTCCATGTGTCTCTCTTCTAGCTCTCTCTGCTTATAAATGAATAAATAAATATATCATTTAACAAATAAGGTGGAAGGCAATGGAGGAAGACACCTGATGTCAACTCCTGACCTCCACATAAACATGTACATCGGTGCACACGCTGTCCACCCAGCTATGCCTATAACACAAATTTGTACACGCATGTCCACATACACCACATACACACAGTATAGCTTGGTTATGCTATATTGCATGATGCAAAATATGCATGAATTAAGATAAACTCCTAGACTTTAATTCCATCTTCCTCACTAGAGAAGACCACTGTAAACTTCCACCCAGTCTGTCACACAGTTTGATAGCACACTGCCCATGAAATGCCCAGGAAAATAAGTGCTGGTCTAATGTACACCTGGCCCGAGATCCTGGAGAAAGTTCCACTGTTTCTGTGTGGCTTTGAGCTAGTCCCTGACCTCCAAGAGCATCAGCTTTCCACCTGTGAGATGGTCCCAACACTAGGAAAAGAAAATTACCCAAGGAGTCTGTTGCAAGTCCAAGGTGAGGATGGTGCAGTAGTTTGAATAGATGTCCCTGAGAGATTCAAGAGTTTTATTAAGGCTTCTTGGATGTCCAGGTGGACCCTAGGGTCCAGCCCTCAGGTGCAGGGGAGGATTGGGGATTCCAGTCTGAAGATATGCAAAGTGCCTGAGCTTTGCCTGGAGTTCCCTGAATGTGCTTGCTTGCTTGTGGTGCTGGTGGTGACTTGGGGCTTTGCTCTCTCAGCATGGGCCTGTGAAAGTGGGCCATCCTCTTCTGCCATTATGAAACTCCCCCCTGAATCCATAAGTTTCAATAAATTCTCGTCCTCCCGTAACTGCATTTGGTCTGGAAGTTTATCCCAGCAACTGAAGGTGACTATTACAGATGGTGATGGCCTAACACACAAACGATAACCCCGAGACGTTCCTGTTGGCACAAATGAGTCGTCTTCTCAGTGACTGCTTGGAAACCAAAGCAGCCAACCCTGTGTCTCGGAATTCCCAAGAGCCTCACATGGCTGCTCAGGGTGGGGGTGGGGGGGTCTTCTGAAACCATGGTGTACTCATGCCAAGACCCTAATGAGGGGGCTTCACACTGCTGCTACTATTATTTCTCATCCAGTTGAGTTTACGGAGGCCTTGGGGAAGTGTCCAAAATCTATAAGCGGACACGGTCTCTTCCCCACAAATAAATGAAATGCTGAAATATTATATTTTTTATTAGTACCATGGGTTTTCTAAAAACTCTCATGCCTTGTGCAATGTTTTCCTTTCCCTGCTCAAATGCCCTGTCATGAGCAGGAGCAAATGGGAGGGAGGAGTTTGCAGTGGGTGAGATAGAAAGTTTGCAGAAGTGGGTTCTGTAGCCTCTGCGAGTTCAGAAATTGCAGAAGCCCACTCTCACGCCAGAGCTTCAAGCTCACCCTCAGTGTACACCTGGCTTCTCTCTCCATAGGCCTCTTGTTGGTCCCTCAGATGAGCCCTTCTCAGCCCTGCAGCCCACCCAGAGCCAGACCCCATCCCCAGCCTGGACTATTTGCAGCAGCAGCTTTGTGAGTTCAGTCTGTCCAGCAACAGTGTGCTCCACTGGAGCCAAGATCTGACTCAGCTTCAGAGGCTTCCCATCGCCAGAGGCCCAGCATCCTCAGGGAAGGGGCAAAACCCTTCCGGACTGGCTCCCACTTCTCCTTGGACCACATCATCATCATGGGCCCACCTTGGCACAAGATGTGACCAGTCCTTAGTTTTGAAGCCCTCCCCCTGCCTCTTTGGGTCTCTCGTCTGATGCCAGCTCAACCTGAGATCCTGTTAGGTCTATAGATCTTGAGTCAAATAAGGACACCTTGGTGAGATTAACTGTTCTTTAAGCAATAGTTGGTCAGTGCCGTTCTTGTTTGATGTTTCATTGTCCTGTCCTAAAATGCTTGTCTTTTTTACCTGTGTATGTGACAATTTTTTACATGGGTATGTGCATGTGAATTTGTTTGTGTATGTATTGGCACACGTGAGCAGGTACTCACACATGTTTGTGCAGTTGTGTGTGCAGGCCAAAGGTTGACATTGTCTTCTCCAATCACTATTGTTTGAGACAGGATCTCTCTCACTGAAGCTGGAGCTAACTGATTCAGCTGGACCAGGTAGCCAGCATGCCCTAGGGATTCTTCCTGTCTTCACCTCCCCAGCTGAGGGATTTCAGGTGCTCATCACTGCACCAGGCTTTTATGTCAGCGCCAGGGGTCAGAACTCAAGTCTTAGGTTGGGGAGATGGCTCAGAGATTAAGAGCACTTCCCATGCAAACATTAGGACCCGAGAGGGCCTGATTTGCCATGAGTTTGATTCTGTGGCACCTACCTAAACAACTGGGCATGCCCAAACATGCCTAAAACCCTAGGCCTGTGTGAAGGAGAAACTGGAGAACAGTTGGGGCTCACTGGTCAGCCAATCTGGCCAAAAAAATGCATCTCGGAGCTCAGTAACTCTGTCTGAAAAAATATTAGTGTTTCTATTAATTGTGTAAAATAATGGGCTCCAGTGTGACATTTTCCCATATGCATTTAATGTACTCTGATCAAATTCACCCTTGTTACTATTTCTTGTCCCTTACTACCCCCCACTTGTCCTCAGCCTCTTCCCAAATAGCCTGCACCATACTTTCACAACTACTGTTTTTGCACGCAGCTCTCTCTTGAATGTTATATAGTTTTGCTTCCTCAGGATATATACCCAATAATGGGACCACTGAGTTTATTTGGGGAGCATTTTCACTGTGCTGGCAAAAGTGAGTTGCATGTGCTTATAGGAGAATGAGGCACAAGGGCACACCCCCGATTCTGTATGACCTAAATATTTATCTCCATTTAAAATGGGGTTTTCCAAGATAGGTGATAAAATCTAGGCTCATCATAATTTTCTTTTAGTTTCTTTTTAATATTTATTTATTTGTTATTTGTTTAATAGACAGAGGAAGAGAGAAAGAGGCAGAGAGAAAGAATGGGCATGCCAGGGCCTCTAACTATTGCAAGTGAACTCCAGACACATTTGCTACCTTGTGCATCTGGCTTATATGGGTCCTGGGAACTTGGACCTGGGTCCTTCGGCTTTGCAGGCAAGCACCTTAACCACTAAACCATCTCTCAAGCCCCTCTTTTAGTTGTGATCTACTTAGTTTACTAATCAAGCAGTAACTTTACTGAACACTGTGACAGGTTGAGAGAAACCATATGAGAAAAAGGCATTTTGCATTTTAGCAACTATGATAGTTTGAATGGATGCCCCCTCAATAGATTCAGGAGATTGATTAAAATTTGTAATTGGTGTCACTATGGGTGTATCCTATGGTCCAGCCCTAAGGTGTGGGGGTGGGCCTGGAATTCCAACCTAAGATAAGCACAGTGCCTGAGTTCCCTGTAGTTTGGTGGCCAATTTTTTGCTCTTGCTTTTGGTAGTGGGTTTTCTCTTTTTCACCATTATGGAACTCCCCCTGGATCTGTAAGCTTCAAATAAATGCCATTCCTCCCATAAACTGTGCCTGGTTTGGAAGCTCGTTACAGCAACGTGAGGCTGACGGCTACAGAAATGGTACCAAGAGTGGGATTTGCTAAGATGAATCTGACCATGTGGATTTTTGTCTTTTGGAACTTGTGTTCTGGAGAAATAGGGAACCTGGTGCTTGCAACTGAAGATGCCTTCTGAAGTGGTAAGCAAGTATTATGGACTATTCTGATGAGAGTTTGAAAATGCTAAGTACAGAGAAAATTGTATTTGGAGGCTTGGCCTATGAACTTTCTAAGAGAAAGGAAAGACAGCAGAGGACTTTACTGTAACTGGGCTAGTGGCACAAGGGCTGGCTGTGGTCTGCTGCCCAGGCCCACAGAATTTGATCAAGGTTAAATTTGTAGTGGACTGATGTGCTTGGCTAAAGATATGGGACTGAGAGATATAACATTTAAAATTGGAGAAATTAAAACAAGTCTAAAATTTACTGGCACAGAGATTGCTTTTAGGTTAATGAGGCTGCTATTGTCAAACACATTAGCAATCTTAAGGAAGATGGCAACCTGAATGGCATTTCTCTCCCTTTCTGTCACAAAAGTCCTCCCCTTGGCTCACTAGTTGGTTACCTAGGAATACAGACCTGACAAAGGGGTGTCTTCTGCACTTTAGGTCCTGAATACAAGGTAGACAGCCACACCAGTCGTTCATGGCTCTGGGCCCACCCATTCAAATGTTGAGACCCTTCAGTCCAGTGCTTCTGCCCCCCTCTGGGGGGTGACTCTAAGGCAAAGATGATCTTTTCTTTGTCCTCTTGATTGATTCCCATTCAGTGGGATGCTCTATTCTAGAGATGCCTGGTTAAATTAAATTCCTCTTTAGAGGTAAGTTTTAAAAGACACACCTAGAAGTACACCCACAAACACACTGTAATTGCTTTTTGTTACAGCCAAGAGGTGGGATGAGGTCACGACTCAGTAGGTAAAATGCTTTATGACCTGAGTTAGATCCTCAGAATTCATTTAAAAAGGTGGGATATGATGGTGTGTGTCTATCATCCCAGAGCTAGGAAGGAGACAGCAGGATCACTGGCCAGCCTTAATGGGGATAGATGAGGCTCCTGAGGAAAAACACTCAGTTGTTCTCTGGACTCTACACACATGCGCATACACATGAACATGCACATGAGCACACGTCACACATTTAAAAAGAAAACAGCCCTAGCTGGGCATGATGATGCATACCTTTAATCCCAGTACTCAGAAGGCAGAAGTAGGAGGCTCACCATGGGTTTGAGGTCACCCTGAGATTACAGAGTGAATTCCAGGTCTGCCTGAACTAGAGCAAGACCCTACTGGGAAAAAACAAAACAAAAAGCCCCGAAGAGGTGATGATTAGCAAGAGGTGAAATGTATCTGTATATTCTGGGTACTGTCTTAGAAAGTCTTGGTGGTTCCTTACATCTCAAAAACTTTGGCAGCATAAGGACCAGCCCTCCCCAATACTGTAACTCCCAGGTAATCACATTTTATGGCAATTTTCTATTTATGTGTCTACCAACGCCATTCACTGTACTGAGGAATGAGTGAATGAATGA
The DNA here is from genome assembly GCF_020740685.1 of Jaculus jaculus. Taxonomy (NCBI): domain Eukaryota; kingdom Metazoa; phylum Chordata; class Mammalia; order Rodentia; family Dipodidae; genus Jaculus; species Jaculus jaculus. The sequence continues at coordinate 23,784,383 of NC_059115.1, forward strand.
ATGAATGAACACATCAATCAGCAAATCAAAGGATGAAAGGAACAGTGGGGGGTTAGCAATGCAGAGTGACAACTGCTAAGCTTGCTGGCCCAGGCGCTGAGGGCCTAGTATTGAGTGAACGGCCAGGGCCGCCCTCAGTCCTGCTGCATTGCACTGGGCCATCATGACAGTGTTCAGCTTCCCAGGGCTGATGGGATGGACAGGGAGAGACCACAGCACTTAGAGCCACAAAAGCTCACACCCCCCAACAGTCTGGCCGCTGTGACTGGATAGATTGCTCCCCTTGGAAGACTTTGTTATTCAATCAGAAAAGTGGGAGAAAACAAAACAAATGTCTACAGTTGCGCATTTAGAGATCACTTCAGATACTATGTATTTTTCAATTGGCAGTCCCTAACACCTGACTTTTCTCGTTTTTCTGTCATCCAGGACCCACGTGGAAACCTTCAGGCCACCATGGAGAAGGAGCTGCCACGGTTAAGCACTTTCATCTGCACTGTTTGGCTCGTGAGCTGGTTTTCATGGAGAAGCACGTGTGATTAGCTGAGGGCAAAGGAGAACAGGGGTAGACACTCAATAAACATTTACTGAACTGAATGGGATCCAGCTTCACCCTGGCTCCCTGTTCCCATCAAAGGCAAAGTTGCTTCCCACTCCCCAGGCTCCCCTTGCTTCTCCCCAAGTACTTACAGAGTGACTACTATATGACTGGCCCAGGGCCAGTCACTGGGAATTTCATGGGGAACAAATCCGAAAAGTCCCCTTCCCTCATGGAGCTTACCGGAAGCAACGCACCCTAGCGAGTACACACCAAATACACATTTCACTACAAAATGCCCAGGGAAGAAGGCCTTACACTGGAGAGAGCTGACAGTGACAATGAGAAGATTGTGGAACCTGGAGGAAGTGGAGCCTCGCTGGAGGAAGTGGTCCTGAGGTTTTACAGTTTGGCTCCACTTCCTGTCCACTGGCTGCCCCATGTTCCTGCTGCTGTACCTTCCCATCATGATGAACTGTATCCCTTCTCAAACTGTGAGACAAAATAAGCCCTTCCTCCCTTACGCTGCTTCTTGCCAGGTATTTGCTTGCAGCAATGAGAGAATAACAAATGCAGGTTAGAACTTGAGCACAATGTGGACAAGATATCACGGAAGCTTGTTCTTTGAGCTCTTGTGACATCAGGTGCAATGTATGATCTCACGGGGCTCCTACAGAGAACCATGACAGGAGTAATTTTCTCACCACCTTTTATTATTTGTTTATGAGAGAAAGAGAGAGAGTGAGAGAGAAAGACAGATAGAGTAGATAGAGAATGGGCATGTCAGGACCTCTAGCCACCACAAAGGAACTCCAGACACATGAGCCACCTTGTGCATTTGTTAGATGAAGAAGCTGAGGCAAGAGAGCTTAGATGGACAGCCCAAGATGGCCTAAGTAGCAGCTGACCCTGCATCCCATCTCGGGAGGCCTTGAACCTCAAGACTCATTCCTAGCACTGAGCTACCTGCCCCAGGAGCTACAGACACACACAGGACCCTGGAGACCATGCTAAGGGATTTGTTTTCCTTTAAAACATCACTTTCGACATTTTTCTTATGCTTGCATTCTAATTCTACATGGTAAGTGGCTGGTTTTAAATAACTTTCTGAACGACCTGTTATGTGATTCCTCAGATATTTATTATGTTCCTCCTCTTTGTCAGGCACAGTGCTGGGGTGGGGAAAGATGCATTGACAGTCACAGCCAGCTGGAGGTGAGAGGTATGAGCAGGTAGTGGAATAGAGACAAGGCTCAGGGGTGCTGTGTAGACAGCTCTGGAGTATCTCTTAAAGGCCCATATTCTGAAAGTCTAGTCCCCAGCTTGCAATTATTGGGAGATGGAGCCTAGTGGGATGAAGTTAGGTCATTGGGTACATACTCAGGTTCTCTCTCTCTCTCTCTCTCTCTCCTTTCTTGTTTTTTTCTTTTTCTTCTTCTTTTTGTCCTTCCCACCCCCACCCCTGCTTCCTGACTGCCATGACTGCCTCCTCCACCTGCTCTACCACAAGGCTTAACAGCACTGGAGCCAAACCAACTGCTCAGTGAACCCTCTAAAACACTGATCCAAATAAAACCTTTCCACCTTCTAAGTGTCTCAGGTAGACCTGATCACAGTAACGAGAAGCTGACTGACGCAGAGGACAAGGAGAAGTCTGTTTGGGAGAAGTTATCACAAAGGGACCCAATCTAGGCAACGAGCTAAGGGAGGTCATCCCTGTGGGCTGTGCACACAGGTAAGACTGGAAGAACAGGTAGGAAATGTTCAGGGAGGTTAAGGGACTACGTAGGAAAGGGGCAGATAACCCAGGACTCCAGCTACATCTGAATTTCTGATAAACCATAAATAATACTGACTATAACAACATATTCATGGAGTATGAGCATAGCAATAAAAAGTATCAAAGGGGCCAGAGAGATGGCCCAATGGGTAAAATGTTTGCTATGCAAGGAAGAGGACCTGCGTTTGTATCCCTAGAACCCACTTAAGATGCTAGGCACAATGGTGCACATATGTAATCCTAGCTCTGGGAGGCAGAGAGAAGAGGATCCCTGGAACTCAATTGGTGAGCTATAGTTCAATGAAAAACTTTGTCTCAAAAAAAAAAAAATAAGATTACGAGTGATAATGGATGACACCTGACACTGATCTCTGATCTCCACACATAGGTGTGCAACCAAGAAAAAGAACCTGCACATATGTGCACCCACATGCATACAAACACACATGCATACATACATGCATGCATATGTGTTGTTTACCTGATATTCAAACTTCACTTCTTCTCTTTGTTTTTGTTTCTTGTTGGAGTGTGTAGCAGGCAAACAGGAAGGCTTTTCAGAACCCTGAGAGCACCAGATACAAATCTGCGAACCCAGGAGAAAGCCCAGTGGACGTGAGGAAGTGTAGGAAGGCCCGTGTGACTGGCACAGGCACCTCCAAGTCCCATTCCCTCATCTCTGAAGCACAGCTGTAATAGTTTCAAGCTGAAGAATGTCACACCTGTGCAGCACTTAGCACGGCTCTGCTACACAGCAAGGCTCGGCAGAGGTGAGAATGTGCCATGTCCCCTTCTCCACCATTGCCCTCTCTCACTTTTATATCTCCAACCAATTCAGTGCCGCAGCTCTCACTTTGGGAGGCCACGTGTTCAGCCAAAACGTTGGGCTTCCATTGCCATGGGAAGAGGAGAAGGGTATTGGGATACAGCCAAATGTGCCAACAGTCGGCAGGCAGGCGGAAGTGGCTCCAGTTTGGTGAGCATGGCCTGCACAGGAGGCCACGGGCCTGCACCCAGGGTAGCCGGAAGACGGGAGTGAGGGCAGCAGTGAGCGGAGACATCTGGGATGATTATCACAAGCAGCTCTGTGTGCTATTTAGTGCCAGTCCCGGGGAAAAGAGCAAGTGTCCCACTGCAGTTGCTCATGAATTCAAAGCAGCTTCAATGGAGTGACAGCTTATAAAGCCTCTGAGAATATAAATAAATGTACCCATGTAAACATACTCACTCTGTGTGTGTGTGTGTGTGTGTGTGTGTGTGTGTGTGTGTGTGTGTGTGTGTGTATGTATGCACGCATGCATGTGTAGAGGCATCAACTACGCTTTGCCCTGGAAGAACATCAGACCTGGATTATGTTACACAAGGAGGAACACAGTAGATTCTAATGAGAGAAGTGACTACATTGTACTTAATGTGTTTGCAGTTCTTTTAAAACCAGTCCTTGCTTAAGTCTATATTTATGTCTGCCAATTACAGGGCAGCTGCACACTAGATTTGCTACTTAAATCAAAGCAGCTGCAGGGTGAGCACTCCTCCCATGTGCTTATGCTCCACACATGAAGCCTTAGAGAGCACCCACTCTCTACCAGCCAGGGCTCCAGGAAAGGACAAATGAGAGTGCCACAAAGACTAGGGTTCTCCACAGAAATTTGTGTCACCCCAGAACAATAGGTTTGAAGGCATTCTGGAACCTACTGTCATTGTGTATAAATAATAAGGTACTCTTGTACAGATGGCTTCATCAGAAAACCAAATTCAGGAGAAAGACACTCCTGGGTTCAAATCTTTCCTCCCAGGTCCTGTTGGCATGGCTTTGTGTCTCCTGTTGAAAGCCGACATGGGTTGGGAGCTAGCATGGTATGCAGGTGGCAGCAACTCTGGACCTGGTGGATCTGGCTTTGATCTTGGCTCTTATGCCCAGAACTGAAGATTTCCAGGAATGTGAAAATGATGATTCTAAAATAGCAAACTGAAAGCCAGGTGTGGTGGCACACACCTTTAATCCTAACACTTGGCAGGCAGAGATAGGAAGATCATTGAGAGTTCGAGGCCACCCTGAAACTACATAGTGAATTCCAGGTCAGCCTGGGTTAGAGTGATACCCTACCTCGAAAAACAAAAAATAAATAAAATAGCAAACGGAAACATTTGGTCACCCTATCACCAGACACATGACCCTAAACAAGTTACTCAGTCTCTTTGAATTTCTGATTCCTCACATATAAACATGGATATTAGGCTGCAGAGCTGGCTTAGCAGTTAAGGTGCTTGCCTGTGAAACCTAAGGACCCAGGTTCAACTCCCTAGAACCCACATAAGCCAGACACACAGGTGACGCATGTGCACAAGGTGGCATATGTGTCTAGATTAGCTAGCACCATTTCTCTCTCTCTCTCTCTCTCTCTCTCTCTCTCTCTCTCTCTCTCTCTCTCCCTCTCTCTCTCTCCTCTTTCTGTCACCTTTCTCTTTTACTCTCTCTCACTCTCTGTCTCTCATTTAAAAAAAGAAAGAAAGAAAAGAAATGTGGACATCATAGTCTAGCTTTCAGGAGAGCCAATGGGAAGAGAAGTGCCTCGTTTGGACAAGTCCCCACCATGCATGCTGTTGATATACTTAGTTCCTCTCACACTATCCTACTTTATAATGGCCCATGCCCTCATTTCACCCAGATAATCCATACAGGCTACTGCAAGGGAGCCACAGTGGGCTTTCTCCTCATGCATCATCTCTAGGGAGGTGTCAGGGAAGCCTCCCAGTCTCTGGATCCTCCCATCGACAAGTCCAAGCACATCCCTGGTGTCCTCCAGTATGACGCATGACAAGGCCTTGTTTAGTCCTGACCTTTCCCTGCTACATCCCCAGACCATGACCTAGTTTGTTCTGGCCCTGCTTGGCTTTGCACCTCTCATATAACGCACCTATGACCTCATCTGCCCTCACCTTAATTCCACTGCAAAGTGCTTCCTAAAACTAATGCCCAAGGAAAGGAGAACCAGCTCCGGTCTGGAGTTTCTTTGTGGAAGGGAAAGCATGTGCAGTTCATTCCAAGTAAATTGCTTCATAACCAGTGACTTCATCCGGCTCCCAGAAGGAGCTAAAATACTTAGGATACAGCTAAGCACAGCTCAGGGAAGGTGTGAACTCTCAGGAATGTCGGAGCCTTGTCCAATCTTCTTGGATCTTTCCTCCCTTCCTGGCTGGCCTCCAGGCATCAAAGTGGGAGACATGCATGGTGACTTGAATGGAGCGTGCAAATTTGAGCCAGAGAAGGCAGTGCTGAAGGAAAGGTGCCAACGCATGGATGGCTTGGTTGTGGTTTTCAAGAAGGAAATGTATGGATACTGATGATGGAAAGCTGATCCCAGAGCTGAACCTGTGCTCTAGACCCTTCCTGAGGAAGGTTCTAGAAGATGAGCTGTCTGTCTGAGACCACGTTCCAAAACTTACCAGAACATTACCTCCACTGTTCTAATGGAGGCCACCTGAGCCACAACAGGAACAGAGGGTTCTCTGAAATGTACTCTAAGCTAGAAACCAATTCACCCTGGGGTCATGGATAAGGAAGACCCCAGGGTAGTATGAAGACAAGGAGACTCCAGTCTTGGAGCTGGGCTGGAAGCTGCCTCCTGTGAACCCAGGGCCAGAGAAAGAAGGTGAGTCTAGGAACAGCCTTGAGCTTTGGCTATAGTGGAAGAAATACAGAAATGCATGTGTACATGTATGCATACATGCATACACACATACTAATAAGCAGTTTTCTCTGAATGCCACTTGCCAGGCATGGTGCTAACTACTACCAACGTTGCAGAGGCACCTGTCCACCTGAGGCTACCTTTAGCCACAGGGACATACTTGGTATCCTTCCATGCAGGCAGGAAGCCTGGGCCGTTAACAGCGCAGCAGCTCCATGGGTAAGAAGACGTCGGGTCCTGCCCTCAGGGGAGCAATGCCATGCTGTGTTCCACGGACTCCCAGAGTCTCCCAGCAAACCAGTGCAGCAAAGTCCTGCTCACCGTTCCTTCCTGCCTAACTCTGCACTCTTCCTCTCTCTCCCCAGTTCCTCCATTTGTTCCCTGAGGCATCCCCATATCAATTACTTCAGTCTAGGTGTGGGAGTCTGCTCTGGAGAAACACAGCTCTGCCCCCAGAATGGCTCCTTCTTTGTCAAGAGGGCATCCTATTGAGGGCCAGCAGGTTTGGGGATCTTCTTGACTGGGAGGTGAAAGCCTGGCAGAACACTAAGCCAGATCTGGTGATCATTACTAAAGACCCTCCCCAGCCCCCATCACTTCCTGCACCACCCTAGGAGGAGACTAGAATGCAAGTCCCCATCCATGTCACAGCTGGCTCCAGCCTTGGGTCCCACAGCTCTCTGGCCCACATATATGGATGAAAAGTAAGCTTAGAGAAGATTCCACCAAGAACAGAACCCCACCCATGAGGACTCAGAGTTGTGAGTCAGTTTCACAGGAGTCCTTTTATTTGGACCAAATCAGAAGGGCCCCATCCACCTGCAGGGAAGGAAGGCCAGGTCAGTTAGGTTGTTCATCAGGGAGGATGAAGGAGACAGCCAGTGTGCTGGCATGCTTTCAGTGGCAGAGCTTCTGCGTGGGTCCTGAGCCAGCCTTCTGTGGATGTATTCTTTGGGAATATCCTTGAGGCAAATTTGATGGGACACAGCACCCTATACCCCATCACCACAGGGTTGTTAAGTCCAGGAGAAATGGGACATGCAAGCTGGAGTTGATGGTGCCCTTGAAGTAGGGTCCAAGACTCTTATTCACAGATCAGGGAAACAAGGGTGAGAGGAATGACTCACCACAGGTCCATGATGAGTGAGCTCTGGAAACCAGGGTCCAGCTCAGCTCAGCCCCACTCACAGCCCTTGTGCTGCTTGCCAGCTAGCACTTAATAAGAGCACCATTCTTCCCCATGCTTAGCCTGCATTATCTTTGCAGCATCCCTGTGAAACTCATAGCAGGGTCAATTCTTGTTTTCCAGAAGTGGAAGCCAGACATAACTTTGCCCAGGTCAGCCACGTAGCTCCTCCTAACCATGGGAGATAGGAGTCTATGGGAAGGTAGAGGAGAAAAAGAAATGAAGACTGGAGCATTACTATCTGGGGCTCCCAGCAGCTGACCACAGGGTCCTGGTCCTGGCTGTCTCTTAAGGAGCAATGTCTGTCTGACAAGCAGATCTAGGGCTGAGCAGCAGGTTCCTGAGATCCAACCCTCTGCCAAATGCCAGTAATACAGTCTTTGTGGTATGTTGGAAAACAACAAAAAGTTAATCTTCAAGAATCTGAGGGGCTGGAGAGATGGCTTAGAGGTTAAGCGCTTGCCTGTGAAGCCTAAGAACCCCGGTTCGAGGCTTGATTCCCCAGGACCCACGTTAGCCAGATGCACAAGGGGGTGCACGCATCTGGAGTTCGTTTGCGGTGGCTGGAAGCCCTGGCGCGCCCATTCTCTCTCTCTCTATCTGCCTCCCTCTCCCTCTCTCTCTCTCTATCTCTCTCTCTCTCTGTCATTCTCAAATAAATAAATAAAAATGAACAAAAAAAATTTAAAAAAAAGAACCTGAGGTGCTTGGACGCACTGGGGTGTCTTACACCTCCATGGACACTGGAGCCCACTCACTCCCATACCTGCTGCATCTGCTCATACAGTGGACTGAGGATTTACCTGCTGAAACTTCTCAGTACCATCCTCAGTGCCTCTTTTCCCACCAGAACAATCAAAGCAAGAGGCTAGCCTTCTTCAGGGCCTGAGGCTTGTATCAGAGCTCTCCGGTCCTCACGTGGAAAGCCAGACTTGACAGCAGATAGAGTAAGGGGTGGGAGCTCTGCTCTCCTGCTTGCCAAAAGCCTTTCCCTCCTGCTAGTCCTTCCCTTAGTTCCAGAAAGTGTGTGATGGCGCCCCCTACAGGCAGCTGGAGACCATTGCAGGACAGTGAAATGGGCGGTCCTGGAAGGCGTGTCCTGTGTCTATGGTGCGCAGAAGGAGCCCTTTAGTCATCTGGAATGGACTTCATAGAATATGTAATTTGGGCTGAGGACTGTCACAGGAATGCGTGATGGAGAGACCAGTCTTCTGTCAACTCCTGCCTTGAGAAGGAGAGGAGACTGTGAATCGAAGATGGACACGGGATGCTAACAGACAAGGGAAAGGCCTAAAGAAGGCTACAGAGCCAGGGACCTGGTGGGATGTGCCAGGCGCTTCTCACCCCAGGTGCCCTGCCTGTCTGCTGCGTGTGGGGAAAGCGGCAGGGCGCTGCCTTGGGCTGCAGTGTAAAGAACGCACAGTCCTCCAGGTGACTGCGGTGGACGACAGGCTGGGGAGGGGTTGATACACGCCCTTTATTGAGCCATCTTAGAGGGCCTTAGAGCCCATTTTACTAAACAGATTAGCTACCCAGACTTCTCAGCATAAACTACTACAAGGCTCTGGCTTCCTTGGCTTTGCTGGAATTTATTTCCTGGAAAACCACTTTGGACTCTTAGGCAAAGAGGGCAGAAAAGCTGGTGTTCAAAATAGACCTCCCCAACAGAGGCCTGGTGGCAGCAGTGACCCCTCAATACCCACCACATCTAGGCTTGCAGGGGTCATCCCCCTGCCACAGGGGCCGCAGGCAAATGGCAGGCCTGGCTTCTGGAGCCCGTGACTCACTCATCTCTCCCAGCCCATCCGAGTCCTAGCGTTGGGCTTGCCCAGGTCCGCGGCCAGCCTCCCGGCACAGCTGGGTAACATTAAGAACTTGGCGCCCTTCAGTCGTGCCTCAGCTCCTCTGGGTCCTTCCCTCACCGTTGGTGTTGTCAGATGCCGATGGAGTTGGGAAAGCCTGTGGGGGGTGGTTTGCTCTGGACCAGGTTGAAACAGGCTAGGGACAGGGTGCGCCTGAGCTGAGGGCTTCCCAGCAGCAAGCTCTGGGCACTGCCTCCAAGTGGTGGGATCCTAGTGATAGGACTCATGGCTTCTCCAGGACAACGAACATCCCAGCTCCCTGGGAGGACTGGGTGATTGCACACACAGAGAGGACAGAACAGCAGTGCACATGAGCTGCCTCCCTCACTTTGCCATTCTCAGTGCCTCAGTCTCCCTTCTGTACCCTTCTCCTCCCTCTGCCATCCAGGTCACACGAGCCAGTCTGAGGCCACCTAGTCTCTCTCTGGTTCCTCTTTCCAGCATTCTAGGCTCTGGGTCCCTAGAACTTTTCACAATGTAGGTTTCTAGAACATTCTAGGACCAGCAATGGGAAAGAACACCATCTAGACCCATGCCCTGAGCAGGCCTTAGTAATCTCAGAGCAGGGCTTGTATTCCTAGGGCAGTGCCTGCAGGCCCACACCTGCTAGGAAGTCACATGGGACAGGGAACAGTGGCAGCCCAGAATGCCCAAGACAACCAAAGAAACTGGTCTTGTGCCAAGGCTTACAGAGCTGGAAGAGGAGTTTGTTGGACCAGCAGGCTCAGGGCAGGGCACATGCCACAGTAAGTGTTCTGCTGTGCACACGGGGACAAAGTTCTAGACTACCATGATAGAAGAGACTCTAGCCAGAAGCATGAGACAGAGGACCTGACCAAAGGTAGGCAGATGCACAGGTGAAGAAAGAAACTTGGAGTTTGTGGCTTTGCTTACCCTGTCTGTAGGCTCTGCTCTGCTCTTCCCATATTTGATGACTTGAGCCAGCACATGTTCCTCTTGGACCGAAGGTAGTGGTGCATCATTTCTGGCACCTGTCCAAGGCAAACTTCCAGGATCCCATCCTTGGTGGAGGTGGCAGACCCCCGGGCCAGGTACCATCTCTAGCACAACATGAACCCTTTAATTCATCTGCTTGCTTTTCTGCCTCTTCCAACTCCAGATTGTCAGCTTGTGAGGGGGAGGGGGTGCAGCCCAGTGAAGGCCCAGGGGAATGTTTATCAAAGCATCAAAATGGAATCATTTGTGTCGAGACCTGATAGTCTGGGATCAGGGAAGTCAGTCAAGGAAAGAAACACTCCCACACGTGTGGGAAACACTTCTTGGGGGACATTTCTGCTCAGCCATGCACTGTACGTGGACTGATGCTACCCTTGTTACTACTGATCCTTGTAGCCAAGGATAATTGCGTTAAGACTACTTATGTAGCCCCTTTGGTATTACCTTTAAAAACCCTTGTCAGAGCCGGGTGTGGTGGTTCACGCCTTTAATCCCAGCACTTGGGAGGCAGAGGTAGGAAGATTGCCATGAGTTCAAGACCAGTCTGAGACTACATAGTGAATTCCTGGTCAGCCTGGGGTAGAGTGAGACCCCACCTCAAAAAACAAAAATCAACAACAACAAAAACCCTTCTCAGGCCAGGAGTAGAATGATTGCCTAACATACACAATGGCAAATGGTGCTGGGTTCCAAAGTAAGTGAGTAAGTAAGTAAATACGTAACTAAGCCACAGTTTCCCATGAACATGTGTTCTATGTGGCAATGCCTATCATTCTGAGACAGACTTCTCTCCTTGGTTATTTGTAGTGGCATCACTCATTCATGAAACCACTCCAGGTTTGAAGCCGGCACTGGCCCAATCTAGCAGGAAGCCAGGCACGATGGAGGTAGTGGTGACCACAATTGAGAGGGCTGGCAGCCGAGGCTTGTTCAGTGTAGGTGAGCCGTGGGGGAGGGGCAGAACCTGCTGACAGCTCAGGGTGGGGACAGCCCCATGGGGACAGGTGGGAATAGGACAAGTAAGAGGTAGGCGCCTCACTAGACTACGGTTTTTTATGTGTATGTACATGTATATATGTTCAGGTGCATGTGTGTATACAAGTGTGTGTGCATTTGTGTACATGTGTATGGAGGCAAGAATACAGCCATCCATCATTTTCTTAGACAGAATCTCTCATCGGCCTGGAGCTAAGCAATGGGGCTCCACTGACTGGCCAGTGGTGTCCCAGGGATCCTCCATCCTTTGCCACCACATGTATGCATTGCCATGTGGGGCATTTTGGTATGGGGGATCAAACTCAAGTTTCTGGGCTTGAGAAGCCAAGTGTTTTAGTGACTGAGCCATCTCCACAGCCCACAACCAATAGTTTTAGGTACCTATCATCTGCCAGACACTCTCCTGGGCCCAAGTACACATTGTTGACTGGGGGCCAGGTTCAGTCCTACCCCTAAAAAACACAGTTTGTGAAGAAGACAGACAAGAGAAGCACGAGCAAGCCAACTGATCACACTGCAAATGGTGTCAGGGCTCAGAGGACAAGAGAAAGGCCTCGAGCCCCTGTGACTTGACTTTTAAAGGTCCTGAGCCTGAGACCCCAGCAGAGCCCTTTCTGCTGCCTCCAGCTCCAGAAATGTGAGCAAGAGCCACTGCCTAGCCTGCCCCAGGAATGGAAAAGGGGGGCTGGTTCTGGAGTTCAAAGTGGGAAGTACAGTCTAGGACAAGGAATGCAGGAAAGAGAGTCTGGGCCAGTGGTTGTTGCTGATGAGGCAACAGAACCCTGCCTGCCCAGGCAAAAGATCACAGAGTGAGTTAAAGTAATTGCAGCTGCTTGAAGATGCGGGGCTGAGCCCAACCTCCCAGGTGAGCACAGGCAGAGTGGCTTTGCAGACACCAAGATATAAACTCAATCAGGCACAGCTCTGTGTGCTTCTGTGGGCTGTTCCTACATGGATGCACAGAAAAGCCACAGTTATAACCCTCCTCACACCCAGGCTACCCAGACACCAGAAGAGAGCTGCAGTGAGAATCTGGTTTTAAAAAATAACAGCAAACTCCAGCCCTGTGCATGTTCTCAACCTGTCACTGCCTACCTCATGTGGACCCTAGCAGGGCTGCCTCAGGCCCACAGGACATGGCTGTGAGACTCCTTCGATGGGAGCCTCACCAGAACCAGCGGAAGGGGTTTTGACTGTTGAACACATGAGGCAGAGCTAAGACTTCTACAGAATCACTGCAGCTCTTGGCAGCTGCACACCGGGGACCTGCTGAGCATGAAGTGACTCTTGGTACTCGAATGTGGACTCAGAGAAAGGCTGGACAGGGGCAACTTACCGCCCCATGTCACAGTCCTGGGGTGACAGACTCAGTTTGAATTTTGGGGATATCACTGTACAGAGCATCTGGCCTACCAGACTGCAGCATGGATCTTGAAACACTACAATAAAAAAGGGCAGGAAGTTGTGCTCTTCGTTTCTTGTTCTGACAACCTTGGTGAAGTCACTACTTCCTGGACCTGCTTCCCCACCTGTCCTGGGGGCACATGACAGAGGCAAATAACACTGATGAACAGGACGAGGCCGGCCTGCGCAGAAGACATGGGGAACCACGCTGGCTCACCCCAGCCTTGCTGCTGCAGAAAATAGGTCTGGGCTATCAAACCTTCCAGTTCTCAAAAGAAGCCAGAAATGCAGAGGTTAGTGTGAAGGCTCCAAATTTTACATGTAGGCAAGTAGATCCGCTTTTAAGAAAACACATCTGGTTGAAAGCAGGCATGTCTTTGGGGACTAGCCCATGAGCCACATCACTACAGGTCCCCTGGCCCCTGACTTCTGATGGGTTGGCAGGTGTTGGGGATGAGGAGAGAGAGGGCAGGGGAGAGCTTTTACGTTCTGATGGCCAGGTTCCAAAGTCACACACTTCCATGGGCCAGGTGAAGTCCAGCCGTGGCTATGTTAGGGTGACTTCTGGTCCCTCTAATGGCTCTCCCTGATGTTTGGTGACACAACTGCCTCCTTGTCTACTAAGACCTAAAGGAGGTAATTACTTTCCACATGACTGGTACCAGGTGCCTCTGGGTCCCTTCCTAGTTTCTTATTCCTCTCGTCTCTGTAAGTGACCTTTCATTGACACTGGCCCCATGGCTCTTTGGGTGGCTTCTACAGCACTTGGCTTCACAGTGTTATGGTTGGTCACCAAAAGCCTGGAGGATTCCCAAGGAAGCAGAGAGGGATGGAATAGTCTAGGGACAATTCCTGGCTCTTCCTCCGAAGGGCTCTTACCTAATCTTTTTGCCTTGGTTTCTTTAGAGAGCCAATAGATAGGATTGATGTTACCCTGACAAGGAGCTTCAGCAAACTATGTAGCTAAGGATGACCTTAAACTTAAGATTTCCCCACCTTTACCTCCCAAGTGTTGGGATTATGTACCACCATACCTGGTTGATGGTGCTGAGGATGAAACCTGAGACAGAATGAAACCCAAGACTGCAAGGGAAGCCCTCTATCAACTGAACTACATCCCTAGCCTCAAACTGACTTACTTTGAACCTTAATTTAAACGGTATCATTTGCAAAACAATGGTGTTCTCTGGGAAGGAATGGTTGGCATCTTGGCTCTCTAGCATGACTTTGGAGTAAGTGTGCCCTTACATCTCAGCCTGCTCCTGTGCCATGTTGAGGGGCAGGAATAAGGTAGACAAAACCAGAGTTAGACTTTCTGAAGCCCACGCTCAACTTCCAGCAGGGCCACGTGATCCTAAGCAGGCTCCTTTCCCTCTCTGGCCACTTCCACATCACCCCGGAGCCTCTCCTTTCTACCAGCTTCCTAGTACCAGGAGCCCTGTGAGTTTTTGCCTCTGTAGACCAAACCAACGCTCTTCTGCACATGCTCTATGACCACTTTATCTTAATTAAGCATAAAAATTAGGAAATTCCAAGCTAAGCTTTCCTGAATTGTGTGGGTAGAAGAAATGTTTGAATCTCCTTTCTTGGCGGAGTCTTTGCAAGGCAAGCGTTTCCAAATGTTTGGCCCAGTCCCTGCACCTCAGCCTCCCCCTCACTGCCTGTCCTCCGGAGGAAGGCTCCACAGATAAGGGGGGGTAAGCTTGGTCCAATCAGAGGAGCTCATGCTGACCACTGGTGACCCCCTGGCTAGGTCTCCCCACACCTGGGTGACTGGCTGCGCCAGGCTTCCTCTGCGCCAGATGTGTCTGGCAGCAGCCCTCTGTCAATCAGGGGCTTGGGTTTGGAAAAATAGAGCACTGCAAACAAAGGCAGGGGTGAGAGGGTGAGGCCTGGTTAAAAAATACTGAAATTCATCCTGATTGCCTTCCAGCCAAAAGAACAGGCTGTTCTGTAGTCCCCAGGACAGGAGGGAATGGAGCTGGGCGGCCTGACATCCACGAGGAAGTGGCCGGGCCGCCATCTTGTAGGATAAATCTCTCAGCTTTTACCTCAGCAGGCCTGCTTGTCTGGAGAAACACCATGAAGGGAAAAGACAGGCACAGCTTTGGAATCAGACAAGTTAAGTAAGGAAAGATCTGCTTGGCTTATAATTTCAGAAACTTTCAGCCTACCTACAGAAGGCATGGCAGAGTTCATGCCTCTGTAGACCAAACCAAAGTTTTTTTGCACATGCTGTATGGCCCCTTTATCATAACTAAGCACAAAAATTAGGAAATTCCAAGCTGAACTGATCCTACCTCCAAAAGGTTCTGCAATCTCCAAACCTAGCATAGTATCATAAGCTGGGAGACAAAGGGTCAGCATATGAGCCTGTGGGAGACACTTCAGAGTCAAACCTTTACAGCTTACAACCATGTTTGCACTTACCAGCTGGTTAAGAGAGGCCAATTATTTGTCTTAATCCATTTCTGCGGCTATAAAGGAACACTTAAGAGTCCCAGGTCAAGGAACTTATTGTGAGGGCCTCATGCTATGTCAATACAAGGCAGAGAAGATGAGGCAGATGGCGTGTGGGGGAGAGAGACTCACTTTAGAATAGCCTGACCTCACAACACCTGACCCAGGCCCGCAGAGCAAGTGACCTTACTGAGCAAGATGGTGCAGATGACAAAGCACTTGCCGTATTGCTCTGAATTCCTGAGTTCAGATCCCCAGATGCCATGTAAAAGTCAGAAGCTGGGCTGGAGAGATGGCTTAGCGGTTAAGCGCTTGCCTGTGAAGCCTAAGGACCCCGGTTCGAAGCTCAGTTCCCCAGCTCCCACGTTAGCCAGATGCACAAGGGGGCGCACGCGTCTGGAGTTCGTTTGCAGAGGCTGGAAGCCTTGGCGCGCCCGTTCTCTCTCTCTCCCTCTATCTGCCTTTCTCTCTGTGTCTGTCGCTCTCAAATAAAAAATAAAAAATAATAAAAAAATAAAAGTCAGAAGCTGTGGCTTCTGTAAGCTTAGTGTGCCTATGGCCAGAAAGGGAGGTGGAGACAGGAGAATTTTCCAGAATATCAGGGACCTGGCTAATTGAGCAGTAACCAAAAAGAGACCCTGCCTCAAAATGTGAGAGAAGGCACGAACCCACCCAAAAGTTCTCTGACTTGCACACCCCACTGTGCCTGCACTTACATATGAACACGCACAGAGGCGCGCGCACACAGACACAGGGAGATTAAACACACATGCTAAATAAGTAAGTAAATAACCCTTACTGATCCTATTCTGAGCGCCCAGCCCCTCCCCCAGCGCTGCTGTACTGGGCTAAGCTTCACAGGGGCTCTGGGTGGACACACCGTGGCTCTGTAATGGTCCTCTTGGTCCTCCTGATCATGTAGACATAGCACTTACCTCCCAGGCTTAGTGTGAGGATTGAGCCAGAGTGGCCATGAGGCCTGTACAGAAGACAGGGGTGCTCCATCAGCATAAAGCAGAGCTTTGGGGAACACAGGTGAGAAGAAAACCCCATCCTAACGAAGACATTCCTGGCGGTCAGTCTAGCCATTTGCCTGGCCACTCAAGGTCTGCCCTACTCAGTCCCCTAGTGGGAAAATGCTGTTGGTTCCTGCCGCAGTCAGGGCTGCTATGAGAGAGCACACTGAGACTTCTGGGTGACATTGTGAGGCACTGCTCTGCTTCCGTGTCACATGCCAGTAGTGCCATGGTCCCAGAGTCTCCTTTTCCTATGGAATACGAGTCACCCCACACCTGCAGACAGGGTGCAGACATGGTTTTCCTTCCATAGATCTATGGTTGGGTTTGTGTTAAGTGAGTCCTGCTCATGTCCACTTCTTATCCTCCTGGGACATCCCAGCAGATGTAGCATTAGTGCTAGCTCCACCCTAGTCATACGCCTTATGTCTCTTTGGTGACCCTTTTCCCACCATAAATGTCCAAAGTCCCGCCCAGGATGAATGGAAGCCCTCAGAAGTGCCTGACGTGATCTGTGAACCCCGTTCCCATGAGCTCTAGAGAGAGCATGGTGGAATAGCCCTGTGAGTCATTTCCCACCCTTGTTTGTAGGGAGAAGGAAGTAGAGAGGATTTGGGGTGTAAAGGATGGCAAGCACAAGACATGCCTCCAGTAAGGGTCCCCTGTGCACTTTCTGTGATCCAGGGCCCAAGGGTGCAACAGCAACCCAGATAGCCCCGTTCCTGCCTTGAACTGTAGGACTTGTCCTCTGGGATGGGGACAGGCTTTAAATGCACACAGAAGTTGTAACACTCAACAGAAGTGCTGGGCAGGCCTGAGAATTCAAGCAGGCTGCCGAGATGGTGACTGGGCGGGTGCTCACGTTTAGGAGTTGCCAGCTTTGAGAAGGTTGTTCCGGGGATAACCAACAAGAAGCTGCAAGGCGTGATCTGGAGAATGAAGTGGTCTCGGGATTGGAGGACCCCAGCCAGGCTGAGAAGAAGGCTCCGTGATCTGGAGAATGAAGTGGTCTCGGGATTGGAGGACCCCAGCCAGGCTGAGAAGAAGGCTCGTAGCCCAGTGGGGTAATGTCTGTGGTTCTGTCATCTGGAGAGGGAAAGACAGTCACTGGCGCAGTGTGAAGAGTGGAAAATGTCAATGACACATGTAGTGATTTTCAGCTGCACGTAATGAAGCAGCCACAGACAGCTTCTTGGGCACTCCACCTTGCCTTGTGCCAGCTTGAGAACTTGGGAAAACCTGCCTACTGTGCGCACAGCCCGTCACATCCCTTGTTGCTGCCAGACAGCTGTCATGTAGTAATGGAGCCAACTGTTTCCCTACTAAACCTGCTTCCCAAATGGAAGGAAAAGCAAACCCAAATGAAAACTCAGAAGGGAGGGACAGGTGGCAGGTTAGGTGAGCACACTGTTGCATGACTTTCTGACCACTGTTTACTTACAGCAGCACAGTAAACTGACGTGGCTGACTTCTGAGCATGGACGCATTCCCACGCCACTCAGGAGCAGTATGTTTCAGCTCAAGAGCATCTACGCCATGCTGGCTGAGGACTCCTCACAGGAGCAAGGTTGAGGGACAGAGCATGGAATCAACAGTGCTGGACAACTGGTGAGGGGTTCCAAAGCCTGGCTGCTCCCTCTGAACCTTACTGGCTTCATGCCTTTGAATCCCGCCCATTCCTCTGGGAACAGTAAGACTCCACACACACACACACACACACACACACACACACACACACACACACGTGTGCACACAAATACAGTTGCTGTGAGGGTCAGCCAAATCACAAAGATTTAAGGGCGCTTTGTAAACCATAAAGTGCTGAGCATTGGAAGAGATTTTTGGTTAGGAGGTAGAAATGACTTTGAAGCCAAAGCGTGTTCTTTGCCAAAGCCCATTTTTCCTCTTCCACCTTCCATCTTTTGATCCTGTCAGCCTGGGACTCCATTGCTTTCACTGTCAGATTTCCCGGATCAGCATCAAAACTGGTGGGGAAGATGCTGGTCTTGAGAGGCTAGAGAACCTGTTAGTGCTGATACCAAGATCACTGTAATGGGTGCTGATGGCACCCAAAGAGCCACTGCTTCCCAGTGTGGGCAGCCCACATGCACTGCACAGACACAATAGTCCCTTCTCTAAACCACTGCCCTGTGCCTTTTGGAACATATTTGAGGACCTAACCACACTGGCCAAGGTCTGCCTGCAGCTAGCTGCTCACTGTCTTATAGATACAGTTTCATTCACCTTGCCTCAAAAAATGAGACTATCTAGAACCCCCCCCCATGTGCAGGCAGACCAGACTTTCACTGATCCCCAGCTTTTCCCAGACACTTACCCTGCCCCATAAAGTTCCCATCGCTCTCTTCCTGATTTCATCTAGAAAAAAAATCCCTTTTGTCTCCATTGCATTGGAAGTAGCACCTTTGGGAGGTAATTAGTTTGAGATGAGGTCATGAAAATGGGGCCTTTGCAAGGGGATTAGTGACCCTCACCAAACACTGAATTGGCTCCTACCTTAACCTTGGACTTCCAGTCTCCATAAGTGTACAAAATAACTTTCTAGTGTCTAAGCCAATCAGCAGGTAATATTTTTGTCACTGCAGCCTAAAGTAACCACAAGGAGAGGTAGCAGAAGTAGCAACTACAAGACCGAGGGACGGGAACTGAGCAGCTCTGCTAAACACCATTGATGCATGGAAGGGAGACCTTACTCAGAACAACAAATCACTAGCTAAAACCCAAGCATGAGAGCACGGTGTTCTTAGGAAGGTCTAGAAGTGTTTGCCTCTACCTCTTCAGCCTACTAAGGTGAAGACCAGAGGATGCCTAACTGGAAGGTGGAGGACTTATGGGGAGGATCAATTTTTCAGCCTACCTAAGACTCCTATCAAAGCCAGAATGATGACTAGGACAGACCAGTCTTGAGATATCTCTGGAGTAGTCTGAATGGATATGACTAAGACCTCTGAAATTACATTAACCCTTCTGACCCTGAAGAGAAGTCTTCCCCTTCTTGAGATTGGCCCATGATGGTGTGGACAAAGGAGATGGAATATAAGCTATAAATACCTTATTCTAAATAAATTCTCACTCTGAAGTTTGGGTGGCCATTTCATTCACCCATTGTGGTGGTTTGATTCAGGTGTCCCCCATAAACTTAGGTGTTCTGAATGCTAGCTCCCCAGCTGATGGATATTTGGGAATTAATGCCTCCTGGAGGGAGTGTATTGTTGGGGGCGGGCTTATGGGCTTTATAGCCAGTTTCCCCATGCCAGTGTGTGGCACACCCTTCTGTTGCTGTGGTCCATCTTATGTTGGCCAGGGGGTGATGTCCACCCTCTGCTCATGCCATCATTTTCCCCTGCCATCATGAAGCTTCCCCTCGAGCCTATAAGCCAAAATAAATCTCTTTTTCCCAGAAGCTGCTCTTGGTTGGGTGATTTCTACCAGCAATGCGAACTGGACTGCGACACCCATGATATTCATCTGGACCTTGTCTCTTCTAAGATGATAGCAACAATGGTAACCACATATCAAACCTACTATTTGAGGTACATCATTGACATTGAGGGCACTATTTAAGTTCATACAAGTTAACATCTTGGCAAGGGAGCAGCAAATCATTCTAACATTCTGTTCTTAGCAGCTCAGGAAAAGTGATGGACCAATCTAATTGTAAACTGGAACCGGCAATGCTGCTATGGAAGAGTCTACAAGAAACCAGCAGGCTGTGGTACAAGAAGTCTGAGCCAGAGGACATATGAAGTGCTAGAAATGCTGCAGGAGGAAGAGACACTGTGGGGCATCTACAAAGCCCAGTAGCCACAGTTCTGAAGGAAGTCCATGCCACCTGCACAATATTACAGACTGTTGGAAATGAGAAGCCAGTATACCAAGGCCCTGAGGTGGGGCATCTGATTTTCCATCCTGGCTGGAACTGCAGCAGAAGGGTCCATCCCATGCTGGCTGCAGTCAGTTTTACCAACTCCTGAGGTTCTTCAGCACAACACGGGAGGGCACGTCAGAGACTGCACATAAACACGTCCTGAGGGCACAAGCACCCATGCCACTCACCAGTGTTATATAAAACCCTCTCCCTCAGCTCACACTAATTATTTATGGTGCTCTCTAAGACTGGCAGAAGTCACTTTAATACACTAGTGTGGAAAAGAATTGGAATGCCACTGAACTATGCCTGAGAGATCCAGAGGGGACAAAGCTCCTCCAATCAGCAGAGCTTCCAGTGTTCCATCAGCCCACGTGCTATTTTTGGGAAGAGTAGTAGGTGCAGGTAAGGATATGTGAAGATTCACAAGTACTCACAGATGCTCATCTGACTGATCCATTACCAATTGTAAATGGAAAATAGTAGATTTGATATGTGGTTACCATTACTGCTTTCATCTTGGAAGAGACAAGGTCCAGGTGAATATCATGGGTGAATGAAATGGCCACCTGTGGTGGTTTGATTCAGGTGTCCCCCATTAACTTAGGTGCTCCAAACACTAGGTTCCCAGCTGATGGAGATTTGGGAATTAATGCCTCCTGGAGGCAGTGTATTGTTGGGGGCAGGCTTATGGGTGTTATAGCCAGTTTCCCCATGCCAGTGTTTGGCACACTCTTCTGTTGCTATTGTACACCTTATGTTGGCCAGGGGGTGATGTCCACTCTCTACCCATGCCATCATTTTCCCTGCCATCATGGAGCTTCCCCCTCAAGCCCATAAGCCAAAATAAAATTCTTTTTTCCCACAAGCTACTCTTGGGTGATTTCTACCAGCAATGTGAACCTGACTGCAACACCACCAGAACCTCCGAGTGAGAATTTATTTAGAATACGGGATTTGCATGTATAATTCAGGTATGGATGTTGAGATGCGATGACCCTGGATTAGGGTGGGCCCAGACACAATGAAGAGTCCTCATCAGAGCTAGAAAGGTAACAACACCTGGAGCCATAGAGATGAGGGGAAAGTGGCTAGATAGAGATATAGCCTAACATGGAATTGCCCAAAGATGGAAGAGGCAAGAATAATCCTTCCTTCAAATACACAGAGGCAGTACAGCCCCGGCAAAGCCTTGATTTCAGGGTGGGGGGCGGCGTGGGGATGGTGGGAGAACCAACTTTGGGACTGGAGACATTGCTACGATGGCACACAGGTACTTTCTGTGTACCACCTTCTACTGTGCTCACCTCAAAAGTCGGCGATCACAGCCCTGGCCACAGAGGCCAGAAATTCACAGGCTCTGCCTAGCTCCCAGTAGCAGCAACCCACAGCACCTCACCCTGGCATTTCTCTATCGACTGAACTGGGCTCTGAGTATTCCACAATGGCTTCTTACACCCACATGAGCATGACCTGGAGCTAGTGGCACTAACTCTAGGAGCTCTAAAGGGATTCTCATGGTGCAGTTGAAGAAGACCAGGTAAAGGGTTGGCCATTAGTAAGGGGATCTGTGCGCGCTTCCTCAGCTTCACTTGTTGTCAGTTGCACCTAGTTCCAGGGCAGCATGCCCTACGAAAATCCACACCTGACTCACATTCTCCAGAGTCAATGCTTTGGGTTTTCCTGAGACCCTAGGATTTCTGCCTCCACCTCCTACTTCTTCTTTCTGTGATGACCCCTGAACTGTACCAATTTTTCTGTTGTAGTCACTTTCTCATTGCTGTGATAAGGTACCTGACCAAAAGCAGCTGATGGAAGGACAGTTTTTATTTTGATTTACAGCCTTGAGGGGAAGCTTCATGATGGCAAGGAAAAGATGGTAGAGTAGAGGCTGCATACCACCTCTGTCCCAGCAGGTAAAAACAGCATCAGCAGAGTGAACTGAGCTCTGGAAAAGGGAAGTTGGCTATAATATCACTAGAAACACAGCTCCTCCAGCAAGGCTCCACTTCCAAAATTGCCACCAGCTGTGGATCAAGTAAGCCTTCCGAGCACAAGAGTCCAGGGGGGACATCTGATCCAAACCACCACATTCCACTCCTGCTTCCCATAAACTGCTAGGCATCCATAATGTAAAAAGAAATATATTCAATCCGTCTTTAAAAATCCCCATCGTTGTTTTTTTTTTTTTAATCAATCTCAACATTGTTTAAATATCCCCATAGTCCAAGTTCTCTTAACTGGCAGCCTGTTAAACCAAGAACACCTATAACACAGGACAAATATTAGCACTGCAAAAGATGGCATTGCAGGGAAATATTGAACTATTGCATGATCTAAAACAAACAGAGCAAATATTAAACCCTGTAGCTCCAAGTCTGATATCTGTAACCAGTGACAAAGTCTCTATAGTTCCAATTCTGACCCTCTAGCCGGGCTGCCCAGAGTCTGAAGAAAACTCTGTCTTGATGTGGCAGCTCTCCTTGGTGGTCATTCCATAGGCCTAGTACCTCCAAAAAATCCCAGGGTCTCTACTTCAACCTATAGTTAATTCATGTCATGGCCCCTCATGGCCTTTATTCAGGGACTATGACCCTGCTCCACATCACCTAGGGGTCATCTTCAAATCCAATGACCCTTTCTTTCCTTCATTTGTCACACTCCCATTGTATCTGTCAATCTGGGGATAATAAAGCCAACTTTAAAGAGCAGGAAAATGCCTTCAGCATTCTTGTACTGTCCCAATGCAGAACAGCTAGCCCAATATCAATGATGGTAATCTCTCAAATAATTGCAGCTGAACTGAGCTGTTGTCTCTAGCCCAAAACTTTCATTTCTTTCTGTGCCTTATCCATCTGCTTACAGCAACCCATATCTTCTAAATTCAACCCTGCTTAAGTTCTCAGGACTAAGAAAGAGCATAGCTTGCCTCTCACATGAACTGCCTCTAGCTCAGTTGAGACAAAGCTCTTTCTTCCCCAGATAAGCAGAGCCCACAGTCCATAGTCTTTCTGCATATAGATCTTTTAACTCTGACCAGAATGATCCATGAAACTGCTTACAATGTTCTTACCTCAGAGACAGCTAGTGAGAAGGCCTGACCACGCCTGACACCTCAACTCTCCTTGCCTTGAACCTTAACATAGGCTCAGGTTCTGGAGACTTAGAAATGGGTGTCCTTGGGGACAATCATCTACTGACCACAAGTGTGACATGTGCAGAACTGGCATTTTAAAAGCATCATCTCATTTATTACTTAACCATTCAAATGCAGTGAGTCATATTAGAATCTCAGTATTACATGTGAAAGGTGGGTTAGACCATACTTAGGCAAGTTTTCCAAAGCCACATCGCAGTTAGCTGTCATATGTGAAATTGGAAAACATGGCTCCAGAGCCTAATCCAGCCACTGTACCACATGGTCCATAGAAAATAGCCATGGTGTGTCAAGTCAGAGCTGTTTCAAAAACGGCCATCTTCCTCAATATAAAGAGACCTTTGGGGCTGGGGAGATGACTTAGTTGGTAAAACGCTTGCTGGACAAGTGTGAGGACTGGAACAGGCATCCACAGCATCTGTCACAATGCTGACTGCATGTGGTGGCCACCTGTAATCCCAACAGGGATGCAAAGACCAGGAATCCTCATCAGCAGCTGGCTAGCTAGACTAGCTGAATCAGGGAGCTCCAGACTCAAGTGAGAGACTCTGCCTCGGGAAATAAAGAGGAGAGGGGTCACAGGAGACACCTGAGGTCAAATTCTGGATTCCACGGGCATGTGGAGACACACACACATACACACACCAGGAAGGGAGGGAAGAAGGAAGGAAGAAGGGAGGGAGGGAGGTAAAGAAGCCTTAACTTTCAAGTTCAGTGTGGTATGACCTTGGGTCCTCATGGTCCCTTCTCTCTGTACCTCATAGACTGCCGCTACCATGATCTACCTCTCTGGTCTGGGAGAGGTTGAATGGTGTAGTTTCTCCCTTAGACATTCTTGCAGAACAAGATTAAAAACCAACAGCTGAGTAGTACATGAAGCTAATCCAGGAGAGGGACGAAACTCTCCCTGGGACAATAAGTGGAAGAATGGGGAAGCTGCAAGGGGCCCCATGGGTTAAAGAGTGAGATTTCCAGAGGCAGACTTGAATACCAGCAGGTGGCTGGTGTACCCCCAGTAAAGGGGCCCCACTAATAGCAGTTTTGTTGCACTCCATAAAGCCTGCAAGAGTGGGTCAGGGCTGGATCATTCTGACAGCAAAGGCAGTGTCAGGGCGTACTCTCTGGGCCTCTTTTCTGAGCCTTGTGCCTCTGCTCTCCCCAACATGACTATGAGGTGGACATCTGTTTGAAAGGCAAGTTGTCAGCCTGCTCAGAACTCCCACATGTTTTCACTCTCTTTACACAGTCACTGCCCTTTAATAACACAGTTGAAACATGACTCAAATTTTCTATCAAAAAAAATTCTTTCCCATAAAGGCCAAGGGATTTTAAAGGGACAAGAAATTAGGAAAGTAACATGAAATAGCATCATCTCAGCTGGTTCTGCTATCCTGGTTTCTGTCCATTATCTTAGCACCCACTGTCAGAAGTCCACCTTTACAGATGTGCCTGCCCTTAATGAACGTTATACAGGCGGTTCCATTGCTGCCAACCAAGTTAAGGACCCAACTTTATTCATTGATTGACACTAGGAAAATCCTTTAGCAGTGATTATACAGTTGACTCAGGAAGCTCCTATAGGAATATACCATTTGTACCAAGTTTTTCACTCATAAAAGACACACCTGTGTGCATATGCACACACACACACACACACACACACACACACACACACACACACACACACACCTTCAGATAGGAAAGCACAGAACTCACAGTCGCTCCTCACAATAACTCAACAAAGTAAATGCCACCACCTCTGCAGAGCAGGAAGTGGAGACTCAGAGACCCTGGTCTCCACTCTGCACAGTAGGTAGCGAGGCCACATTCTGATGAAGACTTTTGAGATTGCAGGAACCATGCTGCCTTCCCATGACAAAAATAAAAAATAAAAAAAAATAAGCATGCACTACGTTTCTGGCCTCAATACCCACACCCTTCTCAAGTCACCACTTAATATTCAAATGTGCAGAATTTCCGCACTGGGGAATAAAAAGTCCAAAGATTTTCCCTAGAAGGCCTCAAATCTTAATTTCTCACAAATGGCCCCAAGGATGGAAAAAGTCTCCCAAATTGAGACTGGCAGGAGAACGGGGCCCATTCTGTCTGATTTTCTTCTCTCCTTTCTTGGCACCAGGAGGCTCAGCTCGCGCCAATGGAAAATTCCCAAGTGCCAAGCAGTTCTCAGATAAACTGCACGCAAAAAGAAAAAAGAATGAAAATGAAAATGAAACCCTTGTCATGAAGACAGCTCAGGAGTGGTTAAGGTGGTGCTCTAGCCAAAACATATTTTTTTTTTTTTAGATTCCTGACATCTTTTTCCATGTAGATCACGATGTTTGTATCTAGTCTCAGCTGTGATGGCTTCAGTCTGTCACTGAGACCAGTACTGGACCACACTAGGGTCCTGGGTGGAGGGCTCAAGAAGACCCTTGGCTCATAGAGCCTGAACTTGAATAGGCCTGGAACTGCCACGGAAAATAGAGACAGAGAGTAGGGTTCCCATGGATATAGGAACATGAAATTTATTATGTACTATTCATGCACATGACATAAGACCTTTCACTTCTTTCTTGTGGGGTCTCATATTAACAACATTAGTATATTAAGTTAGAAATTTTTTCTTAAGCACCTATGTATCAGGCATTGCTAGAAACTGGTAGGTAATTCACCACTAAGACACCTGCCAGGAGGCAGCCTTCATCCTGACAGCAAAGAATATTAAAAATGACAGTGGGAAGCTGGATGGTGGCGCACGCCTTTAATCCCAGCACTCAAGAGGCAGAGGTGGGAGGATCACCATGAGTTCAAGGCCACCCTGAGACTATATGGTGAATTTCAGGTCAGCCTGGGCTACAGCGAAATCCTACCTCAAAAAAAAATGACAGTGGGGGCCTGGAAAGGTGGCTTAGAGGTTAAGGCAATTTCCTGCAAAGCCTAAGGACCCATGTTCAGTTTCCCAGAATCCATGTATGCCAGACACACAAGGTGATGCACGCACAAGGCTGCACGTGTGCACAAGGTGGGGCACACGTCTGGAGTTTGACTACAATGGCTGGAGGCTCTAGAATACCAATTCTCTCTCGTGCACATGGATGCACTCAAACAGGCCAGTCTTGGGCTGGAGAGATGGCTTAGCGATTAAGCGCTTGCCTGTGAAGCCTAAGGACCCTGGTTCAAGGCTCAATTCCCCAGGACTCATGTTAGCCAGATGCACAAGGGGGCGCACATGTCTGGAGTTCCTTGACAGTGGCTGGAGGCCCTGGTGCACCCATTCTCTCTGTCTCTCTATTTGCCTCTTTCTCTCTGTCTGTTGCTGTCAAATAAATAAATAAATAAATAAATAATTTTTTTAAAGGCCAGTCTTTGTATTTTCAAAGGAAAATAAAAGGAAAAAATGATGGTGGAAGGAGGATGAGGAGAGGGGACAAGTGAGTGTAATGGGAGGGGATTATAATGAAAATACATTACATACTTTTATAAGACTTGTAAATTAAAACATTTTTTTAAATAAAGGTGTTGTTGGGGAAACCAAGAGCGTACACAGGACAGGGAAAGGTGATAAGGCATGTTCTGACCTGTTCTCATTTTTCATTTAAACAAACTTGCAAGGGCGGCATTACTGTTATTATTAGTGGTTGCCTCACATTGGACATGAGGAAACTGAGGTTCAGAGAAGTTCAGAAGCAAGCTGAGTCATAGAAGCCATGCCTCAGGTGCAGCCTGTGTCCGAGGAGCAGGCTGCATCACAGGCTGAGGGCAGATGAGAAGACCAGCTGTGACTGGTGGACTCCACTGTGGAAAAGTGGACTGCCCACTGCCCGCTGCGCCCCTGCTCAGGGCTCTCCTCAGGGAGCTACCCACACCTCAGACAGACATGAAAAACAAGCCCAGCATGCTGACTTCTGATCCTTGTACCCAGCTAGGTGACCCTCAGTCCAAGTTTGGTTCAGTACAGTCTAGTCATTTCCTTCCCCATCCTCTTGCCCCTTCCATTCCCTGCAACAAGAGCATTCTTTCCTTTCCTTTTCTATTCTTCTTTCCTTTTCTTTGCTCTCCTCTCTGCTTTTTTTCTATTCTACTCTTTACCTTCTTTTCTTTCTGACAGTTTTACTATGTAGCATAGGCTGAGCTGATCTTATACTTGAGATCCTCCTGCCTCTACATCCCAAATGCTGGAACCATAGGTATGTGCCACTATGCCCGGCTCAGAAAGGACTATTTTGCCTTCTAGCCCCAGTGCTCAGCATTGTGGCAGGCGCAGAAGAGATGCTTGATTAAAATGAGTCTATTGTCTTCCATCATATTCTTTACTGCCTCTGTGGGACTCTGGGATTTACATGCATTGACTTGGCCAATGAATGCACCTCATCTCAAGATAAGAGATACATATTCAAACACCATGGAATCATTGAGTTTAGAGTCAAGAGACCCAAACTATCTTCATTTTAATTTGAGTTGCCCCAAAGAATTTTGAGGCCTGAGCAGGTAATCTACTTGTTCACAAGCCCATCACATACCCCTGAAGTGCCTGCCTGGCTGTCTGCGTCTGTAAAGATCTACAGCCTCTGAGAGCAGCAGCGCTTGTCATGAAAGGAAGATGGAAGCCAAAACCAAACAAACTCATAGAAGACAGACACAGTAGTAAGCAGCAGAAAACAATATCTATGGGGCTGGAGAGATGGCTCTGCAGTTAAGGCATTTGCCTGCAAAGGCTAATGACCCTGGTTCAGTTCCCCAGTGCTCATGTAAAGTCAGATGCACAAAGTGACACAAGCATCTGGAGTTCATTTGTAGTGTTTGGCATGCCCATTCTCTCTGTCTGTGTCAGTTCTTTCTATCCCTCTCTGCTTGCAAATAAATAAAAATATTTTTAAATATTTATAAGTTAAAGACTCAGAGGCATAAAATATTGCATCTAGGAAATAGACCAGAAGATATAATTAAGTACTTTCATATTGCCATTAAGAGTAAAAGTGAAAGCATGAATGAAAAGAATGAAATAGAGAAAATCTAGAACATAGGAAAAAAGAGATGTTTTTTTAAGTATCTTAAAATTAAAGGATGCAGGGTATTTTGGCACACACCTACAGTCCCAGAACTCCCAAAGGCAGAGGCAGGAGGACTGAGTTTGAGCACAGCCTTAGCTAAGAGATGACCTTGTCAAAAAAAAGTTAAAGAATCAAATCTATAGCCTAATGTCCAAATTATGGAACAGAATAAAAAGTTTTTGAAAAGGTAAGAAACTGAATTATCAGTTTAGGGTATCTCTTGCAAATAACAGCCACATGCAAATTCACATTGAAAATATTTACTTGGACCAAACACAAAAAATAAAAATAAAAAAGAACCACACAAGGTGTGTGATGATTAAAGTCCTGATCTTTGGGAATAAATAAAAGACCCAAAAGTCTACATAGATCAGTTGGAAGGATAGCAGACAATCAATAGCTAAATGCCCAACACAGAGAAGTGCTCCCAGTATTGGAAGTCAGACCCAGAGAAGTGCTCCTAGTGTCAGAAATCAGGCATAGAGAAGGGCTCCCAACGTTAGAAGTCATGGAGCAGTGCTCCCAATGCCAGGAGAGCTATAGTTCTACTATTAAGAAAACTATCATTGAAATGAGTAATGGTGCATATTGATTGTCAATTTGACAGGTTTGTGAGGAATTATCTGGACTAGGTTAATGGAGGCTAGAAGACCCACCTTAATTGTGGGCAGCAACATCCTCTGTGCTGGAGTCCTAGACTGCATAATGGAAAGAGCTGGCTGAGCCTCAGCATTCATTGCTTTTTGCTTCCTCACTGGGTACTGAATGTGACCAGCTCTGCTTCAAGCTCCTGCCTCCATTCCTGCTCCACTGTGATTGTCTGTAACCTGCAAGGGTAAGTTGAAACAAGCCCTTTTTCCTTTAACTGACTTTTGTCATGTCTCTTTCCTAACAACAAGAGGGTAACTATACAAAATGTAAAGATGGGATGGAGGTAGTGTCAAACAAGCAGAATTTTGAAATGTGTACCTCCCATGCAGCCTGAACAAATGAAAGATATGGAACCCAACAAGTTAGGGATTCAGCCAAGAGGAGAGATAGGAGACTTCAGTGGTGATGGAAAGCAGGAAATTCGAGGCTGACCACTGTGTGGTAGCCTTGACAATGATCAGTAGGGACAATGCTCTCCTGGAAAGAACTCCAAGAGAAGAAGCAGTATATATGAGAACACTTCTCCATGTTTCCCAGAATATTTCTCCCCTTTTGAGAGAATGAGAAGATGAATTCTGTTTAGGAAACTAAACAAAGATAATTACCAACTTCAAGAAAAACAAAAGGTTATATAAGACAAGAAATGCAATTAAAGCTAGCACACGATTGGCATGACTGTGACCAATAAGTGCTTATAACAGCAACTGCTGAACAATGATTCAACAAATAATGATCCTCTACCTAGAATGGTGAGAGGGCACATAGGGGAAGTATGTGAGAGGACACATAGGGGAAGTATGTGAGAGGACATCTTTATAGCAGGAAGTCCATCAATAAAATGTAACACTAAAAATGCCAACAATTATCAATGTAAAGTTTTTATTTAGACAGAAGTAAGAAAAAACCAATATAAATACCTACAAGTTAAAATGGCTATATCTAGACAAAAGATGTAAGGAAGGAAGGGACTCTGACCTTTAAAACTTTGTACAGCTTCCTTAATTAAAAAAATTAATTTCACAAACCTTTTAAAAACTGACAAACTCTATGGAAAAGCATAGAAATATATTTTGCAATCTTATGCATCCCCTACCTATGTTTTATATCAAAATTAAAACTATCTCTGATGGCTAAAAAATATGCCCAACTTGAACCCAGGATTCTGACCACCTGTTAGGAAGAGAGCTGGTATTTGAGGACAGTGGAGGAGGAACTAGGAACAGCCGGACATGGAGCATTTGAACCAGCAGAAAGGAGGAGAGAATTCCCCGCTGGGAAAAGGCATGGAATATTTGGCTGAAAAAGAAAAACCCACACAGAGATTTTGGTTTGAAGCTTTGGAAAACATTTGTTTTCGTTCCTTGTAAAAAAAAAAAAAAAGTAGATGACGAAGGGAGTTATTTGAAATGAGATTTTAACAAGAAAAAAACTCAACATTTCATTAGCATTCTCTTACCAGTCCATTATTAACAAGTCCTAGGGCTGTTTTTAAGAGTTTCCTTGCTTCTTATGAGCGCCAGTGAAACCCGCCAACGCCGGGAAAGGGTTTGTTTGTTTCTTACTCCACCCCCACCCGCCAGCTTCTTCTTTCTTTAAGTGTTTTCACTTGATTTTTTTTTTTCTACCACTTTCCAGAGCATTTAGAGGGCATATTCGGTGCCTTGGTGTGAGTGAATTGTAAGAGCTCCCTCTTTGAGTTGTATAGAACTTTAATCTGAATTCCAGACTCAGTTCTTGAACAGTTGACTCAGCCCCTCTGGAATCCAGGATTCCCTGAAAAACAGGAGCAGAGCACCTACATCACTGGGCTATGGATGTGACAGATTTAAGTCAGGGCCAAGAGTGGGGAACTGAGTAAGCACACAGCAATGGCATTTCCTTTCCACCAGCCGTGTACAGAGGAGCCCTAAGATGCTGCCACCATCTGCATCAGAGCCACATTACCTAGACTCCTGCAGCCAAGCACTTCTGCGGGGAGGCCAGGAACACAGAAGCCTTCCACAATGGTCCCACAGTGTCTGGTAAAATCTTCAGTGAGGACCTTACACTTTCACTCTGACTGATAGTTACCAATGATGCCTTTTGAGATCTTAAGGGCCCACCCAGTCCGTCCAACTTAGACAAAAGAAGGCATCAGTCAGTTGTACTGTGAAAAGCAGACCTGAGACAAAGTAGAGGTGTATGCATATGACCAGAATCTATTGCTAGGTCAGAACCCAGTATCTGTTCCTAATTGCACAGCCATGGATGAGTGAGCCCCTCAGACTTTCTGGTGGCTAGGGACTCACTCCTGTTCTTTGCCAACCTGCTGATTTGTGGTGAGGCTCTACAAAATAAGAGAGCAGCTAGGGGTATCACTCAGGTGTCTTTTCTCCCAGTTTTGCTCCCCCTGGCTTTCCTGTTCCCATTGGCTGATGTAGGAAGGCAGGAAAGAACAGAGGCCGCAAGGTTCTGGCTGTTGAGGCCCCAAAGCCGAGTTATGGTGATGGCTCCATGAGGTCTCATGAAGTCCCTAGCACTATCCTAAGTATGCCATGTGTGCCAACTCATTGGACACATGTCTATCCTATGAGGCATGAGTGCTTAGAGTGTACAGAACAGAGACGAGAAGACTGATGACTCAAAGATGTTAGGACACATGCCAAAGGTCACACAGCAAGTAGGGAGGGACCAGGATCTGCACCCAGCTTCCTGGGCTCCATGAGCAGGTTACTGGAGCTTGCTCGTAGGTCACAAAGCATAAGGTTTGAGGAAAGGTTCAAGCTTTCGAGGTGGAAAGGAAAGCGTGACTACAAGGCAGGGCAAACTGTCTTAGAGCAGTGCAAATGAAGAGGGTTAGGTGCAATTCCCCCACTTCTTGGTTTATTGTCAGTGTTGAATTAGAAAGTGAATGTCCTGACTAAGGAAAGCCGCAGAGAACAGCACCTTCCATTGACCACTTGCCCTGTCCACCACCACCACCCCCATCTCCAGCTGCCCCATGTCTGCTCTGATCCAAAGAGCAATAAGATGCCAATGGAGCAAGCAGAAATCATTGGAAATGAGGGAGGACTTCTCTTTCCCATCCCAGGGCCAGTTGTTTGGGGAGGTTTCTCACTCCTAAGCACCCACGCTCTTTCTTCAAGGCTTCCTTGGAGAGATGGACTATGGGGGTTATACTCACAGTGACTGCTTCGACCTTTCAGCTATTTCTGAGACCTGGAGTCTCTCACAGCACCTGCAGAAGCTCATACTGCTCCTAGGTGGAGGAAGGGTGATCGTTCCCCACCCAGTTCACAAATGCTACACTCTCAATGCATGCCAGGAATTCTAGAATCACTCCCTGTTCAAACACTATGTTTCTGTGATGGCTTCACAAGACACTGGAGAGGGAACCCTTTGTTGGGATTATGAACAAAGAAGCTGTAATTGGACCAGGTTACTTGAGGGCCCCCTTCTAATGGAATCCTGGTGGCCCAACAGTGACTAGTCCAGTGAAATCTCACCCTCAGCACCCCTTTTGCCAGCTGACAAATCTGACCATGAGAGGGAAGTCAAGTTGGGTATTTCCTCTTCCCACACCCATGGCAGGTGGGTGACTCCCAAGAGTATGCAATCTCTATGCTAAGATGTGTTAGGGACTCAAATTGGAGGTGAGTGAGAGGCTCACTTTAACCAAGAAACTTGTTGAACAGTCATCACTGGCAGTCCAGGGCAAGGACAGTCACCATCCACCACGACCTTTGTGGACATGCCATGTGGAGTGTGTGTGTGTGTGTGTGTGTGTGTCTAGCCCTGACTACCACCCTACACTGGCCCAAAGGCCCCCATCATGTGAAGGGAAGTAGCAGCCACTGGGCAGGGACAGAAAGTGGGAGAGGAAGTGGTTCTTGTGTCTCCAAGGAGCAGGAAGTTGGCAGCCCAGAACTGTCACATCAAATGTCATTCATCACACACTCAAAGATAAAATTACTGAGAACTTGGAGATGGTGACAGAGCAGGCCCAGAGCACGGGGTCCTCTGAGTGCAGAGCTCTGGGCGGCAGTGACGGCAGCACAGCCGTGAAGTCAGCCCAACATGGGTCCTGCAGCTCCCGGGCTGGAGCCGGGCTGCCTGCAGTAGAACCATTTCGGAAACACTCCTGAGTGCTGGTCAGCCTGGCCAGGTCTGCACTGAGCCCCACTATGTGCACGCAGAAACGATCGGCGAATACAGTCTCTGCGATGGGACCTTGGATCCTGCCTAGAGATGGAATCTACACAGGAAAATGAAGGCCCTCGGTATCTCCATTGTAGAATCTTGGAAACCATTACTGCCTAACCTTCTCTAGGGGATTTCTCAGCAGACAGTGATATGCCTCCAACCGCTCTAGAGGAGTGTTGTGGCCCATCCAAACCATTCCCTGGCCCTCCTGAGATGGGTGCAGGCAGAGAATAGGTGTGGGCCTTCTCCTGACACCAGCTTATCTAGAGTTAGCTGTGGACCATGGAATAGCCAGGCTGCTTTTCACCCTAAATATCTCTCTCCACTGAGTGGTTGTGGACCAGACATGAAGCCTCGGTTCCTTCATTCATAAAATGAGTACAGTGAAAATGGGTACCTATCCCAACTGCCTGCTGGGGGACAGAGACCAGGGAGGTAGTCTGTGAATTTGGTTCAAAAGCAGAAGCGTCCATTGGTGAGTTGTTTGCAGGTAGTTTGGCCCCAGTCACTATCACATGTACTGTTTTTTCAGTGTGAAAAATCCCCTGCAGGATCACGTGTTTAAACATTTATTCCCCAGTTATTGGTACTATTTGGAAAGCTTGTGCCATCTTAAGGAAGTGGAGCCTTGCAGGAGAAATTGGGCTACTACTGCAAAGGAGCCTTGAGGATTGATAGTCCAACCTCACTTTCTGTTCATTCTGCTTCCTGACTGCCATGCAGTGTGACCAAATGCTTCCCTTTCAAATTGGAAGACAAAATAAACCCTTCTTGCCTTAGGTTGCTTCTTGTCAGGTATTTGGTCACAGGAACATTCACCTAATAGAACATATTCCTGGTTTATGTACTACCTAGCTTGGTAGTATGTGCAGTGTGTGTGTCTGTGTGAGTGTGTATGCATGGGTGCATGCATGTGGAGGTCAGAGGACTAGGGGTGTCTTTCCCCTGCTTTATCTTGTTTGAGACAGAGTCATTATTTGCCTCTGAGAACGTCAGAGTAGCCGGTTCTCAGGCTAGAGGATTCCTCACTCCACCACATAGTGCCTTAAGTGTGTTGACATTGCAGATGCGTGTGCCATTGTGTGTTCAGCCTTACATGGGTTCTACGGATACAACCTTTGGTCAGCAGGTTTGCACTGCAGGCACTCCTAACCACAGAAATGCCTCCAGCTTCTTGGTAATTTCATTTTCATTCCATTCTTGGGGCCAGCAGTTTCTGCCTTCATGAACTGTTGGGAGGAGTGATCATTGTACAAAATAAATACTACTGACTTGAACTAGTGTTCATGGGAGCCACAATGATAAACTGACATCTTCTACTCTAAGATATTAGATTCATCACATTAAAAATAAAATGAAGCCGGGTGTGGTGGCACATGCTTTTAATCCCAACACTTAGGAGGCAGAGATCGGAGGATCCCCATGAGTTCAAGGCCACCCTGAACCTACATAGTGAATTCCAGATCAGCCTGAGCTAAAGTGAAACCCTACCTCAAAAAATAAATAAATAAATAAATAAATGAAATAAAATGAGGGGCTGGAGAGATTTCTCAGTGGTTAAGTTGCTTCCCTGCAAAGTCTGAGGACCTAAGTTCAATTCCCTAGTACCCATATAACACCAGATCGACAAGGTGGCACATGCAGCTGGACTTTGTTTGCAGTGGCTAGAGGCCCTGGTGTGCCCATTCTCTCTCGTTCTATCTACCTTCCCTCTCTCTCTCTCTCATAAATAAATAAATAAATAAATAAATAAATAAATAAATAAATAAATAAATAAAATATTCTAAAAATAAAATGAGAGGCTGGAGATATGGCTCAGCGTTAAAGGTACTTGCTTGCAAAGCCTAAGCTTCTGGGTTCAAATCCCCAGGATGCATATAAAACCAGATGCACGAAGTGGTGCATGCATTTGGAGTTTGTTTGCAGTGGCAAGAGGTACTGGTGTGCCCATTTATGCTCTCTCTTTCTCTGCTTGAAAACAAATTAAATTGAAAATAAGATAAAATGAGAGTCTGGGCATAGTGACACAAGCCTGTAATCTCAGGAGGTGGGGGCAGGAGGATTAGGAGTTCAAGGCCAGCCTAAGCTACATGAGATGCTGTCTCAAAGAACCAAATAAGTAAATTAAAAGAAAAGAAATTTTAAGAGGGGTGAGAAGAGGCCCCTAAGGGAACCTCCTATCCTACTCTGGCTTCGCAGCCTACAGCCCCAGGTTCAGGGCTGGCCTACAGGAAATCCAGCCACAGCTTGATTGCTCGGTATCTGTTGCTCACCAGTTCAACTAACCCAAGTCCCACCCAAGAAATGGGGGTGGTGGCGGGGAGCAGTCTACTCACCCAGCTTAGGATTCTTGCCACTGGAAGGCCTGATTTCTCCCAGGGGTGAGTCAAAAAGCAGAAGCCAAATAGGAAGACCAGTAGCTGGCCTAGCTACAACCCTTTTCCTCAAAACTGCCCCACCTCCGTCTCTGCAGGCCACTTTTGGAGGCCACTGAGGGGCCCAGGGAAGGCTGGGGTCAAGTGGGAGTCCAAGATACCCAAGGTCATGTGGCTTGCTTGACCTCTCTGGACCACTGTTGATGCATCTGGCAATACTCTTTCAGAAGTCATGCTGTCGAATCAAGGGTATCACAATACCTGTGAGGCACCTGAAGAGTCCAGCTCAGAAGGGCACATTGAGCAGATGGAGCTCTGGACTCCCCATACAGGCAGGCCAGGCCATAATTAGAAAGATAAGATTGACAGGTCTACTCAGTGCAGAGACTGAAGCATGAACAAAATCCAAGGGTTGGGCAGGGTGAGAAGGAGCTGATTGCCGAGCCAGAAGTGAGGCCCAAGCCCCACTTCGGTGAAATGGGCAAGGTAATGAGAATGTTGGAGGTGTGCCACACTCCTTAGGATTGTAACCCTCTCCTCCTGGATGCCCACCTGACATTTGTGAGGTGCTTTAGGGGGTGACAGGACCCCAAAATTAACAGCTTTCTCCTTGACTAAATGCAGGAATTGTCCTTGGGTCTATAGGTCATTACACTTTACTACAGTTTGTAAATGTCAGAAGGGTCTGGCCTTTTCTTATCTCTACCCCCTTAGGGGTCCTTCTGCTCCCTTCCAAGAAAGCCCTTTCTGGAGAATTAAAATTTCTGGGAAGATTGTTCTTTTCCAGAAATCCTGATCCCAGACACCTGATGTCAGGACTAAACTGGCTAAACCAGCCTCTCACCCACCAGCTCATAAAAAAATAATAAATTAGATTAAAAAAAAAAAAACCTATCTGAGGGCTGGAGAGATGGCTTAGCAATTAAGGCACTTACCTGCAAAGCCAAAAGACCCAGATTCAATTCCCCAGGACCCACGTAAGTCAGATGCACCAGAGGCACATGCATCTGAAGTTAGTTTGCAGCAGCCAAAAGCTCTAATGCACCCATTTTCTCTCTCACACTCTCTCTGCCTATTTCTTTCTCTCTCTCTCTCTCAAATAAATAAATAAAAATAAAATATTTTAAAACAGGTTGGAAAGACTGCTTAGCAGTTAAGGTACTTGTCTGCAAAGCCAAAGGACCCAGGTTTGATTCTCTAGGACCCACGTAAGCCAGATGCACAAGGGGGTGCACGCATCTGGATTTCATTTGTAGTGGCAGGAGGCCCTGGTGTGTCCATTCTCTCTCTATTTGCCTCTATCTCTCTCTCAAATAAATAAAGTATATAAATAAACAAAAATTTTAAAATACATATTTAAAAAATCCTAGCTGAGTCATACCTTCCTGGGCAAGAGCTCCACCTACTTTCCTTCCTTTAAGCTCCTCTTTTCTAGAAGCTCTTCCTAAAGATCTAAGCTATGGTAAAATCTTTCTTAACCTTGTCCTCTCATCTGTGGATCTCATTCTTTGAATTCATTAGACAAGAGACACCAAAATTTTCAGCGCACTGGTATATATGCATGCATTGGCAGAGGAGCCTCAAACTTCCTGTATCATTTGTACAGCCCTCAATGCTGGCCTCCTGAAATATGACTCCTTGAGACTTCCTTGTCTTCCTTGTTCAAAGCTGATCTGCCAGAACCCTCAGTCTGAGTGGCAGTGTGCCTGTGCACAAAATGGAATGGTAATGGCAAGAATCCCACCTCTGTTTCCTGGCCCTTGTGGGGACTAAATGGCACCATGTCCATCTTTTAGCACCAGGTTTGGCACAAAAACCTGCTCAATCAATACACTGCAATCCCTTTCTTACATGAGTATACAGACCTCAGTTCTCTAGATTATGAAGTGGGCACAGAGAAGGGCCTAGTGAAGAGCTGTGCTCTAGGAACACAGGCCCCTGTGGCCCACACAGCTGGTGTGCAGCGGGGCCAGGTGGGAGGGACTCGGTGAAAGAAGGTGAAGCCGCCAGTGGAGCTGGGAGCCGTGGTTGACCAGGGTTGTCCCATGAACTCCACCATAGCTGAGACCTAGATGCCTACTCAGCTGGCTCAACAGAGCTCTGGAGACTCCAGGGTCCAGGCTCCGGGTCTCAGAGCTGTGTGAGCTCCAGGCATAGGAGAAGCATCCATGGGAAAGGGTCCGCTTCACCTTAGAGGCTGAGAAGGGTCTCCCAGCATCTGTGGGTGGGTAAGGGTGGGAAGCAGGACACAGACACAGGAAAGGTGGCCTTTACAGAGGAAGAGCACTTCAGCATTGCCTGCCCCCCACCGTGGACTAGGCTACTAGTACTTCCCAGCTCAATGGGGCCCACAGCCCCTTCTACCTTGACCCCATCTTCCTGCAGTGCTCATAAAACAAATGATTTGACCCCGTGGGCCACACATTCCAATCATCAGAGGCCAGTTCCAGACTGGAAAGCTATAGTGGGCCTCGGGACTTATACCTGTGGTTCCTCTATGAAAACTTCTTCGCGTTATCCCTTGAACCCTGCACTTCTACCCCTCAGAATCCAGCTCACGTGTCACCTCGGTAGAGAAGCCATCTTGACCACTGGGAAAACATTCTGAGGGTGATGGCATCAGCATCCTGTTACTTTACCCTGAGAAGCATGCAATTCCTATGAGCCTTGGGGTACACAGCCTTGTCCAGTGCCCTGGAGGAGTTAAATGAAGACACTCTGAACATAAAACTTAGAAGCCTAAGACTGCTTAGATTTTTAAAAAGTATTAATTTAGCCATCTTTCCAGCCCTAATTGCTTAGATTTTTGGCCAAATCCCATGAACCCTACCAGTTTGTTTCTCATCTGTTAAAGAGGATACTGACCCACTGCTAAACACTGCATATCTCTAAAGTAATGTCCAGAGCCTAGAGTGAGCAAAAGCTGGTCATCCCTGTGTACTTTTGGAGGTGAATTCACTTCAGTGCAGCAGTCAGCTGTGTGGATGAGGGGAGCTCAGTGTATTTGAATACATTGGACGGTTTTGCACACACAAGGCAAGAGACACCCATGGAGGTTGCAGATAACAGGAACTAACTTTTAGACATTTGGCAAGCCACTTACCCTCTCTCTGCCCAGTTTCTTCACATGAAACATGGATTAATGAGCACAGGAGATTAAAGGAGGTAGCTTGGTTCTCGTTCCGCCATGGCACACAAACAATGGGCATTCATACTTCCTTCCAGTCCTGCACGCCCACTTCCAGTCCCACTGTCCCCTACTCAGTGTCCTCAGAGGACAGAGTCTCTGCTGCAACAAGGCAGCGGAGGCAGCCCGTGGCTACTGAGTAGAGCGGAGCTGTCTTCTGGCTCCTGTGCCCAGTTTCCCACACTCTTCCTGCTCACCACCCATCCTATTCTAGTTGAAGGTACCCATAGTCTCTGCCACCTCTGTGGATAGGAAAGGGCAGAATCCCACTCTGGGGATCTGGAACCTAGGTTTCCAGCAGGCAGATGGAACTATCTCCTGGCCCTTGCCAGCCCTATACTTGAGCCACTCAGCAGTCTTGGATGTAGAGATCCATGAATGGGATATGGATCTACCATCTCTG
Organism: Jaculus jaculus; assembly: GCF_020740685.1. NCBI lineage: Eukaryota > Metazoa > Chordata > Mammalia > Rodentia > Dipodidae > Jaculus > Jaculus jaculus. The sequence goes on from NC_059115.1 coordinate 23,823,166, forward strand.
GGCTGTGTGTTTTTTCTTGGGAACAGCTGTGAAGGCACTCCCACAACCAGGTGATTGGAATAGTCCACAGAGAGACCTTTCCTTTCTGCTCTACCAAACCCTTGGAATAATCATTATTGTGCCCATGTCACAGGTGGAGCCTGATTCTCCCAAAGCTGAGAAGTGAAGGAGCTCACCCAAGATCCCAGCCTACCCCAAACACTGGTTTCCAGAAGAAAAGTCTCACTCCACTCAGGAGCAGCCTGAACCCAAGAAAAAAAAAAAAAACCCATGAGATATCTCCCTAAAAGTAGCATCAGGGCTGGAGAGATGTCTCAGTGGTTAAGACACTTGTCTGCAAAGCCTACCAACCCAGGTTCGATGCCCCAGTACCCACATAAAGCCAAATGCAAAGTGGTGTATGTGTCTGGAGTTTGTTTGTAGCAGCTAGAGGCCCCAACCCACCCACTTTCTCTCTTTCTCTTCTTGGAAAGAAAGAAAGAAAGAAAGAAAGAAAGAAAGAGAGAGAGAGAGAGAGAGAGAGAGAGAGAGAGAGAGAGAGAGAGAGAGGGGGAAGGAAGGAAGGAAGGAAGGAAGGAAGGAAGGAAGGAAGGAAGGAAGAAAGAAAGAAAGAAAGAAAGAAAGAAAGAAAGAAAGAGGGAAAAAAAGAGGCATCATTTGAGGTTTGGTGACACAAAGGACAAGAACCGGCTGGAGAGATGGCTCAGCAGTTAAGGAGCTTGCCTGTGAAGCCAAAGGACCCAGGTTTGATTCCCCAGGACCCATGTAAGCCAGATGCACAAGGTGGTGCATGTGTCTGGAGTTCGTTTACAGAGGCCGAAGTCCCTGGCATGCCCATTCTCTCTCCCCTTCTATCTATCTATCTGCCTCTTTCTCTCTCTCTCAAATAAATCGAGTAAATAAGTATTTTTAAAAAGAATCCATCCAGGCTGGAGAGATGGCTTACCGGTTAAGCACTTGCCTGTGAAGCCTAAGGACCCCCCTTCGAGGCTCGGTTCCCCAGGTCCCACGTTAGCCAGATGCACAAGGGGGCGCACGTGTCTGGAGTTCGTTTGCAGAGGCTGGAAGCCCTGGCGGGCCCATTCTCTCTCTCTCCCTCTACCTGACTTTCTCTCTGTGTCTGTCGCTCTCAAATAAATTAAAAAAAAATTTTTTTAATATTTAAAAAAAAATAGAGAGAGAGAATCCATCCCTCCTTGGGCAGCCAAAGAAGATGGGTGAGGTGGTGGTGCTGGGTCCAGAAAATGTCAGGCTGGTGAGATGTAGTGGGGCAAAGGCAGGCTCCATATCCATGGATTCCCCTTCCCTCCCAGAAACCCAGGCAACTCCCCCATTCTTCCCTGCAGCCCTTCATGCTCCTATACCCAGTTCCGAATGCAGATCCCTCACTACAATTATGTCTACGCCTATTCAGTTGTGGAGAGGCAAACCTTGTGGTCCTGCAGCCGTGATTTCAAATCCAGCCACAGTCTCCCTCCCAGAAAACTGTTCAGTAAAGTGTCTCAGAAAGATCTATGCCCTGTGGTGATTCAGATCTCCACTGGCCAAGGGCCTGTCATTTGGTTTCTCCCAGCCAGTCTATGAATTGAGGGCAGACCTTTAAATTCACTTTGAAGTTCAGCCGAAGTCAGTTCTTTATTGAACGCATGCAGTGAGCTAGGCCCTGGGAGACAGCATTAGGGGCAGATTCCAGAGATTTGGAGAGGTGTAGTGTCTTTAAATAACCATCCACAGGGGTGGGGATGGGCACAAACCTGGATTAGAGTCCAGTACTCTGGTCTCAGACATCTCCTGAAGGCAACCCTGCAATTCCTTCACTTTAAATTTTGTCTTTCTTAAGTATTCATAATCAACATTTACTGTTGGAGTAGCTGAACTTCTCACAGAGCAGCTCATTTTACTCCTCTAACTAGAAAACATTATTAGAATCCCATACTTGATATATACAGCAAGTGAGGAGACTGGGAGAAGTTAAGGAACTTGACCAAAATCTCACAGCTATCAAATGTCAAAACCAAGACCCACATGAGATGATCTAACCTCATCCAGGCGATCAGACATCTGTTCCTAGAGACACTCCTTCCTCTCAGCTTGTCTGACAGGGAGGCTGGATACACAGTTCAGGTATTGGACCTGGGTCTTGTAGGAACAGGACTACAATGTCAGGTAGGATTCCTGGGAAACAAATGCAAGAGGGAGGGATGGAGGGGAAGGAGACAGGGAGAGAGGGAGATAGAGGGAGAGAGTGCGTTTGCACCAGGTCCAGAGTAGCCACCCAGGATGGAGAGTTCCCCAATACCCAGCCTCTCCGTCCTAGGATTGACTATGGGCACAAGTGTATGAAGGCCAAACACACACAGTGTGTGGTCTGGGAGTGCATCTCCAGTCAGCACTGCATCCCAGTCCTGTGCACTCTGGGCTGCACATCTCTTTTCCTCCCTTGAGCTCTCAGCAAGGCTTTGCTTTGCCTCTGTGTGATCACTATGTCCATGTCTCTCTGTATGCCATTTCTCAGGGATTCTTTCTTTCCATCATGCCCATCTCTGGGCTCCTACCTTCCTTTTCCTCAAGATATGTGTCTCTCTCCCTGTCACCGGATCTGATGTCTCAGTTTCCTTAGAGATGTTAGAGTGTTAGATATTAGAGTGGCCTTGACAAAGTCGTGCTTGCCACGTGGAACCATGTGTTGAGATATGTGTATTCGTTGTAGGTGCTGGGGTGTTGTGTGCCTGTGTATTTACTTGGTGTGTCGCTCACGTCATTTGTGTACGGTTGGGTGTCTGTGGTGTTGGGGGTGTTGGTTTTATGCACAGGTCTGTGTATTTGTAGGTGGCGTGTGTGTGTGTGTGTGTGTGTGTGTGTGTGTGTGTGTTGATTTGGCTCATGCAATGTATGGTCCAAGTCAGTTGAATACGTTTGGGTGTCTGTGTGGTTGGGGGCGTTGGTTTTGTCAACAGGGCTCTGTATTTGTAAGTGCTCAATGGTGCTGATTGTCTGTGTGTGATGATTGCACATGTGTTGAGCATCTGGGTGAGGTCAAGTTGCACTTCTACACCGCATGTGTTGATTTTTTGGGGGCGCATGCTGTGTGGTGTTGCGTGTGCTGGTCATGTATGTGCACCTACGGGCCAAGCCTCATTCGGATACCCAGGACTGGAAGGAGCAGGGGCTGCAGAGTGCGGGCCTCGGGCCGCGGGGTGGCGCTGTGGCCGAGGCAGGCCGCCGGGCTAGGGCCACTCTCCCAGGCCTGGGAGCCGGCGCGGTGGAGCCGAGCTCAAGGAATCCCGCGAGTCTCGGAGAGCGGGGGAGGGGGGCGGCCTGGGGTGCAGTGAAGAGTGGGCACTTGGTAGTGGAAGTTAAGGTGCTTCCCAAGAAGCCTGGCGTCCCGGCGAAGGATGGTTGCAGCGTGCGAGCGGCTGGAAGGGCGGAACCGAGCCGGGGAGGCCGCGGCCCCGGGGGCTCGGCCAGGCCGGCGCCAGCCGCGGAGTTGAAAGGCAGCCGCGGCCTCTCCCCGCGGCTTCCCAGCGCGCCCCTGAGGGCTCCGGGCGGGGCGCAGGCCAGCCGGGCTGGGCTCACCTTGGGGCCTCGGGTCACTAAGAGGGACCCTGCGGGGAACGGCCGTCTAGAGGCTCCCTGCGAGGTCAGAGCCGTCCTCCGAGGAATCCGCTAGCCGCGCCAGGAACCCTGAAACGGGGCGCCCTTCACTCGAGCGGTCCAGCCCCACCCAGCCCCCGGGCCGGCGACACGCCCAAAGCCCTGGGCCCCAGAACCCCTGCCCTGGCCAGCCTCGCCCGGCCGGGCCTCCGAACCGCGCCGCTGCGATCCTGCAGCTGCTCAGAGACCAGAGACGGAGTCTGAGGGCTGGGGTTCTGGTGCTCCCCAACAAAATTCAAATGGGGCTTCAGGGAGCCTGGGGGCGGAGGAACACCCCTAACTGGGAACAGTACTTGTTAGTGACCAGGGCTCAGAGGAATTAAATTCATCCCCGGGCCCTGCGGCCGACCTGGGGCCAGGAGCACTTGATGCTAGAACCTCCCGCACTCAGTGGCCCGCAACTGGAGCGACGTGGGCCAACGCGGGGAACACGTGGACCCTGGATGGAACCAGATCGAATTCCTGCTCGGGACCCCCAGTAACTGTGCGATTTCGGGGTGAAGCGGGTCGCGTGGCTGGTCGCAGGTCACTGGCGCACACAGGAGGCCCTAAGTGCGGCCCCTTCTGCCCCGCAGCACGCGAGGCAGGCGGCCACCCGCGCGATGGGGCCCATTTCTTACGCGGCGCGGGAACTAGATCCCTAAGGGACCCCGTGGAGGACCCTCTGCCTGCGTCCTCTCTCTCGGAGAGCCAGGAACCGGGTCAAGGACTGGAAGCGGCGCCCCGAGGCAGGCCACGAATTTCTGTCTCTCCAGACTGATATGGCCCTTCCTCCAGCCTCACTAGCCTGCGGTTTAGATCCTGCGAACATTTATTGAGCACTTGCTAAGTGCACACCCTGAGAACAGGAATTCGGAACGCAAAGAGGAACAAAGAAAGGGCTAGACGAAAGGAAATTAAAATGGAAAAGCGAAGAGGCCCCGATGTGGAAGGAAACCCCGACCCCAGACCGCCTTCAGAGGCCCGGCGCGGGCTGGGGTCCGGGGGAGGGGCGGGAGGGGCGCCCACCTCGCCTGCAGCTACCGCCTCGCTGGAGCCGGGCGCGTCGGCAGTGCGCGAACCGTTGCTCATTACGGCAATTATGTAGCTCTAAATTTGCCTCGACCCTAAATTGCTAAACTCCGAGGAGTCCGGAGGCCCCGGAGCCAGGGCCGCAAGAGACACTCGATCCCACCCAGCCATCCCTCTCTGCAGGATGGGCGGAAAGAACTGCGTCGCCAAAGCTATTTGAGCTGAGAACTCAGACTTGCCAGGCCTTCCCAGGACGCCCTTCAGATCCCCGACCTTTGTCATTTCCCCAAATCCTGGCGGTGGGGATGGTAAAAATTTCCAGGTGAGAGAGGTGTCACGATCTTCTTCCCAAGCTCAGGCTGTGAGAAGGGGCAGGATTTAACCACATTGAACCACATCCCCTCGTCTGACATCTAACTCAATACCACTATTCCCAAGCGGGTGTGCAGTACCCTGTCACTTCTGCAAGGTTTCGTTTCTATTTCTGCAAAAAGCAGTGGGACACGTTAGTTTCACAAGGGTACAGTGGTTTGGGATTCCACACTCTTGGAGGGTCTGGGCTCTGTATGTTTCTAATGTTGCCCAGGACCCCCAAGCAGTCTTACAGTGGAAGTGAGCTACGTGGCAAGCTGCTTAGAGAGGGCTGTGACACCACTGGGTGGTTCAAGGTCCAAGTACCTCACAACTTGCTTGGAGCCAGTACTTAGGCCATTCAGGTTGTGACATTCTCAAGCCAGCCTTGAGCCCTGGGGCTAGAAACTGTTTTCATACTTTCCTGTGGGATGTCCATCCCTCCCAAGTCCAATACTGGGCATTGCCTTCCTCTTTTAAGGGCTGTGGGTACAGCTTGCTTGGCGCTCTCATGTATGAAGTTCAGAAAAGATGTTCAGGCTACCACCAGACAGAAGCTGGAGAAAAGAGTTGGCCAGAGTTGGTGAGAATTAAGGGAGCAGTCACATTACCGGGAATGGCGGTGCAGGGAAGATAATGGGCTTGCCTCTTACTAAGGGTTCATTTTCCATCTTCAACATCTCTGCAGAATTTTTCCAAGAAAGCTAAGCTTGGCACTTGTTCAAATATATTTTCCTTGGAAGCCTGACCTTGACTGCATCAAAAAAAAAAAAAAATCAAGTTTATGGTTGGTGGGGGAGTGGGGGCTGGTGATGGACTTGCTAAACTGAGAGTGTATGGTCACCCTCATCTTTACAGTTCAATGTGGTTGAACTTTAGTTGTGACTGTTTGTACATTGTAATCACGTTGTGATTGTGCAAAGGCATTCCCATTCCAACAGCTCAAAGCGAGTGCCACAGGCCTTGTCTGGTGGCAATCTTAGAGAAGAGAGCAAGGGGTTCTGTACCCCACCTGGCCTCCTGGGGAAAAACAGGTTTGCAGGGGTGAGAAGTGTAGGGATTAGCTGTCTGCAGCCATCAGGCCATTTGTACCATTCACTTTGTTTTCATAAACAGGTTAAAAGGCAAGGAGAAAAAAAAGACAGAGTCAGTTATGGGTCGTCTGAGCAAGAGTTGATTTCAGCTTAAAGTGAATTGGAAAATTGAGCCTAATTATCTTAGGTAATTGCTTCAATTCTCCACTTGACTTTGCTAATGCAGACTTGTCCTGTGTGCTCCCAAAGACATGATTCCTGCAGCTCTTCTTGCCAGCTTTGAAGTTGCTGGTGTCAAACTACCATCAAGCTGGAAAGCAATGGCAAGTGTGAAGAGACAGCAACGAAGGTAAAAATTACAGTGCACGACCAAACCGGCAGAAATCATTTCTTGTAGCTTAAAATTAATTTATTTAACAAATATAGCTATAATATAAATGATAATAAAATTTCAAATATACAGTATATTACATAGTACACACAATCCCTTCCAAAGGGATGCTTGAGAGCCACAAAAATGTACTGTTAAATAAAAACAGATTTTTTTTTTTTTCTGGTCGTAGGAAAGGCAGTCCTTTCAACCTACCTTTGTAACACACCTAGTGTGACCTGTCCCCACAGCAACGCTTTGCTTCGGAGCTCTCGGAGTTTTACCAACGGAAGGAGCTGAGTGAGATCCATCTCTTGTGTGCTTTGTCAGACTGTTCTCATTTCCCAGAGCATCAGACAGCCATTTCTCTGTGCGTTTCCTGCCCGGTGTCAGGACAGGGAGCAGCTGTGCAGATGTGGTCTCTAACTGTTGGCCTCTAGTCCCCTTCAACCACTAATTCTGCTGGTAAATCTCTTGGCCTCTCTGGCCGTTAGTTATCCCCATCTATAATTCCAGCCACTTTTTTAGAGGGGATTGGGAAAAGGAACCCAGGGAGCCAGCGACCAGAAGGAATAGGAGCAGGGAGTTAAACAGAAGGGACCAGGAGGTGCTGGGCAGGGGAGCCTGTGGGAAGGGCTCCCTCCAGCAGCTAGAAGAGACGGCTGGGGGGTGGGGTGGGGTGCGGGCTGGCACCATAGGCCCCACTCTGCCCACCTATGTCAGGTGGTACATGCTGTAGCCTACATGGGCTGTGTAAAGTCCCACGGGCGCCACGGGCAGCGCAGCTCGCTGAAAGGGGCCGGAGGCACTGTAGAGAGAGGCTCCCGCGGCCGCAGCCACGGCAGCGGGGCCGCCTAGAGGGAAGGAGAGGCCGAAGGCAGCGGGTGGCAGCATGGGCTTCGCGGCCATCTTCAGCTTCTCAAGCTCCGCCTCCTGCAGTCTCTTGGCCTTGGCGCGTCGGTTCTGAAACCAGATCTTCACCTGTGTCTCGGTGAGGCTGAGCGAGCTGGAGAACTCCGCGCGTTCGGCGATGGACAGGTACTGCTTCTGGCGGAACTTGCGCTCCAGAGCCAACAGCTGCGCCGTGGTGAAGGGCGTCCGCGGCTTGCGGTTGGTCTTGTGCTTGCGCAGGGTGCACGCGGGGGGGCTCAACCTCCCTAGGGACCCGGAGAGAAAAAGGCAGAAGGGGTTAAGAGAGCGGTGGCCGGAGCAACCAAGCCAGGAAGCAATAATGAAGGAAACACCAGCTGATTTTCACCAAGTCTCCGTTCTGAGCATTGTGGAGGCGCTTGAAAAGACATTTTCTCCTATTCCCACTGCAAACCAACTCCACAGGGAAGAGGTTCTTGCCTACTTTTTGAGAATGAGTAAAATAATATTGCAGATTCCAAGAAACCTCTCCAATGTTCAAGTGGGAACACGGCAAGGCCAGTGGAAAGCCATGCACAGAGGCAAGATGGTTTTAATAGAGGTATGAAACATAACAGAGGTTCTCTCCCATCCCAAGGTCATGCTACGTTTTTATGTGTTGGTCGAACATGTATGCGTGTGGCGAGATAGGCCTCTGTGGGCTATTGAATATATCTCCGAATGCGACACTCTCCCCCCTCCCGCCCCCGCACACACAATGATGTTCCCATAGAGTTGTGGGAGCAAACCAAAGGTGGCAGGAGCTGGTCATCACAGAGACTACAGTGTGGTAACTCTAAGATGCACTAGGAACATTTTTACTAGGTTGTTGATAGTCTCAAATTTCAACCTAGGTGCCTAGGCCCTAGAACCACACCAAGAACGAATTGTGTGATGGCTTCTCTGCTTGCCACTCAATTTGCAGAGACCAGTGGCGCCCACCTGTCACTCTTTTTGGTTTCCAAATAAAGCTCAAGTCCTGGCCCTGGCTGGGGGCAGCTGGGGAACTGGGTGTGTGTACCATGACTCTCAGCTACACCAGTGGCCAGCCAATGCAATGGGATAAGTACAATCCACCTAAGGACACTGGAGGTGTCCTTGTTTTGGAGTCCTGGGGCCTAAGGCCCTAACCAAGTTTCTGAATTCCAGGGAGGTTCTCTGCCCACCTCCCACAAAAAGCTAATCAGGGTGTCTCAGCATGCCGGTTTGACCTAACTATGCATCTCTTCAGGCTTAAAAGCAAAAAATCCTTTGGGCTCTCCCACCACCAGGATGTGAGTCAAACGAAATCTCCAGTTAACATCCCCCTTCTTTCCCAGTACAGGGCACTGAGTGTCCCGGAAGCAGTTGGCCTCAGGCTCATTTTCCCTCTGTGCTGCCCACCCTTCGGGTCCCAGGGGAATTGTCGCACTGGTCTGCAACAGCTTCAAGATGGGCTACCTTCTCCAACCATTATGCCCAGGGAGGGGCTAGTTTTTCAAAGCTGTTTAATCCGCAGATAAAAATCATTCCTTTGCATTATGCCATTGAATTCGTGCTGCTATTATGCAGTGCGAAATAATCGGAGGAAACGAGGAAAACTTGGGAATTTCCCGTGCTCCTGAAATATCTCCCAGCATGTTCTCTGGGCAAAGAGACCAGAGGACGGCAGAAAGGCTTTGGAATTACCCCTAAACAAGCCACTGACAGCCACATCTGTTATATCCGACTGGAAGATATGAAAGGTTGGGGTGCATTTAGTGGGGGGACCTTCCCCTAACTGACTTATTGCCTTGCCTCCCTCCACTAAATCATTCATCCTACCAAACACTGAGTATCTGTCTCAAACCCGATGGGTGGGAGGCTTTTTTTTTTTTTTTTTTTTTTGTACAAGCTGTTTGGAGCACAGACACTTAAATGGGGGGTGGCGGGGTGCGAGCTTTTACTATAGAAAGTGAAACTGCCCACAGCGAGGATGCCCCTGCTGCAGCACTAGTCGCGGCAATGTTAAATAACAGGATTTCGGGGCAGGTGGAGGAGCTGGAACTTCTGTCATCAAGAGTAGATGAAGAGTGACCAGGCACTGGCTACGAGTGAACTAGTCGGCGCAGCGACACTGCGTCTAGGCTAGGACTCCGTGAAAATGGATTGCGAACTCGGCCTGCCCCAGGCCTCGAATTGTCTTCCTGAGTGGGAGTGGGAAAGGGCGCAGAACCCGGCCTCTCCGCCCACGCACCAGGCGCACGGCCTCCAGGTACCCAGCTGCAGGTTCAGACGCCCGAGACGAGCCGGCGCCGGCGCGGCCTGGTGCCCAGGGCCCCCGCACCCCTCCCGGCCCCTCGCTCGCCGGCCGGGTTCTGGCTACTCACTGGCTGGGGGCGGGGAGAAGCGGGGGCTCTGCATCCACGGGGTCCGCTCGGGCTTCTCGGGGCTCTCGGCCTTGACCAGCGCATCTTCCGGCAGCTTGAGGAGTCCTCCCACTGAGAAATGGCCGAGCGGCCGCGGCGAGGAAGGCGCGTCCGGGGCGCCCAGTGACCCCGGCCGGGCGCCCAGCGGCTGCACCGAGCCGCCCGCCGCCTGCGGGCCCTCCGCCGCCGCTAGGGCGCTCTCCTTGGCCCCGGGCTTCCTGTGATCGGCCATGAGCGCCTCCACGCTGAAGGGCAGAAGCGAAGGGGACACTTTGGGCTTGGCCCCCTCCTCATCTGCGCCCATGGCGGTCGCTGTGGCCGCGACAGCGGTGGGGGCCTGGCCCGCGCCTCCCCCTGCAGGCTTGCCGAAGGCGGAGTCCTCCACTTTGACACCGAGTGACAAAGAAGTCATAGCAGCAGCCGGGGCCATGCAGAGCCGGGCCCCCCTCCAGCCGCAACACTGGCTAGCTCCGGGGCATGGGCTTCGGGCCGGCTGGGAGCGCGGCTGGTCTCGGGGTGTGCCGGAGGCCCTGGCCCGGCCGTCCGTCCCACGCGCGCCTCCCGCGTCTCCCCCGAAGGCCAGCTCCGGCGCGCAGGGCCTGGATTCCCGCCGCAGCCGCGCAGGCAGACTTCCCGGGCGCGCTCGCCGGCTCCGGGTCGGTGGCGGTTCCCTAGAGAACTTGTTAATAAGGCGAGGCCAAAGCCGCGGCGTCCAATCAGCTCGCGAGGGGGCGGGCCCGGAGCGAGCCATTGGGCCGCGCTTCTGGAGACTAGCCCCGAGGCTCGCAGGGCCCGGGGAGCTCTGGGCAGGGCCGGACCCGCCGGGGCGGCGGAGGGGCGGAGGTTCCTGGAAGCCCTTCCTCAATGCTAAGCCCAGTCGGGATCTCGCGGGCTGGGTCACCCCGGATCTGGATCCTGCCGTGTTCCTGGGAGACTTTCCCCTGCGTGTTCTCCTCTCTTCTCCCCTGGCCCGTTGTTCCTTCCCTACTCCTCCCGTTCTCCACCGCTTAGTCTTTCTCACATACCGCGTCTTCTAAGGCTCTGTCTGGTGCAGCTGCGTCTCGGTCCCCTTCTCCACTCTGCCCCTTTTCGCTTCGACGATAATTTGAATTTTGTTTATTTCTTACAAATTCCTTTAGTGTAGTTACTTGTCCCAGTAAGAAGGCATACTGCTAATTTCTTTTTTCTTAATACAGTAAGTTTATAACCTGTTTCAGTCTTCAGAACTTTACCTGGGGTAAAAGTGGGCTTTTGTCTCCACGTAAGAGCCGCAAACAGTTTGCCAAAGGAAGCCCTGCTCTTGTGGGTTCTGTGGATGTAACGACATGTAACACTGCCTACAATTTAGGCTAGGTTTTAGTGCATACGTGTACTCTAGCCCCTGTAACTTCTTTCCCGAGTTACACCCCTGCCAGCTACGGGCTAAGGAGAGGAGCCACTACACCCTATGGATAGAGACTTGATTGAAATAAACCAACAAACTCCTCAGCAACACACCAATCTGGCCTTAGTATGACCTCAGACAATGCCGCGTGTCTTCCGAAACAATTCCGTATCTCTGCTGGTTAATCCTGGACCGTAGAGGCAGGAGAAGGAAAGTAGTCTCTGGCTGGCGGTGCTACACTTGAAAACTTGTGTTTTGACAATTTCGAAGGAAACGTGGTTTTATTTATTTATTTATTGCTGTTATAAAAAGGTGGAAAATGAGTGGGTGGAGAGAGACATAAGATCTATGCAAACTGGGGTCGGCCTTGTTTTTCTGAGCCTTCTCTTGTATGGCCTTTTATCCCTGGGCCCAGGCCTGTGGCTCCCGGGAACTAGCGGAGGTGATTGGCGGCTCACCGAAACCGGCCATTGATGACTGCGGGGTTCTAATCTCCAGGAAACACCAGGGGCTGCGGTGGCCATTTAGGGGTAATTATCCGAGCGCGGAGGGACAGCAAATTCCCTCGCCTTTTAACTAGTCGCAATAAAAAGCTGTAGATTAGGGGCAACCAGATTAAGGAAAATGAATTACTAGAGCTAGAACTTTATTACCCAGACGGCGTCCGGAGTCTAGCGGGAGGGGTCGCGCTGCGGACGCCAAGGAGATGGGAGCCTCACTTCTGCCCACGGGGTCTTGAGAAATGTGAGGGCCTTGGGACGGGCTCGGGAATACTCGCATCTGGGAAGGGGACGCCGCCTCTCGGGTTCCTTATACATCCCAGAGTGCAGAGCGGGCATCGCGTGGGGCTTGGGGCCTTAACTCGCTTTGGCCCGGCTAGACATTTCATATACTGAGACCCCCGACTTTGGGTCCAGTATACAGGGCTAGACGGCCATGCCACCCCGCTTTAAAACGGAGTAAATGGAAGTGAAGAAGGCTGCAGGGCCAAACGCGGGCGCAAGCCCAGCCGCGAAGGCGAACTTCTGCTGCTCCAAGCTGTAACGTGACTGCCGCAGGCAGAATACCGCTCTGCACTCTGGCTAAGAGGGGAAGACAGAACCACACCTGCTTTTCTGTATTTCAGTCAATCTTTTAAAATCGACTATTACTTTTCAAAAAAAGGTCATGGTTTTTCTTTGTTGTAACCTTGTCCCCCAAGTGAATATATTTGGCTCCTTATTACTTTATTTAAAAAATATGATATAACTTTATCTGGAAAAGTGCACATTGGAAAAATCACGTTCCATGAAAAGAACAGACAACTTCCAGGTCTCTTGAGCGGACTTGTAGCCAGTGTGTTAAGAACTTCTGTTTTAGGGCCTGGAGAGGGGGAACCCCGGGAGTGGAACTGCAGAGCGCAGAGGAGTCTCTGGGGGAACTCGGGGCGTACGCGAAGGACCCTAGCAGAGAGGCCTGGCCACAGGCCTGGGGGCTGTGCGGCCTGAGAAGGGCCGCATCGCTAATTGTGGGGATAAACAATCTGTCACGATCCCTCAACACGCCTAATAGGCAGACGAGTATGTTGTTTTTAGGCGCCAGGGCGGCTGGATCAAAGGCAGCAGTCGGCACCGGGGCCCTTGAAGTCGCGCCCCTGCCTCCAGGGAGCGAGCCTCCCGCTCCCGCAGCCCCCGGCCGGCCCTCCACCCCAGGCTTTCATAGTCCGTCTCGAGCCCCGCCAAATCTTTGTAAGTTCGGCGTGCGCTCGTGTCTTCTGTGGTCCCGCGCGGGTTTGCCCTGCGCCAGCGAGACGAGGGAAGCGCGTCTGCGGAGCGCGGGCACCGGCGCCGTGCGAGCGGGGCTCCGGCCTGCCCGGGCGCGGGGCGGCGGCGGAAAGGTGCCCGCGGACTCCCAGAAGGAATTAGAGAAGCGAACTTAAAACCTCTGTCCCCAGGGGCGTGCGTTTGGGAGCAGAGAAGGCCGGCACCGTCGAGCTCACTGTTGTCTGGCCTTGCGCGCGGGTTCCGCGAGCTGACGGCCCGCGCCGCGCCTGAGGTCTGCGGGCCGCGCCGAGCCGAGGCGCTCGGGCCCCGCGGTGCATAGCGCGGCGCGGGCGGAACGCGGCCGTAACTCACGCCTGGCAAGGGCAGGGCTGGCCGGCGGCAGATAAAGCTCAGATCGCGGTGGGCTTCAGCCTCGCAGACCCTCCTCGCCCCCCTCCACTCCAGCCCCTTCATCCTAAAGCACCCAGCCCCCGAATTTGCCTGAGAATTTCAGATCATGAAGACTCGTTGTCCTGACTTAAGTTTCTGGGACTCAACCAGTGGGACAGCACTATCTCCCCAAAACGCTTGTTTTGCTAACGTGGACTGCTGCAGAAGCGGGAAGGTGACATTTCGATGTATTATCCCTGTGGACAAACATAAGACGGTAGAGGGGACACTTCCACAGTAGTCAGCACCGAGTGCCCCCCGCCCCCGTGGGTTGGCGAAGCCTGCAGGCTGGCGCTTCTTCTCAGCATTCGTTGTCTCTCCTTTGGGTTTTTGTTTTGGTCCCCTCCCCCCCCCTTTCCAATGTATTTTTGTGGCCCCGGCCCAGGAATCCCGCATGCATTTTTTAAAAATGCGCAGCTCAGTGGGATTCCCCCCGGCAATTAGCGAGTCCCAAACAGTTCTCTTTAATAGGATGAATGTGCTATGAAAACCGATTACCCGGAACGATTTATTTTGGTGGGAATTCACCAATCGCCAGGAGGGAGGGGGAAGGGGCGAGAGAAGAGGCATTTTGTCCTGGGGTGGGGGTGGGGTTGACGGACAAACAGAAGTGGGTCCTGGAATCTCCTAACCTGCCGAGGACCCTTCGGACCCTGTCACTTCATAATTTGGCCTGTGCTTCTTGAAGTGGGAGTCTGAGGAACTGGGGATCCCTCCGGGAGGATTTCACAGCTTTCCGCAGAAAAAACTTAGAGATAAGAACTTGGGGAAATCTACTCAGAAATGAGAACCGGAGAGCGTCTGCAGCCCTGCAGAAACACTTTTCCGTTTCCTGGGCCCGAAGAGGTACCGTCTTTAAGGAGGCCACTTGGGAAAAGCTCCTGTGGCCCCGACCCAGGAATCCCGTATACATTTTTCTCCTTGCAAACTCCTCTGCCCAATGCGCAGGACTCTGCGGAACTTGCCCAGTCTGGTAGATTTACGTCAGGAACTGACAGCTAGGTTGTCTGGCTTCTTGCTCCCTCCAGCCCTTCCCCCACAAGCCCTGCTTGCGGGCGGGGAGGGGGGGGGGCAGCTTCCTTATGTCTTTAAATTTGGAAGGGGTGAGGGGGGCCTGGATCCGCGGAAAGGAGAGCCTCCCCTTCAAATGGCCTAAATTAATGTGATCTCGACATGAGGGTGCACTTGGGAAGATGAAAGCGGAGGCCGGCCGGCTCCTACCAGGACTCTATAATTATAGATAATATATCCCATTTCAAAGCAATTAGACCAATCAGGCGTAACGAACCACTTTGCTGCCGACGAATAACAAAGGCTCATGGTTATTTAAGCCCCAGAGGTGAGGCAGACCCTGAGGCTCCAGGGGCCTACCAAAGGTCCCCAGCTCTGCCCACCTAGAGGAAGGGTCCGGTCCCTGGTCAGTACTTCCCCACTTGGTGAAATCCCACTCGGGTCCTGCCAGGGCCTGAGGGACAAAGGATGGAGGGAACGGAAAAGCTAGTGACAGGCCCCTTGTCTGAGGTTTGGAAAACTTCATCCCTCTTAGTCTTTTCTACATAGGAAGATGGGCAATCGTACCAGCTCTCTGCCCCCAGGCGAAAGGACAGAATCAGAAAGGTTAAGTGCCTAGCTAAGGGGTATACAAGTAGTGGTGGTGTGAGGATCTGGTTGCCAGTGGGTCGAAACCATTGTAATCCACTTTCCCATTCCCAGGAGCAACATCTCAAAAGGCTGGTTCAAAAGCTGAACTGCTAAAATAGAAGTGTGGAACAGTCCCCAGTCTTGCCTCCAATCTAGGAAATGGATCTCCAGTCCCGCACTCACTACCCTTCTCGCTGCTGCTGCTGCTGCTGCTGCTCTTCCTCCTCCTCCTCCTCTTCCTCCTCCTCCTCTTCCTCCTCCTCCTCCTCTTTCACCTCTTGCTTAGGAGTCCTAGACACTGTCAAGATTCTCCATAGATTTATCAAATGTCCAGGATCTCATCTTAGTTCTGCCTGACAGGAAAACAATCCTGGACTACAGGATATTTTCTGAGCTCTGTGTTGTCAGTTTGAGGACGAGCAGAGACAGGCAGGAACAACTGAGCGCTGGAAACCAGTTCCTCCAAGCTCCAGCAAAAAATGCAGGTAGCACCTAAGATACCCCAGTGACTCAGAGTCAGGGTGCCTACAGTCAGAGCTTGAGAGAGCTACGGGTTGAGTGAAGCTGAAGACAATTACGGAAGCACAGGGGGTAAAGGAGTGGAGGCTGGAAAACAGAACTGAAGCTGCTGGAAAACAGGGAGCCAATGGGAGCGGGAGAGAGAGCGTGTGAATGCGTGAGCACTTGAAATGGCCCGACCACCTTGTGGGGGAAGGGGCCGCCTGTGGCACTTTGAGGAGAATGGGAGTCATCCTGGGAGGGGTTGCAAGTTTGTCCACTTTGGGACCCTTTCACCCGGACTTCCATTATGCTTTCTTCCCACTCTTTCTCTCCTTGTGGGCCCCATCTCTCCACACTCCTTCCCGGGGCCCTCGCTCTGATTCTGAGTGTCTGGGTCAGTATTTCGCCAGGTCGCTGTGAACAGGAAGCAAGACACAGCGTCCTTGCAGTCCACATCTTTCTAACCGGCTCCCGCTCCCCTCCCCCCTCCCCCCTCCCGCATTGCCACTTCTCCCCTGTGCTTTTCCCTTGTGTTGCTTTCTTTAACTCACTCATTCTCCACCCCGTGATTCAGTCTGAGTCACCTCCTTAAAGTCACTCTGAAGCTAAAGAAACTCCAATGAGTTCTTTCTGGAGGCAGTTGGTGACTTCTGAGAAATGGGCATACCTTTAGGAGCAGTAGGAAGTGCCCTTTGGCTCCTTCTTTGGCCTCCAGCTAGTATTTTCTCCTGGAGCCTTCCTTTCCACATTCAAACCACCTTGAGCCACACATCTACTCTCCTATAGTGTCCTCCCAAGGATCCAAAAGGAAAGTGGCCATGGCCACAGTAAACATGGCAGTTAGTTCCAGGAGGTGACAACTTGGATTCTTTTACCCGTACTGTCTCTGAAGGCCTAGGGTAATTAGGGTTAATGAATGCAAAGAATCTGGAAGGTGACAAGAGTATCTATAAATTGACTGGGACCCTAGGAAAGACCAATGGCCCATGCCAGGACAGACACATGGGTTGTATCCAAGCCAGTTCCCATGGGCTGCTGGTCTCCGCCCTTTTCCATTTACCACTCCCCTCCCCCCACCTCTGTGTCCATCAGAGAGAGATGAACACCACTCTGCCCTGCACCCTCCAGATCTCTATGTTGGGGAGAGATGATTACCACTCTCCCCTGCACCCTGCTCTCCTTGGGCTTTTGCCATCCTTGAACCAAACCAGGGGTGTCCCTCCCCTGCACACAGTCCTCCTGGATGAACCAGGGTAGCCTGTGGCAGAGAAGCCTCCTGCTCATTCAGTGCTCCATGAGATAAATATCAACACTTAGAAAATCATAGGAAGCCAGTGGCAAAGCTGAGGTAGAGAGTTGATCACACAAGGGCCCTGGGACCTGCAACAGATCGTGGACAAGTCCCTTCCTACCATAGAAGGACTCAAACTACACCTTTCTGTTCACCTCTGCTGTCTTGCCCTTAACTTGGTGTGGATTTGGGAAGAGAGGTAGTCCCCTTGTCCCAGCCAGGCAGGGGTGCTGTTTGTCCTGGATGTGCCCAGCAGCCAGGCAAGTGGAAAGGATCAGGTCCTGGGTTTACTGCAGAGAGATGGAAATGCTAATGCTGAATCCTGTGTGAAATTTCCTTTAGGCAGCAAGGCATGGAGGAAGGACCTCTGGAGCTACAGCAATTAGAAGTTTGATGGAACCCCTGGTTCTGTGTAAACTGAAGGCCAAAAATCAGTCATTTTCCTAGGTCTCTGAGCCAGAAACTAGCAGAGCTGATGTCAAATGCAAAATGATCCCCACTGGTGCTCTCCCTACCTGCAGAACTTAAAGAAACTTGAGACATCCTATGGCTTCTCTAAACCTGGATTTTCTGTGACCAGTAGCATGCCCTTCTGTGACATTTAAGAGGACCAAATCCTTGCAGGAGGACTGGGGAACACAGGCTGAAAGGTATGGAACACCCAGAGCACTGGGTCCCAGCAGGTTCAGAGCACTGAGTCCTGTCAGCTTCAGAGTGCCTGGAGACTATTATTTGGTTAGAAATAGGGGGGAGCTCAGATCAGTTCTTAGAACTAAGAGTGTTGGTCGGGTTCTCACTATCACTGAGCACCTGCTAGAGCTAAGTGCTTAAAATGAACTGCTATTAGAGGTGAGTGTCATAAAGGCCCCCAGCACTTTCCAGATGGGGAAGGTGATGCGGAGTTCCCATGCTCAACTGGAACCATTCACCCTGGGTTTCCCCTCCACAGTGGAGCTGGCTCCTGTTATGGTGGGTGGGCTGCAGGCACCTGTTCTATTTTGTTTGGTTGTTTTTCATCAACCTAGAGCCAGTCTGTGTTGGAAGCTGCTGGAACTCACAGCTCTTCAAACACACACTTGGCCAGGCATGACTCCCTGCAGAGCCCCACCCCCTCTGAGCTCTGGGCAGAAGGCTAGTGAGCACTCCGGCTTGGACCTCAGTGGCTTTATCTGTGTGATGGACATGTAAACTCCTGGAGACTGTGTGAGGAGGAGTTCTGGGACACTGGAAAATTGAGGAGCAGAAAACCAAAATAGGAAACAACTAAGATCCCTTAATAGTCATTAAGAGTGATGCCCGGTGTGGTGGCATGTGCCCATAGACCCAGATCTTGGGAGGTGGAAGTAAACGGATCAGGACTTCAAGACCGGCCTTGGTTACACAGTGAGTCTGAGAATGGCCTAGGTTCCATGAGAGCCCAAATCTCCAAATAACCAAAACACAAACAAATGATAGTAACACTGTTGCGGGCACTATTCTGTGCTATTACTTGATTTAATCTTGACAGTAAGTATTTTTATCCCTTGTTTACACAATATACAGGGAAGTTAAATAGTTCACACTAGGCAACACGAACTTTGCAACAAAGGATTCTGAGACAACTCCCAGCATCGGCTTCAGAGACAGCTGCTGCAGACCCCTTGCCTGCACAGTCAGAGAAGCTGGGCTCCTGAAGGCTACCCAAGCCCTGGTATGTGTGCCATGGGCCTAGGAATCCTTATTGCCACCAGTGTTGACTTAACCCCAGTGTGCCTGAGCAGTCCCTGAGACTAGGACAGAACTTGGTAGAGGTGGGCATGCGTGGACGATCACCAGACTAGATGAAACCCACCTCTGGCCCACAGGACACCCCAGGGACCAACTATATTAGACTGGGGGGGTTGAGCCAGAAAGCAGGCATTGGGGGTTAAGAGTAAGGACGGCCCATCACCATGTAGATCAAATATTTTTGATACTATTTTGTTTCCTCAAACTAGTCTCAAATTTGACATCCCCCTACCACATCTCCTTCAGATGATGGTTATGTGTGCACAACCTGTGGAGTCAAATAGCTCTGGCTTGACCTTTTTTTTTTTTTTTTTTTTTTTTTTTTGAGGTAGGGTCTCACTCTGGCCCAGACTAGATAGAACTCACTCTGCAGCCTAGGCTGGCCTAGAAATTATGGCAAAACTCTTACTTCAGCTTCTCCAGTGTCAGGATTATAGGCATGAATCAGCACCCCCAGCGTTTGACTGACATTACAGAATGAAAGAAGGCTGAAGCTGTCCCTCCTGGGCTGCCTGCTCTGCCTTTGAACTTGATGGGGGTTCTTTCTCCCTCCATGACAGATGAAGAGGCCGTGCGGAGTCAGACTAGTGGCACTCTGTGCCACTCAGAAAGGTGTGTGGTGTCCGGGTCCTGCTGTCTCTGCCAGCCTGGTCACCCTTGGATGAAGAGCATCCAGATTGATGACCCCTGCTGTGTGTCCAAGCAAGGGCTGGCAGGCTGTGGAAAGTGGGATCCCAAGGCTAGGTGGCTTTCCTGGAGGCTTCTTGGGAGGCAGGCAGGGGAGCAGGGTTCCCAAGCTGGAAGAGCAGTACCCTGCAGGGCCCCCCATTCATGGATGCACAAGTCCCCTTTACCTTCTTAGTACCACCAGGACTGCAGGACCATCCCCCAGCCCCATCGGGATTCAGCCCATCCCCACAGAGACTTCGATCTGATCAAAAGGTGAGCCCCTGGCCACAGCCCAATTAAGTGAAAGTAGATCTGGCCTTATCAGGTTCAGTCAGTAGTCCCCGGGGTGGTCCCCGCAATGGCCCCAGAGGGTCCCTGTCTGTTTGATTTTCCTGTTCAGAAACATTTGTTTAAACAGACCCCCAGGGTCTTTAGTAACCCGAGCCTGGCCTGGAGCATGATTGCCAGGTAAGAGAGGCCATTGGAGGGAGGGGTGCTGGCCTGGGGGACAGTGAGAGGAGAAAGGAGGGGAAAGGGCCAGGTACTGAAGAGTAGGGCAAAGCCACCTTAGAACCCAGAGGAATTCCTGGAGTTTGCACGTGGGTTCACATGCTGGCCCCACCCTTTGGGTTTTGGGACTTCTGAGAGGTCCCTGGAGACAGAGCAGAGGAGAGTCCTGGTACTCTTAAGAGCAGGCACAGCCTGTGCTGTTGTGCTGGCTCACAGGTGACACAGCCAGTGTCCAGGGAGGTGAGCCAGCCCACCAGCCACTAAGAGGCAGTGCCTGCCTGGGGTGGGGAAGGGTAGAGTTCTGTGCACGTGGGGCTGCAGATCTGCAAGTTCCCACTGTTCCCAGTACCCAGTGCTATCCTCCGTGATGACCACTCAGTAGTACCCCTGAGATCCCACTCCCAGACACCTGAGTCCACCCAGCAGAACACAGGCCTCCGCTGGTCATGGGGTCCCAGAACATCTATTCCCTCCCCAGAAATGCCAGTCCCTCACATAGCCTCACCTCAGGCTCTCTGCTCTTCAGGGCCTGTCTTCCAAGAAGGCTTCCCTGACCTTCTAGAACTCCACCTCACAGTCCTTCCTGGGTCCTCTTTTGTTCTTGTCAAGGAGTGTGTCATCAGCATTTGCTTATTATATGTTCACTTCAGCCCTAGAAGGTATTTGTTTGGCATGGGGTGTCTTCCCACCTAGCACTCAGCACAGGTCCCTGAACACCGTAGATGATTAATGGAGGGTTTCCAATTAACAGGTGCATTTCTCATACTGTGAGGTTGGGAAAATTGCTGACTTATTTATGTCTCAGTTTTCTTTTCTGCAAAGTGGGCCTATCAAGTTACTCACTTTCTACTGCTATGAGAAATCAATTAAAGAAAGTATAGAAAGTGTTTTGCAATGCCTTGCATTGAGGTTGCCTGCAGTACATTTTTCTGACCAAATTGGGCCTTTCAAAAGATTCCTGTTGTTGAGAGTAGGTGACTGCATTACCCTTGTATTCAGGTCTTTCTAGCATACCCAGAGGACAAGTCACATCCATGTGACAATTTTTCAATGCCTTACAGTGATACTAAGATGAGTAGAGGCCCTGGTCTTTTCACAGGTGTAAAGGGTAGGCCCATGGAGGTCCAGATCCCTTCCTTGGAGGTCACGCTTTCACGGAGCCCCTTCACATGCCTGGGAGCACTCTGGCCCTGCTCTAAATCTATGTCTAGGGCTGGTAGCTGTGCCCAACATCATTAGGCCCTACTCTGTTGGGATTACTGGGACAGTGGCTTTTTCATAGGGAATGAGACATTCAAAAGGAGGATGTAGGACCAAGAGCCCTGGGAGGGCCTAACAGAGCAGAAGGAGACTGACTAGCCCTTTGAGTCCCTCCCTACCTTGTCTTTGTAACCCCTCCAGAAAATCTAAAGCAAGGTCCATGTTGAGCCCCTACTTTTGGTGAGAGGGTTCTCCTATTTGAGGATGGGGCATCCTCTCTGGGACTGTTTCCAGTTGGGGTAACCTTTGGTAGCCCATGGCATTGTGCCAGAGCATCTCCATCTTGAAAGGCAAATGTAGAGGGGCTTTGACCTGATATTCAAGCTTTACCATCCAATATAAGGTACAAAGGAGAGAGAAAGACACGCACAATGGTGTGTCTGGGTCCAGAGCTTTTATATCTTCTGAACTGAACCCCATATTTCTTATTAACCCAACTGATGAGAAAATAGAAGCATGGAAGGCTATGAAGTCCATGGAAAGCAGCACAGGGAATGGAAGGCATGGGAAGAAAATTAATTTGTGGTTCGTAGCAGCGCTGATCTTGTCCAGCACCTGCCATGTGCAGGCCCTTTGCACATATCGCCCTGTGTAACTTCCCAAACTCTGGCCCTGAGCTGATGGGTGGGAAAATGATGAGGATCAGCAGCAATTTGCCTAGGTCAGCCAGCCACTTAGGGAAAAGGGAGGATTTAGCAAAGATGTCTTCCAAGAGGAATCTGTCACTTGGCAGGGAAGTTGAACAGCTATGTGAAACCAAAAATGATGGTTCACATCACCTTTTGTCTTTGTTCTGGGCAGGAAGAGGCCCTGGGTCCACCCCTACCTATCTGTGGACAGAAGTGCCCTGTAGTTCCTAGCTCTCCTGGTCTCAGCCAGAGAACCATGGAGTGGGAGTGGAGAAGAGGCTCGGAGGGGGCTTATTGGGGTGCCATGTCTCCCACCACCCAAGGTGTCTAGAGCCCGTGTGGACAGGATCTTCATGGAAGCCACCACTTTCTCCTGGCCACAGGGCCTACCTGGTGGCAGATTTGGGACCCCCGGTGGGAACTGAAAGTCTACGCTTGTAACCGCACCATAGAAGACAATCCCATCAACGGTGCTGCAGTCCTGGGCCTGGGCCTGTCTTCACCTCCAACAGCAGAGTGGCCCTCACAGTGCTCGGTTCCGGGGGCAGTGGGCTAAGTAACGTGTAGAAGCAATGCAGGGTCCCTCCAGTGTGTCGTCAACCCTGCCACTACTAAGAGGGCTCTCCAATTCTTGTGGCAAACAGAACAGACTGCCTCAAAGTTAATGGCTTAAAGCAACATAAATCAACTATGGTCTTCCCCACAGTTCCAAAAGCTAGAAGTCTGTAGTCAAGGTATGGGCAGGGCCGTGTTCCCTTTGAGTCCCTGGGAACAACTGCTCCTTTCTCGCCTGATTTTAGGGGTGACGGCCATTTTTGGCACATAGCTACATCATTCCAGCCCCTGCCTGTTTCCATGGTATTCTCTGTGTCTTCATGCCAGCCCCTGTCTGCATGTCTGTGTCTGTCTTCCTAAGACACCGGTGCTACTGGATGAAGGGTCTCCCCTACTCCATGGCCTCATTCTAATTGGCTTACGTATGTAAACCTCATTTCCAAAAAGAGACCAGCCACTGGTAGGAGGCATTAGCAGGCCAATGTGTCTTTTCATGTGACACACGGCCATATTTGTCTCCTCTTGTCCCTGCAGGAAACGGTGGTAGCTGGATGTCCTGACTGCAGTGGGGAATAAAGTTCC
This sequence comes from Jaculus jaculus, assembly GCF_020740685.1. Classification (NCBI taxonomy): domain Eukaryota; kingdom Metazoa; phylum Chordata; class Mammalia; order Rodentia; family Dipodidae; genus Jaculus; species Jaculus jaculus. Next base: position 23,845,863 of record NC_059115.1, read on the forward strand.
CCTAGAGATGACCAGGCATGTCCACCTCGTCTTCATCGGATGGTATATGCTAGCTGGGCTGGCATCTGAAAGCTGAACTCTGGAAAGATTCATTAGCAAACCTTGGGTCTGAAGCAGTAGTTGTATGAATTCCAAAACAAAGCTCCACCGGCTTCCCCTTGCCCAGAAGGGGTTGGGATGGGCAGATGGGATAGGACTGATCTGGGCAGGTGGACCCAACCAAGCCCTGCTGACTCAAGGGGATCTTATGCCACTGCACTACCCGTTGCCTGGGAGCTGATTAAGATGTCACGGAAGATTATGATGTCAGGTGCAGGAGTCACACTCCAGGGGGGTGACTGCTGGGCTGGGAGGGGGGTTACCTTGGCAACAGAGATGGGATATCCATGCCTAACAGAAGCACAGCCTGGTGGGAAATGCTGGGGAGTGGGGGGTCCAGTGTGACCCACTCTGGCTACTAAATCTGGTCCCTGGTTCCTACAGCTGGATGACCTTAATGGAAGACCCCATTCTGATTGTCCTGGTCCTCATATGACAGATGGGAGAAAAATTCCATCCTTGTGCAGATTCCACGGGATCACCAATGACAGTCCCCCAGCTCTGCAAGTATCTGCCAAGTGTTGGTCACCAGGGATTCCCAGGCAGGTGGGAGCTCTCAAGGCAAGGCTCAGCACAGGCAGACGTGTCCAGAGTTTGCAAAGCAGAGGTGCCAAGTCAGTCACTGCCAAGTGCTGAGGCCTCTCAGAATGCAGGCGCCCAGGCCACTCCAAACGCTCTTGACAAGCCGCCTTTGTGACACAGCAGGAGGTGAGTAGCCTTTCCTCGACGTTCTTAAACAAGCCCACGGTAGCCGCTCTCAGTGCCCTGTGGCTTCTCTGCTCTCGGGTCCTTAGAGCCCAGCATGTTGCCCAATACATGTTTGACTAAAGGGACAAGTGAAGGTATTTACTCAAGTTTCTCTTCCCCTCCCCAGAACAGACTTCTGTCTTCTGTCCTCTATAACAATCTGATCCTGTTGTTCCCCCATTCCTGACCTTCATTTGCTGACTCTCCTGTTTACCTACCCTTCTACTCATCCACCTAAGCCTCCTACCATCCACTCATCCATTACTCTCTCCACCCATTCATCCATCCTGTAATCTACCCTTACACTTCCATTGACCCATCTACCTATTCACTTACCCATACAACCATGTACCCATATACCAAGATATTCATGTGTCCATTCATCCATCATTTATCTACTCACCTATCCCTTGGTCTATCCATGCATGCGTCCATCCTTTCATCAGTTCACTCACCCACCCATGCACCTTTACCCACCCACATACATGTTCACCCACCAATAAGGCAGAATGTAATGGCTGAGTAGCATATCTTGTGGGTAGCCCAAGGGGCCCACAGTCAAGCCAAGCTGTAATCCTGTCCCTAAAGATTGAATTCTGAACCTTATAGGGGTGAGAGGATCCAAATATTTGTGATCCTCAAAAGCATGTGCAGACCTCTCAGAGAGGGGGATGCCAGAGGCCTAAAGAGGAAGGAAAAGGGATGATGCTTGGGACTGGGGAGGGCTCTGGGCACAAGTGATGAGGGAAGATGCCCTGGGAAGCTCCTTACTCCTCCTCGGCCCCCATCATATGGTACACATAAGGCTCCTTGGGGGAGGCTTCATTTAGGTTCAGATTGAGAAAGGCTAAGTAACTTCCTCCAGTTCACCAGCTGTAACTGATAGAGCTTATTTGATTTTGTCTTTTATTTTTTATTTTTATTTTTATTTTTTTGGTGCTGAGGACCAAACCCAGGGCCTTGTGCTTGCTAGGCAAGCGCTCATCCACTGAGCTAAATCCCCAACCCCGATAGAGCTTATTTGAGAAGATCCCATGTCAGTCCCTCAGAAAAGCCTTCCTGGACCCTGTGGTATGGCAGAATTCTTTCACATTGAAAGCAGTAAACAACTATTCTCAGCTTTTATCAAAAGCATCTGGGAAAATTCATGAAAGAAGGCACAAGGAGGGTCATCAGACCCCTCCCCGCATCTGGCATCTCAGGTGCCCCTGTGCAAGCTGTATGACATAATGCACAAGGTCTCGTGGCCTCAGGGGAAGAAAGTACATAGGGTGTAAAAGATCATGGCACAATGAGCTCCATCAAGGTAGCTTCTTAGGGGTCTCAGTGCTCTTGATAGCCTTGATCCTGAGGCTGAGGGATGAGGTAATCTCAATGTAGAAAGCCCCATTGGAGTGCTGCTTTGGGTCTTTATACCTCTGGACAAAGACAGGAGTGACCTGTCTTTGAAGTGACCACAGGGGAGTTGTCATTCAGGATGGAGTAAGACTTCTCTGTGGCACAGCTGCTCTGGGGTCCCCATGCTCTTTAAGTAAGTCCTCACCCTGCAGCTGAAGGAGGAGCATCCTAGGAGCAATGTTGACACAGGGAGCCCCACTGGAGTAGCTGATTTGGGGGCTCCACATTCCTATAAATAACCTCTCCCTGTGCTCTGCAAGTAACCGCAATCAATTCATTGAACTGGTATTAGTACAGTCGTGCCATCTGAGCCCTATCTGGGATGAAAATGTATGTTCACATCTCCTCAGGAAAAACATTTCTTCTGAATGTCTCAGCTAATTCTCCTGCCCTCTCTGTGTCGCATCCTTCCACAGCTGGAAGGATGCTCCAGACAGACATGGACCTTGATCCACATGTTCACAGTGCCAGGAACACGGCAGATGCTCCAGAGCATCTTTCCTGAGATATCGGGGTTGTTTCAGTCCCTATCCAGAGCCAGAGGACTGGTCCCCATCCCTGACTTCCTTGCCACCCCCACTCAGCTACCATTTGACTCTGGCTTGCTATTCTAGTCTCAGCCCCACATCCTCCAGGTGCCACTGATAGAGCTGGTATGCTCATAGCACTTGCCAGTCCTCTGAGAGGACACTGTGCAAGCAGATAATTGAAACAATTACTCAGTGAGGGAACCCAAGGAAAGGTGATTTATTGTGCATCATCCCTACTGCAGGGATTTTATTAGAAATTGAAGAATGGCTTTCTGACTTGAGACTGCGTGTCACCTCTAGCAGTCACCTAAAGCAGAGCTGGCTCCCAGGGTGCCCTAGAAGGAACAGCCTTCTTCTTTTTTTTTAAATTTTTTATTTATTTATTTGAGAGCGACAGACACAGAGAGAAAGACAGATAGAGGGAGAGAGAGAGAATGGGCGCACCAGGGCTTCCAGCCTCTGCAAATGAACTCCAGACGCGTGCACCCCCTTGTGCATCTGGCTAACATGGGACCTGGGGAACCAAGCCTCAAACCGGGGTCCTTAGGCTTCACAGGCAAGTGCTTAACCGCTAAGCCATCTCTCCAGCCCGAGGAACAGCCTTCTTCCTCACTCCCACCAGGCTGTTAAGTTGGCCAGTGAGTCAGGATTAGGATTCTCAGGATCAGGGCTGAGTTTACATCCACTCAAAGACTTCCTTAAGGAGTCATGAAAGAAAACTGGTATCTTATTTCTGGCCACTGCTCCGGGTCTTACAGTGAATGTTTGTGTTATAATTCTAAGTCCACCATCCTTCTTTCACCAGAAGTTTCCTTTTTGTGGTTGGCAGCAGCCCTGAGGCTGTTCTCACATGGGAATTTAATTACCACTGCAACAGCATTAGGGGGACCCATTGGGGAGGGAAAGAGGTCATAGCCCCCATGAGTGATTGGTGGATTACAGCGGCAGTAGGTTAGTTATTGCAGGAATGGGTTCATGATTTTTTTTAAACAAGTGGACAACTTCAGAGCTGGGCATCACTGGTCTGGAGCTGTGGCTCAGTGATAGAGTTCCTGCCTATCATGCATGAGGACCTGATCTGATCTCAGTTTACAGCATTTGAGAAAAATGGTACCAGACAGCCATTGTGGAAATCAGGTTCCTGAGACAGCTAAAAATAGATTTACCATGTGATCCAGCTATAGCACTCCTAGGCATATGTCCTAAGGACTCTTCTCACTACCTTAGAGATACTTGCTCAACCATGTTTATTACTGCTCTATTCGCAATAGCTAGGAAATGGAACTTGCTTAGATGTCCCTCAACTGATAAGTGGATAATAAAGATGTGGTACATTTACACAATGGAGTTCTATTCTGCTATAAAGAAAAATGAAATTATAAAATTTGCAGGGAAATGGATGGATCAAGAAAGTATTATACTAAGTGAGATAACACAGGCCCAGAAAGCCAAACGTCTCATGTTCTCTCTCATATGTGGATCCTAGCTACAAATGTTTAGATTTGTGTGTGAGCTAGAACCAAAAATTGGTAACAGAAGCCAGTAAACTAGAAAAAGGCTAAAAATGATGGAGGAGAGGGAAGGATTTTAGGACATGGTATTGTATATATGTAAGCAGAAGAACAGATTCCAAGGAGTGAAATGGTTTAAGTGAGTCCAGGGGAAAAAATTGACTAAAAGAAGGGTAGGGGATAGTCACTCAAAATTCAAGGTATTCTGAATAAGACATATGAAAGCCTAACCTTTTTTGGATAATGACACATCTAGAAGCCATAGATTGCTACTAGAAAACTTTTAGTGCCAGGGATGGGATACATTTCAGTGAGTTGTTGGCCAGGGAGGTCCCTGTTGCCTCCAAAACATTACAGGCTACTGCCAAGGCTCCAGGTTTTCCACCAGAAATAGATGATAAGACCCTATTGCTGAAGACTTCACAAGCCTGGGTGGCAAGGTCACTGAGAAATCATGCTGGGGCTGAACTGAATACTTTCTCCCTGTAGCCCAGCTGACAGAAAGCTGGAAAATATTGCACTGCATGCAGCCCTATGGGACACAGAAGTCATTAGCAGTAAAAACAGTGGACACTGGAAGCCTCAAGTTTGGTCAGACAGGCCAAATGACTGAACAGGTGCAATAGTGGCATGTCTGTTCTGGGGGAAACCAACTGCTCTCTAATTGGGCTGGAGGCCTGCTCTATGGGAGGGAATACATGCCTGGTACTGAAAACCTAATCAAAAGCTGATGGCAGGGGAGGTCATGAGCTTAAGGGTGAAAAGCCTGCCCTTGCCTAGCTAAATGCATATACTATGCTCACCAAACTGCCCTGTAACCACTACAGTTAATGTTCATATTCATATGTTATGCTACTCTCACTTCTGGTTAGAGAAGCTTCTCTTTTCAGATGTTGATGACCACTGTGATGACCCAAAAGGCAACATAGTGCTGAGAAGTGTTGGAGGAGTGTCCAGCACTGAAACATCTCTATCACACCCTCCAAGGCTCAGGGTCCATTTGTGTAAGAGGGGGCAGAAAGAATATAAGAGCTAAAGGAAGGATACCACTCCTTACAATGCAACTGTCCAGACAGAAATTGGCCTTGATATCCAAGACCTTGCAGTGGATAAGACCCTCATAGTAGGAGGAAAATATGATGACATCAAAATAAGAGAGACTAGGGCTAGAGAGATGGCTTAGCGGTTAAGCACTTGCCTGTGAAGCCTGAGGACCCTGGTTCGAGGCTTGATTCTCCAGGACCCACGTTAGCCAGATGCACAAGGGGGTGCACGCATCTGGAGTTCGGTTTGCAGTGGCTGGAGGCCCTGGCGCACCTATTCTCTCTATCTCCCTCTTTCTCTCTCCCTGTCACTCTCAAATAAGTAAAAATAAACAAAAAAAATTTTTTTTTAAAAAGAGACTAATGGAGAGGGGGAGGGGATATGATGGAGAGTGGAGTAGTGAAGGAGAATGTGGGGGAGGGGAGGGAGTTATCGTGGTTTATAGCCTGTAAGTATAGAAGTTGTCATAAACAAAAATTATGCATTAATAAAACAAAGAAACGAGATTTTAAAAAAGATACCAGAACCAGGCATCATGGCACAGTCCTGCCATCCCAACACCCTGGAGGCTGAAGAAGCAGGATTCAAAGTTTAATGCCAGCCTACCTGGATAGCAAGGCCTAAAGTTTTGTTTAATAAAAAGAGTTTTGTCCTGTTTTCTTTCGTGCTAAATTGCTTGCACTTCCTTGGAAATGGATGCACATTCCTGATACACTCTTCATTCTCCACCATCACTGGACACTGTTGGTATTCTGAACTGGGCTGTTCTAATGGCATTTAGGGGTTCCATTACTATTTAAAGTAGATTTGCCGAGACACGTGCCCAATATCCTTTGATATGCTTGTTTGCAAACATGTATATGTCTTAGTTGGTGAAAAGAGTTTTAATTAGCTCATTTTAGAAATCCATTCCTTCTGGAGGTGGAACCCAGGGTCTTGCACATGCTAGCTATGTGTTGTACCACTGAGATACATCCCCGGCCCCTCTTTTTGAGACAGGGTCTCACTATATATCCCAGACTGGCCTCAACTGCTTGACCTTCTTGCCTTTGCCTCCTGGGTAGGGTGCTCAGATGTCAGGGGTATGCCACCATGCGTGGCTGTTACCTTCTAATTGTTGAGTTTGGGGAGTTCTTTGTACATTTGGGGTAACTGTAAGATATGCCTTTTGCAACTGTTTTCTTCAGTTTGTGGTTTCTCATTTCATTCTCTTGACAGCTTCATTTGTATAGAAGAAAATTTTAATTTTAATTTTAATGGATTCCAGCTTAACAACTTTTTCTTTCATTGATCATGGTTTTGGCATTCTTTCTAAAAAATCATCCCCAAAGCCAAGGTCATTTCTTTTTCAGTGTTCATTTGCAATGTGGGGAGAGTCTGCACCTGCTTTGACTTTTTGTTGTTGTTTTGTAGCACAAGTTTGATCTTGACATTCCGTAATACCTGATGTAGTAAAGATGTAGTAATTGTCTATTAATGAATACATGCATAAATAGTGTAGTGACTAATAGCACAGCCCTTCAAAGTGACAAGGCCTACACAGTGGAAACCAGATCCATAGTGTGACTTGGAGCAAGTGACCACTTGTCTGAGTCTCCTTGTTAAATGAGCACATTGTGAGGCTCTCCTTGTGTGACTGTTGTACAGGCATTCTGTACTGCAGCCATGCCATGGCAGGGAATGTGCCAGGTAGACCCTCATAAGCCATTTCTCTGAGTCCATATTGAAATGCCCCCCCCCACAAATGCCCCAATCCTAGAGTTTGACTTATACCTTATGCCTTAAAAAGACATTGATGGGCTGGAGAGATGGCTCAGCAGTTAAGGCGCTTTCCTGCAAAGCCAAAAGACCCAGGTTTGATTCCCTAGGACCCACGTAAGCCAGATGCACAAGGGGCACATGCATCTGGAGTTCATATGCAGCAGCTGAAGGCCCTGGCACACCAATTCTCACTCTCTCTCTCTGTCTGCCTCTTTCTCTCTCCCTCTCAAACAAATAAAATTAAAACATAAAAAAGAAAGGACTCTGAGGCAATGACTTGGCTGAGCTTTCATGAGTCTCACCTTCAAGGACACCGGTGGTCACTACATGGAAAGAGAGGCTTGGTTTGCTCGTATGAACTTGACATCTGACAGCCTCATGGCTTCCTCATGATAATTCAGCAAGTACCCAGTGTCATAGTGTGCTGCACACTGTTGGGATGAACCTTTAAACTAGACACAGTTAATGGGAGGAATGGGATCTATTTTAGGCTCACAGATCCAGGGGAAGTTCCATAATGACAGAAGAAATTGGCCCCCTTTCACACATCCACACAGAGACAAAAACTACCACCGACCAGCCAGCACCACCAATAAGTGCCAAACTGCAGGAGCCCCTGCAGAAATCACGCTACATACCGGAGGCTGGAGATCAGATCTGTCCCCAGGGACACCTTTGGGCTGGACCCATGGATCCACCTCTTCCAGCCAAGCATCTGAGTATCCAAGTTTAAAAAAAATCACCTGAGTCTATTGGGGAACATACATTAAAACTACCACACTCAAGCTCTCCCCTTACAGTCCAGGGACCAGTAGGTCTTACATCACAGTGACCCAAGAGGAAAGAGGCCACTATCGTACTTCAAGAGATGAGGCAGCAGGCTCTGAGAGAGGCCTGCCAAGCTCATGCAGCCAGAGGTGATAAGGGTGCTGGGATGCATAGGGCCAAGTGCTGTGCTTCATGAGCGACCAGCCTCTGGATATCATTGATGCAGATGAAGATAAAGTCCTCCACAGTCCCCGTATGTCCTGACAATATCAGGAGGAGGAGGTTATGGAGATGAAATAAGAGTTTAGTGTGCATGTTGGTGTGTACTAAAAATGATACATAATCAAAATCAATAATATATTAAGTACACAGTTTATTAAGTATTAACAAATATAAACACTCATGAAACTGTATCACAACCCAATTCATGAATATATTTGCCTTTTTCGTTTGGGTTGCCAGGATAAAATGCCACTGACCTGGGGCTCCTACAATAGAATTGGATTTTGACCCCACTGTGGAGGCCAGAAGTTCAAGATCACAGTGGTTGAATGGCTGGTTCCCAGTGGGACTCTTCCCAGCTTATAGATGGCTGCCTTCTCACTGTGTGCTCATGACCTTCCCCTGAGGTCTCCTCTACTGCTTATAAGGATGCCAGTCTCAGAGATTAGGCCCACCAGGGTGACCTCATTTAACCTTAATTACATCCTAAAAGCCTACTCTCCAAATAGAGACACATGGTGGGGGGAAGGCTTCAATAGATGACCTGGGAATGACACACACAGTTCAGTGCATAGCAATATTTAACTTGTTTTTCTTCTACAAGAATTTATTGTACATCTTTCCAGAGCAATATGCAGACTCAGATGAAGGGGCCAAGGAGACTCGGTTACAGTGTAAGGGCCAGCTTGGGGCAGGGCCGGTGTTCCTGGCTTCCCATCCTTCTGTTTGAAGTGAGACCATTAAACAGGATCTAAAGCTATGGCGCAGTTGATTTACTGAGTTGCCTGTCAGCCTTGCCCATCAGCATAGCACTCATTTTAGTACAAGTGCTATCAGAGAGTGCTCTAAGCCAGGGTCTGCATGCCAGACAAGTGCTCTACCACTGAGCTACGCCCTTCCCAGCTCAGAAATACTTGATTCTTGACATTCAAAACCTAATTGCTTATCCAAGTGCAGGGAGAAATTCTAGCTCATAAAAGTTTATTGTGTAATCATTATCATTGTGAAAAATCAAAACTACTCCAGTGCACAACGATGGGAGAAAGGCTAATAGTGCACCCGATCGGTAGAGTATGGGCGCCAAGCCTGACGCTTAAGGCTAAATAAACAAATAACACAGACAGCTATCTCTCAGGTGCTTAGGCTGTGTAAGGTTTAAAGTGTCATTTGAACCTGGATTCAACCACGTGTCCCACATGCACAAGAAGACAGAAGATCAGGAAGTGTAACAGTTGCAGCAGAAGTTGTCCAGGAGAGATGACATTAGTAAAAATGTATTTGATGCTCTAAAAGTATTTCTTTCTTTTCTTTCTTTCTTTTTTTCTTCTTGGTTTTTCGAGGTAGGGTCTCACTCTAGGCCAGGCTGACTGGAATTCACTCTGTATTCCCAGGGTGGCCTCAAACTCACGGCGAGCCTCCTACCTCTGCCTCCCGAGTGCTGGGATTTAAGGCATGCGCCACCATGCCTGGCTATCTAAAGGTATTTCTTTAGTTTCCCAATTCTCTAAAATGTGCAGGAACGACATTCACAATGAAAAGCCAGTACTTGTACACCAGAAGCCACACAGGGAGACTGAGTTGCCTGGGAACAAGAATGGAGACAGAGACCGCACAGACGCCCGGGCAACGTGAAGCAGAAGCAGGGAAGCACGTGAAGCATGAGTGGGGCCCCGGCGGGGCAGGCCGCTGTTGCACCTCTGAACTTTGGGTTTCTTTCTTCAAACAATAATTTCTTTATTTATTGTGTGTATGCGTGTTTGTGTGTGTGAGTGCATACATGGCTTGCATGGACAGGTCAGAGGACAGTCACGGTGGGAGCTCTTATGCTATTGGTCACCATTCTGTTTATGAGCCTCCAGCAAACGGTCCACCTGCACCTGCTTTCTTGCTGTAGGTACGGAAGCCCACTACAGCTTCTGACTGTTATGCGAGGGAACTTTTACCTGGGGGACTGAACGCAGGTAGTTTGAGCTGCGTAGCATGTGCTTCCTCCACTGAGCTATCTCCCCTGCCTGGGCTTTTGGTTTTCACATCTGTAAATTGGGTATCACAGCAGGTGACTTGGAAACCTGTGCAGAGCTATCCTTGAGAATTGTTTCATTCTTTTCTACCTGCACTGTGTCCCCACGTTCATGGTCTGCTCTTGACCTCACTGATCAGTGCTGTCATTAAGCTCAATGACTATGTATGGGCACATTTGGTTCTAAGCAGACTGGCTTCAAGAATGCAAAGACAAAGACAACATCTCCCTGTGTCTGAGCAGGAGAGACTGTCCTGATGAGCCAATGACAGGCCAGGGCTCCTGAAGCCACCACTTCTCATAGATTACCTCACTACCATATCAGCACTGTCTCAGCAGTCGGGAATAGTTGGGGACTGGCCACCTGAGCACTTCCTATGAGCCTGGATCTCAGAGTACTGCTTCCACCCTGGAAGCTGTGAGTACCACTTTTGAAGTTGTATTTAAACTCTGAGATCAGAGCACTCTAGGCCACACGGACAAGGAGGGACTAATCAGCTGGGAGGAAGGAGGAATCCAGGCAGCCTCTTCCAAGGTCTCTTGAGTGGCCCTGGACTGCCTGCAGTGTGACTTGCTTCAAGATGAGAGCAGCTCTTGGACGTGGCTGAAGAGTGGGAGGAGATGGAAGGGGTAAGATCTACTTCCTGAAAGGCTCTCTAGATGGGGCAGCATAATTCTACCTTTCTCTGAAGGCAACTGGGAGGGGAGCTGTTGAAGGTCACATGCAGGGGCGATGCTGATCAGAACTCCTGTGGCTCAGTGAAGAGGAAGGCTCTGGAGAGAGAACTGGAAGGGAGCACAAGTGGGAAGAAGAATTGAAGAAACTTTAAAACCAGCTGCTTGCTAAGTGGGGGGCTGACTACCAAGCTCCTAGTAAGGTCTCCTTTAAGCCAGGGATGGAGAAAAAAGGGAGAGGAGGAAGAAAGAAGGAGAGTGAGAAGCAAGAGAAAGAGGGGTGAGAAGAGGAAGGAAGAAGTGGAAGAAAGGAAAAAGAAGGGGACAGGGGGCCGAGGGAGGGGGGCAGGAGCAGCCAATGCCTAGCGTGTTCCATGGGGCCTGGGACCCTACCCAGTAAAGCCAGGGCTCTTCCATGCCCTTGGGCAACACTTGCTGCCCTTCAGAGGCCCTGCCAGGCTTAATGAGGGTCTGTGGCATTCGGACACTACCCATTACTGAGATGAGTTTATTTTGAAGTCCAAGATAGGAATGACTGTGTCTCAACCAGGCATGTGTTTACACCTCCAGGCTAGCAATGCCAGAAATAAACACCTTGTCATTGCACTCATCACTGTGCCCAGGCCTCAGAGAAGCTGCCCTCACTCTGCCATCTAGATTCTGGGTCTAGTGGAGATAACAAGCATTTTTGAGGCTCCTACCATGCCATAGAAGGCTGAGCTCCAAGGATGAGTGCCCTATTCCATCAGTGGTTCATAGTCCCATAGTCTCAAGGCGGGACACAAGTGCCAGCGATATACAACTTGGCAACATTAACATGTTATCAGCTCTGTGACAAGAGGAAGCACTCATGGCTGGGGACTTCGCAGAAGCTTCCGGAGGAGTGACTTTCATTCTGAAGACTGGAATGCGGACCCAGTGAGGACAGTGATGAACTTCATGTATACTTCCTGGAATTGCTGTAACCAATCATCACCACAAACTAGAAGGGTTTTAAGCAAAGGAAATCCATCCCAACCCCCCACCCACCCACCCAAAGACTCCATGGAAGACTTTCAGCCTCACCCAGCCTCTAAGGGTGGCCAGTAGCTCTTGGCTTGTAGACACAGCCCTTCAAATGATGCCATCTCTCATATGGCCATTTTCTCCTTGTGTCTCTTCTAATAAAGATGGCAGCCCTATGTACTGCATTTGAGTCTACTCTAAATTAGTGTGACATTTTAATTGTATTTCAAAAGACCTTTTTCCAGTTAAGGTCACCTCCACGGTTCCCAGGTGCACATGAGGTTTGGAGATCTGATTCAACCGGACACAATGTGTTAGAAGCTAGGGGGACTGAGCTTGCCTCTAATGTGGTGGGTGGGGATGGCCAGAGATGAGCTGAAGGGACGAGCAGGGCCCAGATGGTGAGGGTGCTGGGAGGCCATGTGGATGGTCTTGGTCCTTGAGAGAAAGGCAGTGAATAGCTATCCTCTTTCCATAGCACAGGGCGGCTGCACCCCTGGGCAGCGCAGCGCAGCCAGACGCCCGGCACAGCGTTAGGCTTCGGTCTCGGAACTCACGGGCTGCAGGTGCAAGCTGCATCCTTACTGCCACAGTTCAGCACCCGGACAACCCACAGATTGATTCGTTGGCATAGTTAAGGCAGGGTAATGTGGCTGGACCAGAGGCAGCTGCATGCCGGTGTCTTGTGCTGTTTTTCTTCTTCCTTCAGAGGGCCTGTCTCAATAGATAGCAAGGCCCTGCTCCGCTCCAGAGACCTCCTGACTTTGCCAGCCTCCACTTAGTTCTCATTTTATTTATTATTATCATTATTGCATGTGTTTGCATGTTTTATTTGTGTGTGGCATACTTGGGTATGTACTTGTGTGTACAAGTGTGCATGTATGTGTGTACATATGTACAGAGGCCAGAGATAAATGTTAGGCTTCTTCCTCTGTCATTCTCTATCTTGTTTATTGAGAAGTCATCTCTCACTTGAACCAAGAGCTTGCCAATTCTGTTAATCCAGCTTTCCAGCTTATCCTGGGAATCCCATCTCTTCTTCCCAAACACTGTGCGTACAGGCCAGCCACCATGCCTGCCCAGATTTTATGTGGGTGATGGGGATGAAAACTCATGTCTTCATATTTGTGTGGCAAGTGCTTTCCAGACTAAACTGTATCCCCAGCCCTCTCTTCCTAATTCCCTTGATGTCCCAAATCGTTGCAGGCTCCCGGAACCCCGAGGGCTATGTGGTCACTCCTGGCAACCTGGATGTACTAAAGGAGGCTGGCGACCTGGGCACTCATTGCTTATACTCAGTGTACCAATTCCTGTGCTGGGCAATTCATGTCACTCTGGGCTTGGAGTTCACTCACTATAGTCTTCCACAGGCAGATGCTGAAGACCAAATGAGATCGGGACTTCCAAGCCCAGAGAACAGGGTATGGGTGATGGTCAGTTTTCAATACCAATCTAAATGTTCCTCTGAATCTGGACTTTGGATAAAGCCAGTGAACCTTCCTAGTGCCTGCAGCCCCGTCCAGCCAGCAGACTGAGGGCTCCTAGGGAGGGCTGATTATCCTCAGCTGCACAGCAGAAAGTCAGTCCAAGTTCCCAGTGTGCAGGGTTTGGTCTCCAAACCACAACATGAGCTCTTTCCTGATACCCCCTCTTTCTACACTGCCTGCCTACTTCACAGTTCACTCTTTCCAGTTCCATGGACCAATTCCTCAAGAATCTCCTTCTCATGTTTATTTTTTGGTTTTGTTTTGGCCTAAACAGTACATCTAAACTATCTCCTCCAAGGTTCAGGAAACCTTGGGGAAGAGGGGACAGAAAAATTTAAGAGCAGGAGGATGGGAGGGGGCCAGTGGAATGTTGTCTCTAAACACCACATGACCATTTTTGTTTTGAGGCAGGTTTACAGCATGTAGACCAGGTTGGCCTGGCCTTGAATTCATGGTTCTCCTACCTCAGCCTTCTCGGTGCCACTGCATACTACCATGCATAGACAGCTTGCAGATTTGGATAGATGGAAGGATTGAGGGGGGGTGTTTGTACACATATGTACATGTGTGAATGAGTGGATGAATGGCTAGACAGGGAGGTAGATAGATGCAACTGTAATGAATGCATCACACGTTCATAGGTGAGTGGATGGACTGACAGATAAATAAATGGATGGGTTGATGGGTAGATGGATAGATATATGTGGTGTTAACTTTTCATTGCTGTGACAAAATACCTATGCAAAGCAACTTTAGGGATGACAGATTTCTTTTGGTTCACAGTGTCAGAGATTCAGTCTATCATGGTGCTGATGGTGTAGAAGAGCAGAACCACTCACCCACTCCCCTCATGGCAGCCAGGAAGGGGGGGATTACGCAAGTAGGCTCTCCTTCCATTTAGGACCTTAGCCTCTGGGATGGTGCTGCCCACCCTTAGTTAATTAACCCAGAGGTATGTGTTTCTTCATTTTCTAACTGTTTCTTTTTGTTAATGTTGTTTTTTCCAAGGCAGGGTCTCACTATAGGCCAGGCTGGCCTGAAACTCACTCTGTAGTCCCAGGCTAGACTTGAACTCACAGGGATCCTCCTACCTCCCAAGTGTGAGATAAAGGTGTGCACCACCACACCTAGCTCCTAGGTGCTTCTTGACACAATCAAGTTGACATAGGATTAGGTACTACTGGTATGTACATGCACATATGATACATGGTTTGTGGATGGGTGGACGGGTGGCCACAGGTTGGGTTAAAGTGGCAGAAGGAAAGATTCATGTTTTAACGAGCTGCATCCCCAGTCCCTGCACAATGCAGCCAAGTTGAACTCTAGCCACAATGGGTTGAGTGAATGAGAAGTAGATGGGCTGACATGATGCTTGGATGAACGTGGTAAGCCAAGCTGTCAGGACCAGCCTTGTGATCTGCCCACTCTCTCCTCTGTAGTCTCCTTTGCAATCAACAGTGTCTCAGGCAGGGAGAAAACACCACATTTTCTCCCGTCACCATGGATGTCCAGAGACAGTACTGGGTCATAGCATGGCAGGTCCCGCCTGTGCACTCAAGGCAGTACTCAAGGAAGGGCTCAAATTCAAAGAGGGTTTTTCCCCCCTTCCTGTTGTCATGCTTTCCCAGTAGACCCATAATTGCATCTGCAACTCGTGATCTATTGTGGGAGGTGCACGTATGTATTATATATAATGTCCTTTTCCCTGTGGCAGCTACCAGCTGCCAGGGCAGGAACATGGTCTTTGGATGCAGCCTGAGATGTAAAGTCCAGTGACCTGACACAGACTTAGGGCGTGTCTCAGGGAGCACCTGGACCTTGGGAGATCTCTAACTTCTGCCAGCAAGCACCAGGCTCTGCCTCTCTGGAGAGTTTACGGGATGCTCAACAATAAATGTATGTTAGCCACAACATACTTCAGCTCAGGAGAATAAGTGACTTGCCGAAGGTCCTAAAGGTAGAGTGACATCATTAGAGGTTGAACCCTGAGGGTGAGGCCTAGAATCCATATGCCTGGCCTCTGTGCAGGGTTTGGGACAGTAGTGACTCAAGTTCCCCAGGAAGCCTGTAAGATGGAAGCTATTGTGCCCAGAGTCACCACAGTTGGCACCGGATCCTCAGAGAGGACGAGAGTTCAAGGACACACGTCTGGGCAGAGCCTCCACATAGGTGGCTTCCAGTAGGAGTCCTAGCACTGTTCATGCCACGAACTGGCTGGTAACAGCCTCCGTCGTCATTCTGGTTAGAGAGCAATGCTTTCCTGACATTTCATCAGCATGTCCCCCTGGCTTCTCTTCGCAGGAGTTTGCTTCACCAGAAGCCTGGGGCTGGCGAACTAAGGTGCATACATGCATGCCGAGCTGAGCCTGGGCTGGGGTTATCTGTTCTCTGGCCAGGCACTCTGGAGCCTGTCCCGTCCAGCAGCTAGCAGCCCTCCACCTCCCACCCTTTGATGGGGTTGTCACAGCAACCAGCTGGGCATCTCCAAGGCGTCTCTTTCAATAATCTAGGCCTCTGATCTTCAACAGGCCCGTAATGAAGGAATAGTTTGTTGGTGCTGACATAAACATGGGAGAACTCGGCTGTCTAGCTCACGTCACTTAAGAAGTCAGCTTAGGCCCAGCCACGGCCAGACAAATGTGAAGACACGTACTTCTCCTGAGGGCGTCTCTTTATGGTCATTGACTTAGTAAGGAAAGAGCAGCTTCTCAGAACCTTATCACAGACTTGTTCCTCTCTTGTTTGATCAACCCGTGGTAAGGCAAGCAGGCACCAGGCTCTGATAACAAGCACGGAGCCATCATTGGCATTGGGTCTGCTTTGCTTCAACAGTCCTGCAGGAAAGGCAGATTGTCCCCTCAGGTAGGTGTGGAAGAAGTAAGTAGAGAAGTTTATTGACATGCTCAAGGTCACACAGCTAATAAACAGTGAGAAAGATCTGCAATCAATCCAAAGCCTTCCATGAGATGAAGACTTCGTTCTGTTGCTTCGTGGAATAACCAGCACCTGGCTCCTTCCGTCTTGGAAGCCCAAAGCGTTGACCCTGACGTCACACTGGTGGAAGGAGGGAGGTGGTGTCTTCTAGATTGTTTCTGCATTTTCAAAACAAACTATCCTGATGTCTGAGGAGTATAGGAAAAGCAGCCACAGAACCAAAGCACAGAGAGCTGCTGTTGGCCTTGTGTTTCCTTTTCTGGACTTTGGGGCAGAAAGAAGATTCTAGACTCTAGGAGCTCAGCTAAGCCTCTTGCTTACTAGGGCCTTCCAGTCTGAGGTCTGGAATTCCCCAAGCCTACATAGAGCTTGTCTTCAATCTTTGGGCTCCTTTTTACTGGCAAGGTTTTATCCCTGGCTCTGGGACTCAGGCACTCTTTGAATTCAGGCAAAGTTGCCTAGCTACTTGGAATCTCAGTTTTCTCTTCTGTAAAATGGAGTTAACAATCCTGTACTTTGTAGATCACAGGACAGGAATCCATGTGGAAGTTCTCATCAAACACTAAACAGGTCATGGGCTTAGGTCACATCCCAGTGAAGAAATGACTCTGGGCCTAGGCTATTTCATTACCTGAGTACCACCCAGGTCTGTGCTTGCTCAGTGTGTAATGAATAACAGGGAGATGCAGATCAGGTAATCTTCTCACTTATCTGTTGGTTTTCTATACCTAGCTGGGCTCTGTTTCTAGGACCATGGGTTTTATGCCCCTAACCAGTACAACTCTGAGCATATGTACCCCTAAGCACAGGAGGTAAGGTTAGGTGGCTTATCCAATGTCTCTCAAGACCTCAGTGGCAGTCTAGCATGGTCTGATTGGATTCTGCTGGCTCCTTTGTTTGAGCTAGGAGCTCGTGTAGCTCAGGCTGGCCTCAAATTGACTGCTCGTCCCCTGTCTGTACTTCCTGAGTGCTGGGGTTATAGTGTCACTACAGCTGGTTTTATACGGTGCTGGGGCTTGAACTCAGGACTTTGTGCACCCTACCAGCCTTGCTGGAAGCTCGTGGCTCTTTCCAAAGGCAAACTGAATAGCAAGATTCATCCAAACAGATTCCCCAGAGCTTTCTACTTTGCCCTCCTCCTCCTGTTCTCTACTCAAGGGGCTCCTCTGTACCCCAAGTCACATACACAAAAAAGACTTCCTAACTCTTGAGAGAAAACAGTCTACACCTCAACAGATGGCTGTTTTGGCCAAATGTAAGTGCAAGTCCTGCTCAACCGGGCAGGCGGCAGAGGGCGGGGTAGGGCCCACTCTGCTGGTTTCGAGAGCGTCTCGTCTCTCTGCAGGAGCCCGTCCCCAGCTGTCCCCTGGGGTCAGATCCATCACACCACGGCTGCGCTCCATCAGGCGAGTGCAGCCAGAGGGTCAAGTGGCCCGCCGCCGCCAGGCGCTAGGAGCCCATCACAACCATATTTAATTTAATTAAGGCTGTCAGCACTATTGATTTCAGCAGTTTCAATTACTATGCTGTTATGGTTTCTGGATCAACTGGTCTGTGATGGGTCCTATCAGCAAAGACACACATTGAGGAGAGGGCCCTCCATCTCCTTTAAGCTGACACACGCTGCCGCGGCCCGTAAGTTATTGCTTTCATCCAGCCCAGCTCCCCTTCCTGGCCTCATAATTAATTTCTCATTAGACAGCTCTTTATTGTTTAATTTGTGCAGTTTATAATCAAATTGGGCACATTAATTGTCGTTGAATTTAAGGCTAATGAAAAATAAAGGTTTTCAATAACTTACTCTTCCATTACTCCCGACAAGATAAAATAAAGCCTCTGAGAAGTGTCAGCGTTTTAAATTATAAATTAGGTTTTTTAAAGAGCACGGGCATTTAAAGAGCAGTTATCACACATTTAGTAATTATAAATCCTATGCTGCAAAACAATTATTGAGATATAATTATGCTGCTTTGCTCGTGGGCAGCCCAGGCTGGGCAGAGGCACAATGCTTCCTTGGTGATGGGGGTTTCTGGTGGGTTTGGGGGAAATGGTGCCAGCACGAAGCTAAGTTGTTGCACTTAGCATGAGGCATCCCTGCTTAAAAAAAGCCATATTTGATCTAGAGGGAGTATCAGATGGAATGAGCACTGTTGGGGCATCCTGTCCTTTAGGTCTTTTGAATGCTACCCAAGGCACCTCTATGTGCTTGGCTAGGACTGTGTTCTAGAAAGACAGCTGTCAGGTAGACACAATCCCATGCAGACAGACAGACAGACACACAGACAAGTGGGAGCATAGGGCAAAAGGAGCAAATGAGGACAAGGTCAGGTCCATCTGGGGGGTGATGGACCTATTATGGGGTGACCGTCCACCTGTGGCAGGTGGTTGGATTCACCTCTATTTGTGACCAGATCTACCTATGCAGTGGCTGAATCCACCTGCAAGGTGAATGGACTCACCTGTAGACAAGTGGGGTGTATCTAGGATGCAGCTGTCCCTCGGCTGGTAGTGCTTGGGCTGACCTGCAGGGCAGCCAGGTCCAGCTGTGGAGTGGCCACGATGGCTTTTCTAGAGCGGAAAGCACTGGAAAGTAAAATGTCTTCGGTGGTGGAGCCTGAGGGGACAGAGCACGCAGGATTCCTGTGGGAATGCAAGACTGGGTGAGCACCCCGTGACTATTCCTATGAAGGCAAAGTGAGCAGGTGTGAAGGGCACAGAGCCATGAGGCCATCACAGCATGACTGGTGCTGAAGGGACGTGGATGGGTACACAGTGCCACCATGGCACTGGAGAACTCATGCTGAACACCTCAATGTCATTCGCTCTTCTCAGCCCTGTCACAAGGTTACCTCACGGAATTCATCCATGTTCCTGGGGGATGTGCTCCCTACCGTGCAGAAGCAAACTGAGGCTTGTAGAGGTCAAGTCATAATAGAGGTCCTGGCCTCCTTCACAGTCTCTCCTGTGGGCCCGCTCCTCTGCAAGCACCTACTGTGTGCTGGAAGGAAAACAATGGAGTTGTACACAGGTCAGCTCTCAGAGGGATGTTCAGGAGTCAGGTCGTCCATAGGAATCCAAAAGAACAAATGGCTGGAAACCAGATGAGCACGTGGGGAGAGCTGAGTTAGACCAGTGCTGAAGAACCTGCCTGCCCTCGGCCCCAGGAGGGTGGGAGATCTGGGGACACACCCTGTTCACTTCTGTGGTGGGGCTTACTGTAAGTTCAGAGTCCCTTGGTGCATCTTGTCATGCACAGGAGCGTCTTCCACCTTCTGAGGCCGCATCCTCACAAGGAGGCCCAGAAGTGGACACCTGTACTCCCCTGCACAGCTGGGGAGCAGAGGCCAGGGGCTAGCAGCTCCCTCCCCACACAGTGTCCATCTTCTAGCATGGGGGCCCAGTGAGAGGTCTTTATGAGCATTTTCTGTTAGATGTTAGCAAGAGCCCTTTGGAGATATAGTTTGCTTTAAGAACTATTTTACCCCAACTCCCAAGTGCGGATGTCCCAAGAGGTTGGGACATCTGATTTGGCTTCTGAGGTTCAAGTCTGGAATGTGCACATGCTTTGTACAGGACTTAAATCTCCTGGACAGACTTATCAACAAGGCTCTCAGACACACAAAACCCCCACATTGCTTGTGGTTCCTTGTTTATCTTTTGTTCTTAAAAGCTAATGAGCTATTTTGCTCGTCTACAATGTCTAGTGCTGTACGAGCCCCATTCTTTTGCTGCTATAGCTGCTTAGACCACTGCTCCATCACCCGCCTCATGCTCGCTGAGCATCCAGCTCTGGTGCTTGCTGAGTAATGAACTTCTGGGCCTCAGTGACACTTCTCAGTTGTGTGTGACATAGCAGGGGCTTCCACCTTGTAGAACAGTGACATTCGCCTTTGACACACTCTAATTTTTGATACTGATTTCTTTGCCTCCTTCCTGTATGCCCTCCCTACCTTTCCGGCACCTTTTTACCATTCTCATCAAAACCTATTATTGAGAAAGCTTCTTGTACCAATTCTTCAAGCCAGCTTGATGTCGCCAGTGTGGTTGCTTGCTTGCCTGTTTTCTTTTGCTCTAATAAGGGCATTTATAAGAAACTGATGAGCCTAGGTTTGTGGCTCAGTTGCAAGCTTGTATAAAGCCCTTAGTTTGATCCCCAGCACCACATAAATATGGCATAGTGACGTATGCCTGTAATCACAGCACTCAGAAGGTAGAGAGAGCAATCAGAGGTTCAAGTTCAGGGTCAACTTTGGCTAACTTTGGTCATTGAGGCCAGCTTGAGCAAGAGACCCTGCTTAATAAAAAACAAAACAGAAACCTTGTGAAAGAAAAGGTGTTGTCCAGGATAACAGTGTTGAGGATGAGTGGAGGGCTCAGGAGGAGGGAGCAGGGAGGAAGAAAGTTTGGGAAGAGGCCTTTGGTGCTGTATTGAGGGAGGACATGCCAGTGAGATTCCAGGAGGAGCCAGGGAAGCAGTTGGATATGGAGGTCAAGAGTGTAGATTACATTCTAGGCTAGAGCTAGAGTCTATCTACAAAAACTAAATAAAATAAAGAGAGAGATTGTGTGTAGATTAGAGATTTGAACTACAATATGGGAGAGAATGCATATGGGAGATAGGGAGAGAAGGGAAGGGGAGGGAAGGCAGTGAAGGGAGAGGAACGAAGGGAAGGACAGGGAAAGGAATGGGAGAGTCTGAGGTCGGATAGACCTCCAGGACCCACCAACGTGAGCAGATCTGGTGAAAGGGACACAGACTCTCAAGGGAAGGTCTGAGCACTACTGAGCTGGGACTGGGGATCAGGAAGCCCCTTGCCGTGCTAGGCATTTACCTTTTGTCCTAGGATTACTAGGAAGGCCAGGGATTGTTGGACATGAGTCCCTGAAAGCACAGGGCCAGTGTATGTGTGGGTGGTGGGGATGGCAGCAACATTCCAATGAGAATGGATGTTTTTAAGTTACCCACACTCTTGATCACAGTGTTCACTGACCGGGGCCCCAATTTCAAGCCCCCATTGGCAGGGGCAACCCAGGATCCCCAGGGTCTCTGTATCACCATCCCAGCTGGGAATTGGTGTGGCTGCCAACTGGTCACTGCTTCCAACTCAAGTTTTCATTAAGATCCCTGGCATTTCCCCAGAGCTCAAAGGCGTCCCGATTAATTACAGGCAAATGTTGGCTCTCCCCCCGGAAATCTGCGGCCCCAGCCTGGCTCCATCCCGTTGGATTTTATTAAAACCCACCTTGCCAGCTAGGGCCCTGGGATTTACGGCCACAGCTAATAGGCTGCCTCCCCAGGAGACATAAATCTGAGCTCTGCCCAGGGAGCTGCTTGCTGCTAAGAGCCGGTTAATTGTTCCGCATCGAGGGGTCCAAGGAGGAATGTTCAATTAGGCTTCATAGAAAATTTGGAGTGTTAAATAAGGTGGACAAGGATGGGGTGCCATTGTATTTGGAGTGGGAAACTGTCCTTGCCTGCTCCCCTGGCCGGCAGCCGCCCCGCTCTCCTCTTGGCTTTGCTCAAGGGTCACAGAGTGGTGCTCTGGGTAGACAGGATGGGAAGCCATCATTCCCACAAGCCACAGCAGCCCTTGAAACTTTTTCACCCAAAGTCAGACACTGACTTGTTAGACATCCTTCTGCCTCCCTTTCTGTAGATGAGGTGACACCTTTCATGCCATCACCTCACCACACTGCTGGTGATCCTATGCATGCGGTCGTTCATTCTACATAATTTGATGAGGAGCCATCCTCCCGTCGTATTCCCTTCCAGCTGTTAGAGCAAAACCCACTGATGGGCAGCTGCAGCAACAGCTTAGTTCTCCCAGCTCTGCAAGTTCAAGATCAAGTTGCTGGCACACTCAGTGTCTGGCAGGGCCCTCTTCCTTGGCTATAGATGTATCTATGTCACTGTGTTCTCGTATAGTGGTGGGGAGGCAGCTTTCTAAGATCTCTCATAAGGTCACCTATGTTGCAGGCCCACCTCCTAACACCCTCCCAGGGCATGAAGAGGTCGGCACATGAATCTGACACTTTCAGTCTAGAGCATCTCCTCTGTGCATGAAGCTAGCTGGACCTAGAAGAAAAAAGATAAGACTGCTTTCTCAAAGAGTTCCCAGTGTCACAGGAGGGCTAACAAGGATCATTTGTCCAGATTGGCCTCACACACTGCTATGATACGTGGGAGTGAGCGCGGGAGCCGGTGTCCACGCCTGCCCAGCTAGAGGGCAGCACCTGCAGGGAGATTGCATGACCGAGTTGTGTGATCTTGTGTGGCTAAGCTTCATGTCATCAACACAGCACGTACCTTCAAGGCATTTCTCCTTCAGAGTGACTTCCGGAGCACACTCTGAGTATAGCTGGCTTTCATAACACAACCATAGGTACCAGGCCCGTTGCTATACAGATCAGCAACCAGGGCCCTGCTGGAGAGGTGAGTGACTGTGTATGGCCACATTTTGGGTAAGTGGTAGGGCACAGGGGCAGATGCTGAGATCTTCCAAGTGGGTTGAGGGGGTCAGACCAGGTCATTTGTGAGTTCCTGACAGTGATGTCCACCAGCTAAAGAGCCTGTTTTAAGCTGAGTGTCACACCTAAGAAAAGCTTTTATCTGAGTCACCACCTCAAGAAACCTGAACCTCAGGCAGCCCTTCATTTTCCAATGTCCACTCGCTTGACCCACCAGCCTATGGTCTCAGCCCTTGTCAGGCCACACAGTGTTGAGAAGACCTCTAGTGTTCCTCAGCACCCTCACAAGCCACTGGCTCTCCCTCTTCAGCAACCTGGCTCCGTTGAGACTAGCTCTGGGTTGGGTCCTTAAAACAGCCTCATTATCAAGTCTTCCTCAAAGTGACCACACTTAAAAATACCTTGCTCTCCTATTGGCCTTGAACTGGCATCAACACTAAATAATATGTGAACTGAGAAATGTCTCCTTGCTGTAGGCTCTGATGACGAGGACATCAATGACAGGCCTGATTAGAGTGGTCTGAATGAACCCTGTGAGTACGATGTTTATTGTGTGTGTGAGTGTGTGTGTGCGTGTGTGTGTGTGTGTTTGTGTGCACATGTCTGTGTGTATGGAGGCCAGAGGTCACCATCAGATGTCTTTCTCAATCACTCTCTACCTTCTCTATAGAAACAAGATGCCTCATTGAACTGAAAGATCACAAATTCAGCTAGTCTAGCTAGCCAGCTTGTCCCAAGGACCCATCTGTCTCTGCCATGATCCCAGGTACTAGGATCACAGGTATGAGCTTCCCCATCTGGCATCGATGTGGGTGCTGTAAATTCAAGTCCTCATGCTTGCTTGTCAAGCATTTACCAACTGAATCACCTCTCCAGCCCAGTTTGATATTAATATCTTCCCCAACCCCACTTAATGCATGAACAAGACCCTGTATGTGGAACTTTCATTCTTGGTACCCCAGATTTCACATCTTAACAAACTCAGGTTTCAGAGTAGAAGACATTTCTCATAAAACCCAGCAGAAGTGGGCTGTATCCTGGCTTAGCTTGCCTTGGTCCTCTGTGCCTCAATTCCTTCTGTTGCTAAAAGGAAAATAATCTGCCTCTAAGGGTTACTGTGAGGGTCCACAGGGAAAGTGCACCATGCAGGGAGAACAGAGGCATTATCATAATTCTTTGCATTTTTATTTATAACCTGCATGAAATCCTGGAACTGTTGGCTGCCAGGAAATACTAAGCTGTAGTTTATGTTCCACACAGAAATCAGGTTGACTTTAAGTAGGGGAATTGCACGGTGCACAACTTTTTATTTGAGAAACACGGATGGGTCCAAGACAGCTCCAGCCATCCAATTCTGTCCTTGGCACTGATTGCTTGCACAGTGCACTGGAAGGTCTGTTTGCTTTACTTAAGGTACTTTTGGAATTTGGGGATGGAATGTCACCCACGGTGACACTTATGGTTGGTCAGTTGGTAACTCTCCTTTGGCCTTCTTCCCTGATAGGGTCTGCTTGTTAGGATTTGCATAGCATGCTCTGATGGCTCCTCTTCAAATACACAGATACTTGGCATGGGATGGTGACCACCAGGTTCATACACACAGAGAGCCAATTGCCTGCAGCCAGCAAGGAGACCCCCAGCTGTCACCTCACAGAGGCAAGGCGGTGGTGAGGCCAGGGCTTCCTGATGAGTCCCTCCATAGACAAGCCCTTCACTCAAGCAGACTGGAGGGTTTGGTTGAGGCAGAAAGCTCCAGCCTATGGCCACAGAGGTCGCCTTAACTTCCCCTTCACTTTTTTCTGCTTGCCATTACAGACAGTCTCAGGCACAAGTGCACCTGTAACCCACCCTATAAGATATCCCACCTTAAAGATGATAAGACAAGTGTGTGAGGCTGCAAAACTTACCTGAGGCTCCACAGTTCTGAACAGAGGCCATCTGGGCTCACCAGCCTATTTTCCTCATAAACAAGGAGCTCAGCACGTAATGTCAGCAGCCCCACTGTGTCCTCTGCCATGTACCCCCCAGACACCTAACACCTGGTCATACACAGAAAAGCATGCAGCGAGAAAAGTCAAACATACAGAAGACCAAGCCAAAGGAACCCTTCATCAGCCTGAGCCAGCCTTGTCTTCATCTCTGTCATACCTGAGGTCTGGGTGACACACACTGGCACCCTGTCAGGGCCACACAACACCTGCTCAAGTAGCTATGGGCAGCCTCTGAGAACAAATGCTCATGGGAGACTGATGCTCCAGCACACAGCATCCCTGGGACGCAGAGGAAGGATAATGTCCCCACCCAGGCACACTGTCAGAAAGAGAGTGCATCGTGGAGGAGGCATGAGAGCATGCACACAGCACAGAGCCAGAGCTGGTGACTGGGGGGCAGGTGTGTGAGAGAAAGATGTCTGAGCTGAGGGGAACATGGAGGGCAGCCAGGATGTGGACCACTGAGGGGCAGCCTCCAGGAGCAGCTGCTCCTCCCTCTCCTTGTTCTGCATTCCCAGGTGTCCTCAACTGGCCTGTCACCTCAAGCCCCTGCCTATGACCATGCAAAGACTGCCGTCTATCAGCCCAGGCTCTTGGACACCACAACCCTCTCCAGGTCACAAGTCCTCCCTATCTCCAGCACCTGAAGCCTCTTATTTGCTAAAGAATGATTTAATACAAGGGATTTGGTCATTAGAAGGCTGAAGGAGGGTCTGGGGCTGAGCCTCCTGGATTGACCCCCATGGCTTCCGTCATGGTATTGGATTGATAGAGACCTGAGGGTACCCCTGGGACTAAAGTGAGAGATGGAAATGTTTCCTTGAAGACCTACATTGGTTTTCTAGAGGTATATATCTAAATATGAGAACTCCTCTTCTGAGTCTGCCCTAGCTGCAGGAAGGACTGTGACGTAGAAATCAAGAGGACACAGAAAGTGGGTCTGAAGCACTGGACCCCAGACCCCACTCCCAGCAGCCTGTGGGATCCCATGGAAACCTGCCTCTTCACACACACATCTGACTGCCAGCAGAGTCCTCCAGAGTGGGGGGGGGGGGTGCTGCTGCCACCTTCCAGTTCCAACCGCATCTCCTTGGGGAATTAGCCATCTATGTAGGAGTCACACTGCAAGGGAGCTTGGAAATGGAGATGTGAGCTCCTCAGGCCTGCAGCACCAGGAAGTGAGCAGGACTGCCAGGCCAGCAGCTGTGCCCACACATCCTCTGTTACTTGGGTTTCTCTAGGGCTCAGACCAGCCTGGGACTTCCTTGCTCATCTCTGCTTATTGCCTCTATGTTGAACATGGCTGTTGCTTCTTTCCCAGAGCCTGCCAGGCTGGTTTTTGCTAGCTGTCATTGCATGCATGAATGACATCTCATTGAACCAATGCAACTGACTCCTAGTGACCCTTCAGCCCCCAGCCCCCTGCCATGAGAAATCCACATTGCCACTAGTGAGCCCTTCCCCAGATTAAGCTGCATGTGTCTCTGCCATGCTCAGATGCCTCACATGGCTCCCACTAGCCCAGACTGTCCTAGCAGCCTTGCCACCTGCAGTCACGCCCAGATGCAAGTTTCTATCCCACACAGCACCCATGCCTTCCTCCTCTACATGTAGTTGCCTGCACTCAGTGTCCCCCCACACTGCTCCAAGGGCAGGCACCTGTTCAAGCCCCAAAGCCCAGTCTAAAACTGACCTCCGGCCAGGGGTGCTCTCTATGTATTGCTTTCTGTTTCCTTGTCTCTTCTCTAGTCAGGAAGCTCTTAGAGGCTGCCCCCTATGCCTTCATGATCTCTGCAAGACTCATAGTTGGCATACAGGGGCACCCATGAGCTGCTGGCTGGCTGTGTTGCTCAGTCAGTGAGAACTCAGGACTGGGACCCACCTTAGGAATCACCTGGATACTAGCCTATTCCATCCTCATCAGCCTCGAGGTAGCCAGAGTGGGAATAATTTCTAACTCTCATCTTCTAGGTGGGGAAACTGAGGCTGGAAGGGAACTAGGAGCCATGGGGTGGGGGAGCAGAGCAGGGAGCAGTCGTGACCCCAGAGGCAATGTTGCAGCTTGGCTAAGCCCTGGAGCAGTGCGAAGTGCAACAATTAAGTCTCCACCAAGAAGGGCCTTTTGATCCAAATTACATGGCCCCTGTGCTCCCAAGCAATTAACGCTGGAGCCACCGGATGGTGTTCACAGCTGGCCCGGCTGCGTGGGCAGCAAGAGGCATTATTATCTGGTGCCGCCTTGCCTGCCCCTCCCTGCCCCTGACAAAGGTCCAGTCCAGGCTCTGCATAGCTGGAGGGAAGTGGGCCTTCAAGCATGCTGTGCTGGGAAGCTCCTGTTCCCGGTGGGCTTCAGTCTTGGGCCTCAGAACTGGAGAAGAAAGTTCCTTCAGTAACCTGGCTCCTGCCCTCACCTCCTTCCATACTGGCTGAAACTTCCCCTTACCCAGACAGACTCTTTCTGACCACCCTAATAAGCCTGCAGCACTCTTCTTACACACACACACACACACACACACACACACACACACACACTCACTCACCATCCCAATTGCCTACTTATTGTTTATGATGCTTCCCTCATGTCTTATAGGAGCCTAGCTAACTGTAGACATACTAGAGATATCTGCTGAACGAATGCCCATGCAAGTAACTAGTGGTGAAACTTTGAGCAGGTGACCTTACTCCTCTTGGCCTCTGTGTGTTCCTGTGCAGGAGAGGTGTCCTCCCTCGCACAGTGAATGCAAGCCTCCTGGAAACAACAGGGAGCTGCTTGGCACAGAGCCTGGACACTTAGTGGGGTGTCAACATCTTTTCTGTTTCTCTTCTGATGGGGAGGGACCCCTACTTTTCCTGTAGCATTTTCTGGTCATTTGATATGTCATGTCCCTGAGTGAATGCCTATTTGTAACAGGACGCTAGGGGTTCAGGAAAGTCCTTGAACCCCAAACCCCAGGTTCATATCCAATTTTTTTTTTTTTTGAGGCTGAGTCTTACACTAGCCCAAGCTGACCTGGAATTCACTATGTAGTCTTAAAATGGCCTTGAACTCACAGTGGTCCTCCTACCTCTGCCTCCTAACTGCTGGGATTAAAGGCGTGCACCACCACACCCAGCTTGTGTCTAATTTTAATCACAGAATTGAATAAGATAAGACTAAGAAGGATAATTATTAATTATATTTATTTAGGGAAGTACAGAATCAAGGAGAGACACCCACATGGCTTGAGAGCCCAGGTGGTAGGCCTGAGAAAACCATAGAAGGGACAGAAAAGAAAGTGCAAAGAGTTCCTGCCCTATGGAGAAAGAGCCCATGTGGAAAGTAAAGGCTGGGGGGCTCTCCCATCCACTTGGGCCAAGCCGAGGAGAAACTCACCAGCAGCAGGAGGTTTCTGAGTGGTCAGGCAGCTCAGGGAGCTTGCCTTGTCCCCCCACCCCAAGAACATATATAACTTATGGTGGTTGGACCTCCTTCCTGCTCAGGTGAGCTGAGGGACAGCTGATTGGTCTGGGCTAGGGCTGTCTCAGGAAGAGGCCTGCCAAGTTCTGGGGGCTAAGCTTGATCTACCACGATGTTAGGATAAGTTTTAATCCTAGGACAGACCTCGCTCCCAGGAGGGGGCCAGGTTGTTTGTGGAAAAACATCTCTAGAAGAGATAAGTCAGATCATACTTTGATCTCTAGCAAAGTAGAGACTACAAGGATAGTTTCAAGGAACCAGTCACCCTAACTGCTCTACTCCCTCTCATTTTTAGAGGTTATGGCAGCAGGAGACAGCTTCCTACTGCCTGTGCATAACAGTCTCTAACTTAATGGCTCCAACATATTGTATGCTGTGCTGTGGTCCGACTTCTGGTGAGGGGTAGAGCCCAGGTGGCACAGTTGGGGTCATCTAGAGATATTCAACAGGCAATGACTGGGTTGGAGAACTGTGAAGACACAGACAGACAAGTACACAGTGGCTCTTCACACGTGTCCCAGTGTCAGCAGGCTTGAGGTATCAAGAGGAAGAGAATGTCTTCATAACAGGAAGAGACCTGCTGGTGAATGGGCTATTCCTGAGGCCATCCCAATAAACAGTGCAGCTCAGCTTCGAAGCTTTCTTTGTTAACTCACAGCTTGGATCTGTCCTTCAGCTCTGTCCCCAAGGACATCAAATTTCTGGGCTTCAGGGTCTAATTTTCTGACAAATTGTCTATGAGAGCTGTTTTGCCATCAAGAAACTCACTGTCCAGAGCTCAGACCAGAAGCAGAGAGGCATGAGGGAGCAGCCCTGGATGAAGGAGTTGCTTATCATCATGGTCAGTGCTGAGCCTTGTAGCTGAGCTAGCACTTGGAAATTGTCCTGAATCATGCTGGGCTATGCAACCTGGCAGTGGCAGGTCACCCCACACTGGCTGCCCCAGGGAAGAAGGTGTTACCTTGGACAAGTTACTGTCTTCCAGAGAGGTGTCTAGGGAAGGGGAATGAGTTGGTGAACATAGGAGACACAGGTGCAGAACATCTGTGCTTCCTGCCTCTACTGAGACTACAAAGCACCTAACAGTTTCCAGAGGTGCAGGAATTCCCAAAAGTGGATAAAGTATGAGTATGAGCTGCTTTTAGCTGCTATAACCAATTTCCACAAGTATGCTCACTTAAACAACAGAGATTTTGTCACACAGCTCTGGTGCTCAGTATTTGGAAAAGGGTTCACAGTCCCTCTGAGGGGTCAGTTAAGTCCCTTCCCTTTCCCCCTTACCAGGACCACCAGTGTTTCTTGGTTCATGGACTTTCTTCCTATTCAACGTGCATGTTTCCTGCCTTCAGGTCCTTCGTCACCTTTATGACCTTCCTGGTCCTCTCTTGAGGGCCTTAATCACATGGACTCCCCAGACAGTCTAGGGTGTCCACCCTACCTCAGCATCCTGAATTTTGTCACACAAAATCTGTTCCTTGGTTTGGAGGATGTAGATGTAAGCATCCTTGACACCATTTTTCTTCCTACCACTCAGTTTATAAAAAAATTCTTCTATCACACAAGCAAAAATGAGGACAAATGGGGGTCTTATGGAGTTAAATAGGCACACATATGATGAAAACTGCAGTTACCCTCATAAGAACCTGTGCAGAACCCTGTAAGAGGAAAGACATGAACATCTGGATCTTGATAGCTCCAGGGAGCACTGCTGAGTATCTGGACATGAACATCTGGATCATGATGGCTCCAGGGAGCACTGTTGAGTATCTGAACATGAACAACTGGATCATGATGGCTCCAGGGAGTACTGCTGAGTATCTGAACATGAACAACTGGATCATGATGGCTCCAGGGAGCACTGCTGAGTATCTGAATATGAACATCTGGATCATGATGGCTCCAGGGAGCAGGACACTACTGAATGGTTATGAATGCATGGGTCATGAGGGCTCTAGGGAGCACTGCTGTGTGCCTGGATGTCAATATCCACATCACGAGGGTTCCAGGGAGGCACTGCTGAGTGTGTGGACATGAATGTCCGGATCATGAGAGCTCTAGGAGCACTGTTGAGTACGTGGGGTGTTGCACAATACCTCATTTTGGGCTTGGTGAGTCCTGTCCTCATAGTATTTTCCAGGACTCCAGAGACCAGCTCCAGGGAGTCAGTCCATTGTTTGCATAGACTAAATGCTAAATGGGAGCTTGTGTCAGTAAGCCTACACAGATGAGCTGAACTCTTCACAGGAGGTGCTGCCTCAGCCAGTAAAGCAAAGAGTTATCCAGCAGGAAGGTCATAAGAGTATAGTCATGGAATTATGAAACTACCTGTAAGCTGCTGGAAGGTTCTGGAACTGAGAATTCCAAAGTCTCTGGTAATAGAAATGGTTTGGAAATGAGAAGAGACTATACTACATCTCAGGGTGGGAAAGCAAGAACTTGGAATCCACTGAAGACCCTCACATGGTGTTTGGACTGGGATTGCTCTGAGCTCCCTGGACAGGAGCAACATGAGACAGGAAGGAGCAGTTTGCAGCCATGGTTGTAAGTCTAGCCTCCATTTGGACTTGACCACCTTCTTTTTCTTTTGTGTGTACATGTGGAGTCTAGAAGACTCTGTGGGTGTCATCCTCAGGGACATCTTCCGCCTCTTTTTAAGACGGTTTCTCTCGTTGCCCTGGAGCTTACCAATTAGGCTAGATTACCTAGCCAGAGAATTAGAGAGATCCTCCAGTCTCCATGTCTCTAGATCTTGGGTTACAAATGCCCACTGCCATGCCTGGTGTTTTTATGTGTTTTCTGGGGATCAAATTCAAGTCCTTGTGCTTGCAAGGCAAGTACTTTACTCACTGAGCTATCTCTCCAGACCCCTGGGCTTGACCTCTTTCTAGCTGTATGACTGGGCAAGTAGCTTCACCAGTCTGGATTGTTTCCCCATCAATACAAATGAGAACAGCACAGCTGAGAAGACATAATCTATTTTCTCTTGTTGCACTGGGGTTGGGACAGGGAAGCTTGAAGACATCAAGCTTCATTGGTTCTCTTCTTAGGAACCTATGGACAATTGTCTTCCTACTTGGAAGAATATTATGTTTGGTGTTCATAACTCACATTACAATTTCCTTTTGGATAATGGACATGCAACAAACTGCATTAAAGTAATAATTTAATAAAATATTAAGATATATACATACATCTGACATCACAGTGAAGTTAAAATTAACATCAAAGCCAGCTGCCAAATTTCTTTTTGCATCTTTGTAGCATTCCTGCTCCTTCTTACTCTGTGCCTCCCACTGAGTCTCCTTGTTGCTACATATTTTCTAGGATTTTATATAAATGGAATCACTCACTTAGCAAATTTTTGACCAGCAGTATCTGAGTGCCTTCATTGCCCTTCAGCCTCCTTACCATGATCAGTCTCTTCAGTTTTGGCTTCTTAGTGACTAATAAGGTTGGGAATTTTTTCATGTTAATATTGACTGCTTATCTTTGGTAATGGAATGATTCAAATATTTTGCCCATTTAAAAAATAATTTTTTTTTTACTTTTTAAATTAGTTGCAGGGATTCTTTGTGTGTTTTATATATAAATCTTTTGGGGATATCTGTTTTATTAAAAATTGCTCATTTTAGATGCACGCCTTTAATCCCAGCACTCAGGAGGCAGAGGCAGGAGGATTGCCATGAGTTCAAGGCCACCCTGAGACTCCATAGTGAATTCCACGTCAGCCTGGGCTAGAGTGAGACCCTACCTCGACAACCCCCCCCAAAAAAACTTGATCATTTTATGGCTTGTTATTATATATGTGCTTTTGAAAAGCAAAACATGTTTATTTTTTATTCATTTTTTGTGCATATGTGTGTGGTATATGTGTATGTCTGTATGAATTTTTGTATGTGTGTGGTATGAGATATACCTATATGAATGGTTATGTGAATGTGGTACATGTATATGTCTGTATGAATGTGTGTGGTTTGTGTGCACATCTATATGAATGTGTTTATGTGTGTGGCATGTGTGTATGTCTGTATCAATGTGTGTGGTACATGCATATATCTGTATGAATATGTGTGGTATGTCTGTATGAATGTGTGGTATGTGGGATGTCTATATCAATGTGTGTATGTATGTGGTATGTGTATATGTCTACATGAATATGTGTGGTACATGTGTACATCTGTATGAACATGTATATGTGTGTGGCACGTGTGTATGTATGAATGTGTGTGGTACATGTGTATGCCTATATTAATGTATGCATGTGTATGGTATGTGGTATGTCTGTATGAATGCATGCATGTGTGTGATGTGTGTATCTCTGCATGAATGCATATGTGCATGGTATGTATGTATTTATGAAAGTGTATGTGTGTGGGTCCACATCTGTATGCAAGTGCATGTGCACATGGATGCATGTGTGTAGATGCCAGAAGTCAACTTTTGTGTCTTCCTCAATCACTCTCCGCCTCAGTCTCTCACTGAATCCTAGGCAAAATCTATCTAGGGAGATTTTTCAGAGGGTGAAACCAGTGAAACAGGGGAGGCTGAGGTAGGTGTGAATGTGAATGAAGTGCATGGTATGGCTCTGTGAGGCTGTCATAATGAAACCATCATTTTGTACATTTATTTAAAAACTGGGTGTGGTAGTTTGAATAGATGACCCCCAATATATTCAGTGTTTTCTTAGTTTGCAGTTTGCATATGCAGCCACCTGGCAGGAGGCGGTGTGACTGGGCTGATCTTAAGGTGTGGTGGTGGGGTTGAGATTTCAATCTAAAGATATGCCTAGCTCGAGTTCCTGAAGTGTGCTGTGCTGTGTGGCTTTTGGCTTTTTCGCTGGTGCTTCTCTGTCTGTGTTTGGTCATGTGAAAGCAGACATCTTTTGCCATTATGGGACTTCCCCTGGATCTGTAAGCTTCAATAAATCCCTTCCTCCATAACTGTGCCTGATGTGGAAGTTCATCTCAGTGAACCTGAAGCTGTCTGCTACACTGGGTAAACTGTGTTTTCACTTTTAATCATTTCAAACACTGCCTAATTTCCCTTTTGATTTTTTAATCTTTTGGTTATTTAGATTTAGTTTCTAACTATCCTTCTAGCACTGATTTCTACTTTAGCTCCCCGTGGTCAGACAGCATACTTTATATGATCAAATCTTCTTCAATGTGTTGATATCTGTTTTATGAACCAGAATATGATCTGTTTTGCTAAATACTTTATGTGCACTTACTGAATGATACTCTTACAGAATTGAATATTCCAGAAACATCAGTTAGGCCAGCCTAGATGGTAAGGTCATTGAAGCCATCTATGTATGTTCTTAGAAACTTTTGTTCAGTTTGGGTTGTCAGTCATTGAGAGGGACATTCAGATTTGTCACTAACTGTGCTTGCCAAGTCTGAGAGTCTTCGTATTTTTTGTTTTTGTTGCTTGCTTTGCTTTGCATGTTGTAGCACTGGGGATTGAATGCAAGGCTTCATTTGTGTTAGGCAAGTGCTCTAATACTCAGTCATGTCTGCATCTCTTTGGTCTCACAAAGTTATTCAGGTTGACCTCCAACTTACTCTGTAGCCTGGGCTGGCCTTGAGTTTGTGAACCTACCGTAGCTGGGATCACAGACCTCACTATCAGGACTCACTACTTAGTGTGTTCCAAGGCTCTATTAATAGAAGGGTAGATAATAGAATATATAGATAGATAGAATCATCAGGTCCCTTTATTGACCCTTTTGCCACTTAAAAATATCTCTTTATTCTTAATGAGGATCTTTACTCTGAAATCTAGCTTTATACTAAAGTAGCCACTCCAGATTTCCCCTTATCAGTGTTAGTAGGGCCTTTCTTATTTGTGTTTATTGTGGGCTTTGTGTAAGCAACACAACTCAGTTTTTCTTCTTTACCCAATAGGAGGACAATGCCTGCCTTTTTGTTTGTTTGTTTGTTTTGAAAGAATAAAATTCATTTCAAAGCAAGAAGTAAAGAAAACATAGAGAGCAGAGAGCAGGCACCTCTAGGAGGAGGGGATTCCAGAACAGGAAAATCCCAATGTCTGCCTTTAATTGTAATCTTGAAACAACTTACATTCAATGTACGCCTTCCCTCCCACCATTTGTTTTCTGTATCATCTACTCATTGACTTCATCATCTGCCCTCTTTAATTTTTAAAAAAGAATATTTGATTTATTTATTTGCAAGGAGAGACAGAGAATACCAAGCAAACTCTATGCATCTGGCTTTACGGGGGTATTAGGGAATCAAACCCAGGACTTTCAGCATGCAAAGCAGATGTGATAACTGCTACATTATGGAATCACAGCATATTTCTTGTACTTTGCGATATGTTTAGCTTTTTGGTTATGTGAGTTAACATTTTAACCAGTTTGGAAATTTTGAAATTATTAATTCTTGGAATAGAATTTCTATTCTTTCCTGTCTCTGCCGTCCTCTGTTTTAGACATAAATATTAGCACATAGGGAATTGCTACATATATGAACATATGTCTCCACATATTAATATACTGAAAATTGTTTCACAAATTACTGATCCTCAGCTCATTTTTCCCAGTCTCCCTCTCCCCGCCGTTTCAGTTTCATGTTGTGGACTGAAGGTGACCAGCTGCCCCAAGCTTCTGACACTGGGCCTTCCCTGCCATTATGGACTATAATCTGGACCTTAAGCTAAAATAAACTTTTCCTCCCTTAAGCTGATTTCTGTCAGGCATTTTGTCCTAGCAATGAGAAGGTAAATAATACAGAAAGTTAGTTCTGGGAGTGAGGCTGTGCCTTGTGGCTCATAAACCTTAGGAACTTGTTTTCGGGAGGAATGTGGAAGCAGAAGCGTGGGACTTGTAGCTAGAAAATCCCTGAATACTGTAAGCAGAACTTAATTGGCCATACTGGAGGAAAGTCAGAAGACAAAACTGCTGAGACAAATGCAGACAGTGGAGGCTCCACTCATGAGGTTTCAGAGGAGAACAAGGAACTGGGCTGGAGTTATATGTCCAAGAAACTGGCTGGCTGCATTTTGTCCATGTCCTGAGAACTTGAATGAAGTTGAATTTAGATATAATGAACCAATTTGTTTGGTAAAGGAAATCTCAAGACAGGATAACATTCAGGCTAGTGCTGAAAAATCAGGTGTAGCAGCTAATGAGATGAGCACCTTTGAAGAGAAACCTCTATAAGGCACTGGACAATAGAACAGGTATTCTGAGGGCACAACTCCACTGTCACCCATTGGAGGCTCCATCCCATGAAATTCCAAATTCATTCAAGGAACAAAAACTTAACTGAACAGGCTTCCTGCTCAGACATAACTGCTGAGGGAAATGTTTTGCCAAGGTCAGCCTGGAAAGCATATGGGGATCTCTACAATAGTTAAATGATCCAGGTTTCATTCAAGATATCAGCAGAACTTTGCAACATCATTCAGGTAGTAATGATTTAGGGGGAAACCAAAATTATTTTTTTCATTAATACCCTTGAGTCAATAAGCTAAGAAAAGAGTTATAGCGCCAGCAGGTATGATTGATCCAGACCACCAGAAGAAAATTAAACTGCTCCTCCACAATGGGGGTAAGAAAGAGTATGTCTGGAGTGCAGGAGATCTTTAGGGTACCTCTTGGTGTTACCATGTTCTGTGACCAAGGTCAGTGAGAAACTACAGCAGCTCAATCAAAGCAGGCTGATACATGGCTGGGAACTTTCAGGAATGAAAATGTGGGTTACCACTCCAGGTAAAGAATCCAAACGTGCTAGGGTGCTTGCTGAGGGTAGCAAGTTTTTTTTTTTTTTTAAAAATGGGTTCTAGAAAAAGTTCAGTTACAGAAAGAAGGATCATAATTGCCATCATTGCTCCTGTCCTATTCTGTTAAGAGTACTTGTGCACAGGTACATATATATGAAAGGATAGTTGTATTTTTCTTTCCTTCATTTACTATATAACATAGTAATTATTGAGATACTATCAGTGGTTAAGTGTTGTTCCACCTATATTATCATATCTAAATTATGGGATACCATAGACTAAGCATCTCTCAATGGGCTTGTCATATATTTGGAGAAAAAGAATAGTGTGTGTACATTGCACATGGGATAGTTATGTTAGGTAGAATGATTCTCTTGTTATTGTCTTCATTTGGAAATTAAGTGTGGCATAAGAAGATATGATTTGTTATCAAGGTAACAAGGAGTAGAATTTTGGTGGTTAAATCTTATTGTCAACTTGGTAAGATTCGTAATCAAGTAAGAGACACATCTTTTGGGTAGGTCTGTGAGAATGTTTCCTTTCCAGAAGGAATTAATGGAGGGAGGATGACTTTCCCCAGAGTGGTTAGCCCTTCCAGGGGCAGACTGTATGCAAAGAAGACTTGAACTGTCCAGCCTGCAGACAGCCATCCTACAAGATAGTCTACTACATCTCCTTGGGGACATGTGTTCATTCTGTTGGCTTTATTCCTTTCAAGAACCCTGACTGATACAAATAGTTTCTATGTCTTCAGACTCATTAAGTTTTTTTCTTCTGTAGTTTCTTAAATGCCATAAAGTATTTTGTTTCATTTTTCTAATCTCAGATATGATCCCATTCATTGCTACAAGTTTGACTTATGTTCCTATTATGTCTTCTATGTTTCTGTTTCATATGCTCAATCCTTTTTTTTTTTTTCTGGGATATATTTACGCCACTTTAATAACTGTCTTGGGTTTTTATCTTTCCATGTAATCATCTCTGTCCTTTTCATTCTATTTCTGATGATTTTTTTTTCTCATCATGGATTTAATTTTACTGTTTCTTTGTATGCCTGGTAATTTTTTATACAATATATTACGACTTATTTTTTTGTGTGCTGGATACTTTTTATTTTATAAGTATGCCTCAGTTTTGTTCTGTAATGCAATTAAATTATTTTGCAACCATTTGTTCCTTTTGAGGTTTGTTTTAAATCTTTGTGAGATGATATTGAGACAGCCTTTCATCTAATTTTACCCATTCCTGAGGCAACAAATACCCTTCTTCATTCCCTGCCTCATGTTCTAATCATGAGATTTTTTTTTTCACTCTGGCTGGTACAAACCCCAATTATTCCAGGCCCATTTGAGCTGTAGGGATTGTTCCTTTGACTTCACAGGCATGTTCTGATCAGGAGAAGAAAACCTTTTGAGGAAGTTCCCCGCCCCCATTTTAGCAGATAAACAACAACTAAGATGCAGAGAGGTGGTGATTTCCTCACACACAGCTGCCACTTGGGAGCTCTGGGTCTGTGTTGCAGTCACCTTCTCGTTGCTGAGACAAACACACGACTAGAACAGTTTATGGGAGGAAAGGGTTTATTTCAGGTTCACAGTTTCAAGGGGGCTTCATCATGGAAGAAGATGACTCACTTCATCATGCATCCACAGCAGAGAGAACACAGCAAGTGCCAGCAAGCATAGCTCACTCTGAAAACATAGTACTGGATTTAATCCCAAGGTTCTCCAGCAGGGCTCCACCTCCCAAACGCTCTCCTAGGTGGGCACTAAACTGGGAACTTAATCAAAAATACCTGCGCCTTCCTGCCATGCCTCTAGATTTTGGCACCCTCTGCAGCACACACAGGTGTAACAGGATGACTGGAGGAGAGAAAGAGAATTAAAAGGACCTCAGGTCAGGTTGGAGGTATATGCCATAATCCCAGCACTGGGGAGGGAGAAACAGGAAGATCAGGAGTTCAAGGTTATACTCATCAGGGTCTAGGCCAGCCTGGGCTACATGAGTCTTCAAGTAGGGGAATGCTCAAAATGCTTTGATGTACAGCTAGGAGCACAGGGGCTATAGAGCCTCTTACAGCATGCAGTACCCGGCAAGGTACTACGTGTGGGCATGGGCAAGGACTTACTGTCCTAAGCACCTCTCCCAGGCTGGCAGCATGCTCCATGCCTGCCATGCTGGTTGTCTTTGCAACTCCAACAGCCTTGCAAAGATCTTTCTGTCCTATCTCAATTCTTTCTCCACCATACCTCTGCCAACTAAGACTTATTATTTCTATCCCACTTTATTTTTTATTTATTTTTTTGCCCAAGAATTTGTTTTTGTTTTTTTGGTTTTTGTTTTTTGTTTTTTGTTTTTTTGTTTGTTTGTTTGTTTGTTTTTTCCTCAGTATTGCATCACTCTGGCCCAGGCTGACCTGGAATTCACTATGTAGTCTCAGGGTGGCCTTGAACTCATGGTGATTCTCCTACCTCTGCCTCCCAAGTTCTGGGATTAAATGTGTGCTGTTTGGCAAGCGCCTTAACCACTAAGCCATTTCTCCAGCCCCATCAAGAATATTTTTTGATTGACAACCTCTACATATAGACAATATACCATGATCATAATTCCTATTACCACCCTCCTTTCCCGCTCCTTTCAAAATTCCCCCTCCACTGAATCCCTTCTTCTTTCTAATTAGTCTTCCTTCTGTTTTTATGTCATTACTTTCTGACACTTTTTAATAGATGAGGACGTTTTTTGGGAAAGGTACGATTATCTAGCTGATCAGTTGCAGAGTCAAGCGAGAGCAGCTCCAGCATAATTAGGTCCTCGCCTTCCGACTCACCTGGGCCGTTGACTGCACCATTTTCTGTGTGGTTAGCTTTGTTTTCATTTTTTTTTCTCCCTGTTTTTGTTTCTGAGATAGGATCTTACCATGTGGTTGGGTTGACCTTGAACTCCCAACCATATTCTTGCCTCAGCCTCTCAGGTGCCTGAATTAATGATGTGCCCCCCCCCACACACACACTCAGCCCACCTAATCCATTTAGTGGAAGGAGAGCAGCTCAGACAGTGTGTGCCTTTACCTCCCACCATGCTGCTTTGTAAGAGACAATGTGACGGTTCTAAATGCAGGTTAGAATGGTGCAAGAAGGAAGAAGAAGTAGAAGAGGAATAATTTTCATAAGGATAACCTAATGATCAGAGCTCAAAGATGAAAATTAACCTGGATTGTTAAGGACCTTTTATAAGAGAGGAGCCATCAGGTTCTCAGACGGAGTCTCCAGGGCTTTCAAGTACTTAGCTTCCCCTGGTAGCCATGAGTAAGAACCATTTCTGAGCATATAAACACTGTTGTGAGTCCAAATGGTATGCAGAAAATGCACTGCCCTATGTACAGGGTAAACACCCTGAGGTTGTCCTCTCACTTCCACACATGCATGTGGCATATGTGTGCCCATGCATACCATCCACTCACATACATGCACACAAGAATGGAGAATTTAGCCAAACAAACACGAAAATACAGCTGGTGTGCTAATGGAGATACTCACTTTTATCACAGCCGCTTACTTCCTCCGCCATCATCATCACCATTGCCACTGGCATCACCTCATTTGCCGCCACCACCATCACTAGCACTAACATCACTAACAACACCCCACCACGCCATTTCTACATTCGCCATCACCCCACCCCCATTACCTCCATCACCTCTGCCCTTCCCAGCGTAACTGCCACCACCATTACCACCACTACCACCACAATCACCTTGCCATTCCATGACAGAAATGCACATTGTTCATGAAGGTTTCTTAATCCTCATTTTACAAAAGGGAAACTGAGATCCAGAGATTAGCTCACACACAGGGATATTGAGTTTGAATGGGGGACTCCCAGCCCAGTCTCCAGTAGTCCTGCCAGGATAGCAGTCACGCGAGAACTAGTGTCCTACACAGGAGAGGAAGAACATCTGATGCTCTTCCTCCTGCCAAGTAGTCCCAACTCCTCTCTGTTCATCTCATCCTGTGTTGTCTGATCAGCCATCGTTACTTCCAGGCCCTTACAGATGAGTGCATTTTTAACAAGCCCATCTCTCCTTCTCAGCCTTTCCCCTCCCTTCCTCCCTTTCCTCCTTCCCTCCTGCCCTCTTTTTGGTGGAAAGAAAGGCTTTATAGAAATGAAACAAAGGAGAAAAGGACATACCATATCTTGGGAGTCTCATGAGCACCTTTAAGGTTGGATGCTGGTGGTCACAGAGGTAAGCCACAGAGTCTCATGGATAATTCTGCCTTGGCTGCTGTTCCGCACCTCCGCAGATGCACATTGTCTACGGCGTTCCTGAGCAGTTTTCGTGGAGCCCTGCAATGCCTTCTCTGGATGCTCCCAGAACCTCCTTGTCAACTGCATCTCTTTCTCCTAGTCCTCTTGTACAAGTCTACTGGAATCTTCCTTGAGAACCTGTAGAGTTCTCAATAAAATGTTCATGAAAACTTATTTGAGGTGCCTTGTTATCCTTGATGAATTCTCATAGAAATATAAAATTTTTACATGGGACTTTCCCTCCATTTCCATGGAATTCTTGAGTAACTCTCATGGCATGCAATTACAATTCCCATGAAATGTCCAGAGAATTTGCATTAAATTATCTTAGAAACTGCAGATAGGACTGCAAGAAATCTGGCAGAATTTCCTGGGAACACAAACTGTCTAGAAGACATGGCCTGTCCTCAGGGTCACTTTGGCAGAGAATGTTAGAGTGCAGCATCTTTTCTCCAGGCAGGATAAAGGCAGGTGGTGAGCTAGCTCAAGCTACAGTGCTGACTCAGCCACTCTGGAGGCAAGAGGAGGTTTTCTCAAGAGGAGGTGTTTGCTAAGGCAGCTCCATGCAGGGCCTGGCAGCATTTGCTTCATTAATTCAGACTGCCTCTTGCTCTTGGGGCCTCACGCTCCCTGAGGACATTCTCCAACTCATTCATTGAGTCACACTCTGTGAAGACCTTGGACATTGCCACACCATGGATGCTATCCATTGAGGGAACACTATTCTCTTAAAGTTGGGATACCAAGATGTTCAGGCCTCAAGTTCCATTGAAACCACCCCAGACTCCACTGCTAGGGGACAATATGCTGGCTTTTTGCAAGTCAGCCCCCACAAAATATGATAGTGCAAGTTCCTCTAGGGGAACAGGGCTACCACACTAAGGAGTAGCCCAGGATGGTCTGGGTGGCGACTAGGCAGTGCTGCTCAGGCCCAGCCCACAGACACCTGCCCATGCTGGGCTGTTCCAAGTCAGCCTGGCCCTGGCACAGCTTGAGCTTGGGCATGTAGGCCTGGTGAGCTAGTGGGTATGGGTGCCCCTTGCCCTGGTCCTTCCTCAGGCAAGTTTGCCCCACAGCCCTGAGCATTCCTCTAGAGCCTGGTGACTTGTTACCTGTCCTGAGCTGGCTCGGCTCCAGCTCCTTCCTGAGCAACCTGTCTCCTGATAGCAGCTCTCAGAGCCTCCAAGATGACCTGGGCACCCGTGCCTGGATCCTAGCCAATACTCATTAAGTGTGGAGTGGATAATTTAGAGTCTGGCTTCCCCACAAGGCACAGAATCCACCTTTTTGCTGCAGACTTCACAGTGCCTAGAAGGTATCTGGCACCCACTGTTTCCATAGTCTATATGATGAATGCTTGTTGAATGACTGACCACAGCCCTCGTTGTTCCATAACATAATGATGCTAGGTCATGCTCCAGAACAGGTGCAATGCAAACCTTCCCCCGGGCTGACTGCATTCCAGGAAGGACGGACTCCACCTCATCAAACAGTGTGTTCACACTCTAGGGCCACCTTTGTGCTAGGCACTGCTTGGCACTTTCCCCTTTTTACCACTCATGGTTGTAGCTGCTGATGTTTCTGCTGATGAGTTCAAGGCCAGCAAGAGTATTAGTGTCTGTCACAGACATCCAGGGGTTTCCCTTGTTTTGTGCTCTCATAATTTACATCTCCCTGGCCCAAACTGGGTCTTCAGCTGTCTTTGTCCATTCATGTTGCTATAACAGAATGCCTGAGGCTAGGTAACTTAGAAACAATGGAAGGTTATGTGGAGACTGACAAATGCTACAGCCTATCACCAGCATCTTTATGCTCCATGGTAAGTGGAGCAAGGATAGGCAAGCACACAGGCAATGAAAGCCTGGCGCAGTCCTACAATAACCTAGTCCCATGACAACCAAGGCCCTCGAGCGAAGCCTTCTTCTTACCATGGTTATAGCAACAGCTACATTTCCACTTGAGTTTGGAAGGATGTTCAAAAGGCTGTGCTATGGCTCCTCATGTCAGACCCTCACTAGGACTCTGAGAAGAGGTGGGAACATGGGCCCCACCCTGGAAGCCCAGACCGTGGAGCAGGGCATACCACACCCCACCCCGTGTCACTACGCCCATGGCCTCCGGATTGCCACTGCTCCCGATCTCCATTTCATTCACAATTCCATAGCAGGGAGATCCACTGCGGCTAGTGGCTGTGTCTCCCCAACAGTAGCCGTGTCCTTTTCCCCCCAAAAGCCCTTGGTTCATTGCTGACCCCGGTACCGATTGGTTATCTGGACTTTACTATTTTTTTTTTTTTTTAAATTTTTTTTTTTGTTGTTTATTTATTTGAGAGCGACAGACACAGAGAGAAAGACAGACAGAGGGAGAGAGAGAGAATGGGCGCGCCAGGGCTTCCAGCCTCTGCAAACGAACTCCAGACGCGTGCGCCCCCTTGTGCATCTGGCTAACGTGGGACCTGGGGAACCGAGCCTCGAACCGGGGTCCTTAGGCTTCACAGGCAAGCGCTTAACCGCTAAGCCATCTCTCCAGCCCTACTATTTTTTTTAATTATTTATTTATTTATTTATTTGAGAGCGACAGACACAGAGAGAAAGACAGGTAGAGGGAGAGAGAGAGAATGGGCGCGCCAGGGCCTCCAGCCTCTGCAAACGAACTCCAGACGCGTGCGCCCCCTTGTGCATCTGGCTAACATGGGACCTGGGGAACCGAGCCTCGAACCGGGGTCCTTAGGCTTCACAGGCAAGCACTTAACCGCTAAGCCATCTCTCCAGCCCTGGACTTTACTATTTATCCTAACCCATGGGGTGTACGTGTGAGTGAAGGAGAAGAAAGTCTCTTTCTCCTTTCCTGTTCTTTTCCCTTCTTTTCGGTCTGTGGGGCAATGGTAGAGCGTTGGCCGCCAGATCAGACACGAGATCACTTCAGGAGGAAGGCCAGCGAGCACGGTAGCCGACGGGAGGAGAGGGGCCTGGGTCTTGCGTCTGCAGTACTAG
The DNA here is from genome assembly GCF_020740685.1 of Jaculus jaculus. Lineage (NCBI taxonomy): Eukaryota > Metazoa > Chordata > Mammalia > Rodentia > Dipodidae > Jaculus > Jaculus jaculus. Next base: position 23,889,024 of record NC_059115.1, read on the forward strand.
CCCTCGAATCTCGCCAAGGGAGAAATAAACATTCTGCTCAATGATTTTGGCTATTTTCATTTTTATTTTGCATTTGAATTGAAACCTGTTCCAAATATAATGTACTAGAAGTGTTTATCAGTGTGTTTTTAAACAGATACATGCATATTCACATGTGTCAGAATAAATGTCCCTCCCCGCCAGGAAGCACACTGCATTCTGGCTGTTCCAGAGCTTTAACAGATCCCACAGACTGGTTCGTCACACGGCAAATGCTGTGACTCAGATCTGGAGGTGGGAAGTCCCAGGTCACCATGTGCACGTTGTTACCATGCCCACAGCACACTGGAGTGCTGGTAGCCCTATGCACACTGCTTTACACACATCTGAGAAGTCCTCACACTCACTGTGAATCCCCACAGGGTTCAGAAGACCTCCAGCAACAAGTTGGGGTGAGACTGGGAAGTAGGGCCCCTTGCTCAGTCCTGACTTGGGCCCACACTCAGGCTGCCTGTCCCAACCACACGTTAGCTCTAAAGTCTTGGAGGGGCTATAAGATCTGTGCCCTGCTTGTCCCAGTGGGAGCTTAGAGGGCAGTGGCTTGGACAATTGTACTTTCTTTTCTCTTCCAAAGAGGGATCATTGGTGGGGGTCCTTTGCACAGGCTAAGATTACATCTTCATTTGTGGGTAATGGGATTAGCACGCCACAGTGAGCCTCCTTGGCCATGGGGATAGAGGAGGAGAGGATACAGGCCTTCGGCAAGCATTCAATATTGCTCTGGGGAGGGACTTGCCTTGCCCTCTGATGAACACAGGTCTGATGAACTCAGGGACTGGAAATGCAGGGAAACTAGGCTGCTCCCACTGTGTGTGTGTGTGTGTGTGTGTGAAAGAGAGGGAGAGAGGAAGAGAAGAGAGGAAGAGTGTGTGTGTATGACAGTGTGTGTGTGAAAGAGAAACTGTGTGTGTGAGAGAGATAGTGTGTGTGAGAGAGAGCAAGAGAGAGTGTGTGTGTGTAAAGGCAGCCTTTTGAGCCCTCAGTCCCCCAGTATCCTATTCCTGAGGGACTCAGGTGAAGTCACAGGCTGGGGTTTCCAGTTCTCAACAAGCCCACCCCTTTCCTCTGAGACCAGGCCAGGTAACACCTACTGGAATGCCTAGTACCACAGCTTAGGGTGGGGTGGCTTCTGCATGGACTCTGCGCAGAATCCGAGGATGCCCCCTCACAGGGGTGCCACCGTGTTCCTGCAAGCTGACCTCGGGACACCCTCAGTGATTCAGACCAGGCCCCACAGAGACTGGAGCGAGTCTTTCCATCAACTCTCACTGAGGCCCAACTCTCCAGGACACTGGCAACCGGCCTGTTGTCTGGATGCCCGTTAATACGTTGTGTTTGCTGGACAATATTCTTTTTGAAATTTTCTCTTTCTAAATTTTAATGTATTATTTCTTTCAACTTATTATGAAAAAAATGTACCCTACTAAAACATTGCATGAATTATGCAATGGACACTCATGCCTCTCACTTAGAGTCTGGATCCATCAGGTGTTAGTTCAATAATACTCTCCCTCTCTCTCTCTAAATGTATATATAGTATATACTCTATATGCATATAGCATACTATGTGTACATAGTCTTACATTGTGAATGTACACATCTATGTACACTTATGCATGCATGTGCACAAACTTCACACTGTTCCAGTCAATAATCTTATGCTCGGCTCACATTCAAATTGTACCAGTTAAGGACCCTTCAGAGCTTTTCTTCCTCTGTTAAGCCCAGATGCCATCAAGTTTTATTTTGCACATGACTGAGATGTTTACGGAGAGTAAGAGGCAAGGACTAAAGGCACACGGAGGCTGGGCTCCAGGGCCACAGGGCTGTTAAGCACCAGGTCAGCTAGCCACCTAGCACCATCATGGTGCTGAGTCTCTTGGTTTAGGTGAGGGTGTGGCTGTGTAGCAGTGGGTCTGAGCCACCTCGTATGGGTGGGCATCCTCCCTATCCCTCACTACCTCAACCCTGATTTGCTTTTTCTGAACAGAATGAGGTATCCTTTGGTCAACTGTGATTGGCCTGGATTGAGGCCTTCCCATCAGCCTTTGCTGGGTGACTATTTCCAGCTTCTCTTGCAGCCAGGATTGCCCACCTGCTGACCAGTCTAACTAGTGAGGCAAAAGGAGGCACTTCTGAGACATCTGTGCGGATGTAAAAAGACAACGCTTCAGGAACTGCTTTGCCTACCCTCCTTTCTTCCTGGTCCCTGCCTTTGAATTTGGTTGTGTGAAGCTGTAGCAGCCTTTTGTGACTATAACACACTAAGCATTAAGACAAAGAGCCCCTATAGGAAAGATAGGAAAGGCCTGGTTCCATGATGGCAAGATTTGCTGGTTGTACAAGTCCTGAACTTACCTCTTAACTGCTCCCTGTAGGAAAGAATCCAGGGTCTTACTGCTTATACTACTATTAAAAACACTGCTAGCTGGAGAGGTGGCTTAGCGGTTAAGCACTTGCCTTTGAAGCCTAAGGACCCCAGTTCGAGGCTCAATTCCCCAGGACCCATGTTAGCCAGATGCACAAGGTGGTGCATGCACCTGGAGTTCATTTGGAGTTATCTTTCTCTCTCTCTCCCCCTCCTTATCTCTCTATCACTCTCAAGTAAATAAATAAACAAAATATATTTTAAAAAACGCTGTTAACCCCTAGGGCCTCTAGGAAACTTTCAAGTGTAAAGCCCTTAGGAATAAATACAACTGGGTTCAAGAATCTGGAAGGATGGTTCCATGCATGGGTCAAATGCTTGCCTTGCAAACATGAGGGCCCGAGTTCTATCCTCAGAACTCATGTCAAAGTGCCAAGCATGATGGCACATGCCTGCAATCCCAGTGCTGGGGAAGCAGACTGGTGAACTCCAGGCCAATGAGAAACCGTGTGTCAAAAATGCATGTGGGGGGCTGGAGAGATGGCTTAGCGGTTAAGCGCTTGCCTGTGAAGCCTAAGGACCCCAGTTCGAGGCTCGGTTCCCCAGGTCCCACGTTAGCCAGATGCACAAGGGGGTGCATGCATCTGGAGTTCGTTTGCAGAGGCTGGAAGCCCTGGCGCGCCCATTCTCTCTCTCTTCCTCTATCTGTCTTTCTCTCTGTGTCTGTCGCTCTCAAATAAATAAATAAAAATTTAAAAAAAAAATGCATGTGGGCTAGGTTGGCGTGGTGGCACATGCCTTTAATCCCAGCACTCACAAGGCAGAGGTAAGAATCAGTTCAAAGCCACCCTGAGACTACACAGTTAATTCCAGGTCAGCCTGGACCAAAGTGAGACCCTACCTCAAAAAACCAAAACATAAAAATAAAAATGCAGATGAGGGCTGGAGGGATAGCTCAGAACTCATCTGCAAAGTCTAAGGACCTGGGTTCAATTCCCCAGTACCCACATAAAGCCAGATGCACAAGGTGGCCCATGCATCTAGTGTTCATTTGCAGTGGCTAGAGGTCCTTGTGCACCCATAACTCTCCCTCTCTCTCTCTCTCTCTCTCTCTCTCTCTCTCTCTCTCTCTCTCTCATGCATACATACATAATATTTTCAGCTGGGCATGGTGGCACATGCCTCTAATCCCAGCACTAGGGAGGCACAGGTAGGCAGATCCCTGTGATTTTGAGGCCACCCTGAGACTACATAGTGAATTCCAGGTCAGCCTGAGCTAGAGTGAGACCCTACCTCAAAAAACCAAAAACAATAAAAGTTATTTTCTTTAAAAGGCAGATGGTATTTCTGAGCAATAACACCTGAGGTTGTCCTCTGGCTTCCACACACACATGCACACATATGCACCACCCCCACACATATGTACACATACACACACAAAGCAGCTTCTCATTATACCTGTGAGCCAGAATAACTTGCTTCCCTCTCTGAGTCCAAATGTCTCAACTGCCAAAACCTCCCTAAACCAAAGCTTTCAGACAGTGCTTCTGGAGAGAAGGACATACTTCCACAGTGCCACTTACATTCTTACAGCTCATCCCACAAATACTTGTGGAGAAACTTCTATGTGCTGCTCATTCACTAAACACTGAGAAGCTGGTATGCTCAGGTAATGCTTAACCTCTGCTGACATCACAGTGAGAGAAAGCCTTCCTGCCTCAACTTGACCTCCTGAGGTTCTCAGTCAGGTGCCAGCAATGCTGCTCAGCAGATGCTGTTGTTCCACCCTCACAAATGAGGGAACCGAAGCTCACAGAAGTTGTCTGGCTTGAGTAGTCGCCCAGCCCATTCCTGGTTTGGAGAATGGTGGAGTGGGCTCCCACTGCTGTGTAGGGGCCAGTCATGAGCAAATCACAGCGATTCTGCAGCTATAAAGTCTCTGCAGGAAGGGCAAGGTTGCTTCCTGCTACACTGGAAAATGTGTTCCTCATTTCCACCTCACTTTATCAGTTATGCAAACTGGATTATCTGCCCAGCGATGGGCTCGGTGGTGCATTATCAACCCAGATCGCTTGTTTTCAGCTTCTTACTCCTAATGGATTTACATACCACAAGACCCCTGGCTGGCCTGGCACACTCTCTTACTCATTTTTATTGTCTTTTTTTGCTCTGCAAAGAGACTTAGTAACTCAGGCACAGTCTGTGTACATACAACTAGGAGGGAAGGAAACAGCTCCACCACTAGGATGTCTACTGCTGTGGCCATCCAAACCTACTCTTTTGCTCATGCCTACTCCACTCTTTGCAGGTGGAGAAACTGAGGCTAAGGAGAGCTTGCTGGAAGCCACACGGCCTTCAGTGCACGCTCAGGCTCAAGCAGATTCTGTCAGTAGCAATGCATTTTGAGTCCATTTCTATTTGGCTGTTAAGCCCATTCTTCCAATTGACCACTGGGTCCTCCTAGTTCAGAGCTTGTGACTCATCTGTGGACTCATGATTCACTGTCCAGGCTCTTGCAGCTGCAGGCAAAAGGTGGGTAACATTCTCCAATGTGTTGGTCTGCAAGGCACCAAAGGCTCAGTCAGAGAGAAGGCAGAGGAAACCTATGTGAATGCAGATCAGGCACAGCTGAATGCCATGGGGCTCCTACCTCTCCCTGCCTTGGCAAGTTCCTGACAAAGAGCCACCATACTTTCATGAGGCTTCCTGATGCAAAAAGGGAGAGCACATCATCGGATGGGAGGACTAGGCAGAGTGTGCCAGAGGCTGGAGGTTGAATCCTTTCTTCTCTCCAATTTCCCCATGAGTACAGTGAAGGCACTTGGTTTCTGGGCTCAGTCTTACAATTGAGCATCCTTCCAGCTACAATGGTGAGACTGTTACCAGGCATCATGAGGCAACAGTTCAAAGTTTGGACTAAGACACATTCTTCTTATCTATTTGAAAAGAGTGTACAGTTTAACAAACTACGGGGAAACAACTTTACCGATGAGCACATGACAGTAAAATGTACTTCAATGTACATCCAGATATTCTATTATACTCCATTAACAGATCTGCAAACTGAGATCCAGAGTGCTGGACCCTGACTCTCACTGAATGAACAAATGAATGGATAGATGAATGAGTGTGTGCATGCATGTTGTGCACAAAAGAATGGAGGGATGCATGTATACATACATAGATGTATACATGAAGATGGATGGGGTCAAAGATGCATGCAAGCATTGATGGATGGATGAGTGGATGCACAAATGCATGGGTGGATGAATGGTTGCATGAATGAATGAGTGGAATTATGAAGGCAAGAATGGATAAATGATTCAATGGATGGATGGATGAGTGGATGTACAAATGCATGGGTGGATACATGGAAAAATGGATGGATGGATTTGTGGATGCAGGCATGGACAGATAGATGCATGTCTTGATGGATGAATGAATATATGGATGAATGGAGTATAGATGGATAAATGATTTGATGGATGCATGGATCAGTGGATGGGTAAGCCCCTGGCATCCTTGCTGCTCAGAAGCCTACTTCATTCTCCTCTGACTGCTTAATACCACACTTGCCAGTCTCCCTTACAAGGCTGCCCCATGGAGCTGGATGGGTATTCTATGTGCTCTGTTCTTGAGGTGAGCTCCCTCACTCCTTCATTCAGCATGTATCCAAAATCAGCAGAGTCATCAGGACTTTGGAGGCCTTGGGACATGAGGGGAAGCCTGGTTCCCTGAGCCAAGGCTTGGAGAAGGTTATCCAGACAGCATCTGCATTCAGCTGTGCTTGGCCAAGATACCCATTTCCAAAGTGCCCAGCACCTGTCAAGGGTACTGTTTGCCTTGGTTTGGGGCTGTGTCCTATGGCAGACTTTAAGGAGAATGCTTTGTCAGGGGCTCTTGGGGTTGGGAAGAACAGTAGGCATTAGCGAAATAATGTGTCCATGGGTGAAGGGACTCACCTACTCATCCCTGTACCAGACTCGCACACCCACAGAGATGGGGAGCTTGCTGGACACTGCTTCCAGGGCTTGTGGTATGTGGTTAGTGGGGACCCGCTCTACTGAGACAGGATGCTTATCTAGGTGCCCACACAGAATGGCTTTTTCTCCCCCATACAGACTAGGAGGTGGACCCACTGCACCCTCTTTCAGGAGGAGACATGAACCTGAACTGCTGACACACACAGCCCAGGGAGCTCAAGCAGACACAGCTTTATATTCTATGTTCACTGCACTCTCCATTAGGAGCAACAGGTAAATGGTGGCTTCCCTTTCTTGTACACCACCCGGGCCATCAGCCAGGCCCTGCCAGCACATCACAAGGGTAAGGATTGAGCTCAGCTCTCTGTTGGTGAGGCTGGCACACCAGAGAGGTGCAGGAGATAGTATGAGTGGGCAGAACTTCAAAAGTCAGGTCTGGGGACATTTTTAAGAGAGAAGAACTAGGGACATCAGAAAGAAAAGACAGGAAAAATAAAATAGCCAGACTTGTAAAAAAAAAGGGGGGGGATGATATCACAATAAGAGCAAGAGAGGCTAGAAGGACCTTCCCAGGAAGAGAGGAGATAGACAGAGTGCCCAGAAGAGCAGAGAACCACATTGGAGGTAGTGCACTCACTACTTCTAACCTCGCAGAATGGTTGCACAGGCCTCTCATACCTCTAAGAGCGCTAGACCATGCCAGAGAGCTCAGTTTACAGTGTTCATGCACCTGAAAGCTGTTGGAAGACCCATAAGGTGGTCCACAGGCTGTACTGGGCTGGTGGTGCCCTGATCTTGACCCTGAACTTTCCCAGGCTCAGACAGAGGTGAGCAGTGGTCTAGATGAAACTGCATGGGTCCTCTATGAAGACTGGGTCTGAAGTTCTCCACCTGTATCTAGGGTGACTGTGACTGACCCTGGTCCCTCCACAGTCTTCTCTCCATCAACATCGCCATGTGCTCCATGTAAAATGAACTCATCCCTTCACTCTCCAGGTAGCATTGTGGTCCCTGTGCTTTGTGCGGCTCTTTTGTTTAATGTCCCTCCCCGGCATCCCTCCGTGGGCACTAATGGGCGAGGGCAATGCCTTCTTTTTTCTGGGGCCTGTACACAGTCCTGCCAGGAATGGACACTCAGAGAGTGAGAATTTTCAGAGAATGACATTGTCTTACTCTGAGCCCTCACATACGCTGGTCCCTTGCTCAGAACCTCCTTCCCTGTCCATTATAGATAAGTTGAGACCTCCCGGCCCATGCAGGAAGGCACTTGGGCTACACAGAGAACTCCTAACAATAGCTGGGATCTTTCTGCCCAATCTTATAAATGGGGAAACTGAAGCTGCGCAATTGAAGTAGGTGAAGAAAGTCCGTCTTTGCAGATACATAGTAGAATGGGGTAGGAATTTTAGTGGCCTTTCCCAACAGTTTCTTGATACTACCCAAAACTTGACATATGGCAGTATTTTGACAGTTACAATGTAGAACACAAAAAATTATTGGTGGGCATTTCAATTTTGCTGTAGTAAAATCCATGGTCCTGGGTGGCGATATGCCTCTCCCTCTCAAGTGGACCCACACATGCAAGTACACACGCACGCCACTCACACATACGTGAGCATCCCACGATCTGTGTAGTATTTCAAACGGACCTTCTGCCTAACGGTATCACTTTCAAGTATCTAGTGAAAAACACTAGGCTACTGACTTATGAGATCTTCCATGTGTTGACACATTTAATTTCATAGCATTAGAAAAATCGCACTCATTAGTGTCACCACCAAAAAAGTTTGTAAGTGATGGGTGTGTGACCTGAAGATAGAGCACAGGTTTAGCATGCATGAGGTTCTTGGTTTGATCCCTAACACTACATGATAATGAAAAGATTTTTTATTACCTGTAAGTGTTGGGGAGGAAGATCATGGTGCAATCATTTACCAAAATTCTGAATTTGGCAAAAGCTCAAATCTCATTGCCAATGAATATTGTTTGTCATCTCAATATGTAAGGTTCTTTTCATTTCATATGTAATATGCACATGTGAATTACCAGGGTCTGCTTGTCAACACTCTTTCAACCAGAACAGGGATTCCAGTTAGCTCAGCATACTCCACTTTCGGGTGCTGTATTGAAATCCCCATGGCCGGGATTTGTTATGAAGAAAAGAGGTTTAGTTAGGTAATAGTTTTGGAGCTGCACAGTCCAATATCAGGATGGCTCACCTAGTTGGCCAGTGGTGAGGGCCTTATGATGCTTAGCATCATAGCGGAGGGAAGGCATGTGGTGAGACAGAGGTCCCGAGAGATTCAGGAGTCAGGCTTGCTCTCCTAAGAACTAACAGGAACATCTCAAGAACTATAGTAATCCCTTCCAAGTGCAGTGTCCCTGGGTAGCTACCCACTGTTCCCTAGGCCCCACCTCTCATAGGCTGTCTCATGTCTAAACATCACCAAACGGGGACCGAGCTCCCTGCACATGGATCCTTGGGGCCATGCTCAAACCATCTCCAAACCAGAGCATAGCTGACAGCATTGCGCAGGGCTTTTCCTCAGGGTGCTGGCTGCAGCACAGGTCTTTCACGTCCATGCCTCATACAGAATGACAGACTCAAGGCTGGAGACACAGAGAGCAAGCATGTACTCATTTGCTTCATCATGGGGCAGAGACTCCACCTCCCTGTGAGTGTGGAGCATTGCGAGGCTGACTGCCTGTGTGCTTTGGGCCAGGTCTCCACTTTTGGGCAATAGCCATGGGCTCCACTTTGGAGTGAAATTCTGGCTAGTGAAACACACTTTACATCACTGTCTGTAGCATTAGAGACTATGAATGCAGACTATACGGCAAACCTCAAAGAGTTCCCAGGGGTTCATAAACCATTCTTTGAAAACCACTGATATTAAAAAAAAAAAAAAAAACCCAGAATATATTTGAAGCTAGGGAAATGGCTCAGTCTGTGAAAGCTCCAGGACCTGAGCTCAGACCCTTAATACCTATGTAAAAGCTAAGTGTGGTGGTTCATGCCTGGAATCACAGTGCCAGGGAGATGGGGACAGGAAGATCACTGGGCCAGTCTAGCCAAACTGGTGAGTTCCAGGTTTAGTAAAAGACCCTGTTTGAAAAAAAAATAAGGTGAAGAGTGATTGCAAAAGACAACTGATATTGACCCCTGGTCTACACACACACATACATACACACACACACACACACACACACACACACACACATTCACACTCACTCACATATGCAACCTAGTACACATATGTAAATACACACATATACATACACATGCAAAGAAAGTACACTTGAGTGGATAGACTTGAACATGACTATATGTGGCTGGCTGTGCCACTGGCTTAATGCCTCTAAGTCCAACTTCCTTATGCATGAACTATGATTATGCTACCTGCTCATCTAGAACCTCCAATGGAATGCTGTCTATGGGAGAACCTAGGACAGCTCCTGACAGAGCAGTTAGTTGCCTTATGGATGCACTGTCCTCTCTGTTAGTAACTGAGTTGTACCCCTGCCCATTCATATGCTAGTCTCAACCTCTGACATCTCTGAAGACAGGACCATTCTGAAAGCTCAGTGGGGTCACAAGGTTGGGTCCCTAATTTGCTACAGCTTGTATCTTTATAAAAGGAAGAAACACTGTAGATTCTCTCTCTTTCTCTCCCTCTCTCAAGAAAAGCCATGAGTGGACAGAGTTGAGAAGGCAATGACTATTGGCTAGAGTCATCACAAGAAGCAGGTTGGTCAACACCTTGCCCATGGACTTTAATCTATACAACTAAGAAAATGAATGTGTGTTCCTTAAGCCACTTCTTGTGTGGGATTTGGTTATGGAGGCTGGAGAGAACTGAGACACCTGCTCAGGCCTCTGTCCATCTGGCCCCTCCTCTCCCCAGCTCAAACCCCATAGGCCTGTCCTCTAGGCCCTTCCCCCAAGCCTCATCTCTTCCTAGGCCTCTCTCTTTTTCAAGTCCTCCTTCTAAGCCCTCACACTGCAGGCTCTTATGTTGCAAGGCCTTCACTGGCAGAAAGGAGGCCCAGGCATGAGCAGTGTGTGTGTGTGTGTGTGTGTGTGTGTGTGTGTGTGTGTGTGTCAGGGACAGAGAGAAGAATGAAGGAAGTAAGAAAGGGAAGGAGGGAGGATATCCTTTTTACCCAAGTCCTCCACAGTTCCCAGCCTCAAGGACCATGCCTCAAAGAAGTTTCATAGGAGATGTCAGTGGAAACTCTTGATGCAGAGCACTTGAGAGCCATATTGGGAAGAAAGCAATTTTCTAAAACAACAAACAGAGGAAAAAATACTAGGGTGATAGTTTGAACCACCACAAGCTGGAGAAGATCAGCCTGGAGTCCTAAAACCATCAAGCAGGGTCTCCCAGGGAGATATGTCATGAGGAGACACCCACAATGGTGGAGGTGCTGATGGCAATAGTGGTGGTGGTAATGATGATGGTGATGAAGATGAAGCTGACCCTGATTGTGATGAGAGTGGAAGTCATGTGATGTGGCCATGGTAAGTATAGTGAGGATAGAAATGACAATGGTGGTGGTAGTAAAATAGACATCTGTGGGTAAAGTGTTTGCCCTGCAAGCATAAGGACTTGAGTTCCATCCCAAAGCCTATGAGAAAAGCCAAGTGTGGTAGCCTATACTTGTAATCCTAGGGCTGGTAAGGTGGAGCCAGGAGGATTCCTAGGGCTCATGGGCCAGCCAGTCTAGTCTCATTGCCAAGCTCCAAGTCAGTGAGAGACTGTTTCAAAAATGGTGGATGAGGGCTGGAGAGATGGCTTAGTGGTTAAGGCACTTGCCTGTGAAGCTTAAGTACCCATGTTTGACTCTCCAGATCCTACATAAGCCAGAAACACAAAGGTGAGGCAAGTGCAAGGTTGCACATGACCACTAAGTGGTGCAAGTGTCTGGAGTTTGATTGCAGTGGCTGAGACCCTGGCATGCCAGTTCTCTCTCCCCCTCTAAAAAAAAAAAAAAAAAAAAAAATTAAAGGTGGATGACACTTGAGGAACAACATACACACACACACACACACACACACACACACACACACACACACAGAGGAAAATAAATAAAAATAGCTATCTTGAGCATCTTATGAAAAGAATTATGGTAAATGCTTTAATGAGCACTGCCTCATATGTGATGAGATCCCCTCCAGAAATGAGATGGAGGCAGATCTGTGTACTGAGCGGCCCTCAGGCATTCCATCAAGGCAAATTGTGTCCCTGTACTCCACTTCCAGAGTCTGCAAGCCCCTTCTCCATGTAAAAATGGCTGTTCATGCCATTTTCCATGATAGAATTGGCCCACAGGGAGGCTTCTCCAGAAGAGAACCCCTGCTCAGGTATGGGGGAAACCCTTTACCAGATATTAAGCTCTCCATTGGCTTGCAATGCCTCTGTAAATCACAGGTCCTCCACAGTGGCCAGTGTGGGCAGGAGAGGGGTTCACCATATGTGCTCTGCATGAGTCATAGACCAAAGGAGAGAGGTCTCCCCCCCCCCCCCAGTGGAGCTGGAAGGGCTGCTAGGGAAACTGCACAGACTATCTTGGGGGAATGTGAGTGGCTCAATATTCCCATCACAGAGCCTGAGGCCACATGCCACATAGAGGCTGATGGAAGCAGGAGAGACCCAGGTTCTGGGTTCAGAGCACCAGCTCCAAATCCGGCACTGTCTGTTGTTCGCATGGCATCTGTGGGGAAGTACTTTCTCGCTACAGGGTTGCAGCTTCCCATTTGAAATGGGTTAGCAGAGTCCACCCTAGACTGCAAAAGGCCAGTCTGTGGTTTCTATACATGAGCATGTGGAGCTGGGAGCGAGTGTGCAGCACAGGTGAGCACTTCCCGTTTCTAGGCTGACACACACCCAGGCCCCCCGTGATGACCACACCCGAGTCTCCACTGACAGGGAAAGCTCTCAAGTCTGAAGACAGTAAAGTTTGCTGCTAATCACTCATTTTAAAATATTTTCTAGAGGCTGGGGATGAAACTCAGTTGGCAAAGTGCTTACCCAGCATGTACAAAGCCAGTGATTTGAGTGATCCCCAGTATTGCATAAACCACGCATATTGGCTCATGCCTGCAATCCTATATCTGGAGAGGATCAGAAGTTCAAGGTCATTTGCTTTTATATAGAATGTTTGACATCACTCTGGGCTGCATAGTGACATCCTATCTCAAAAACACAAAAATCATCAATGATAAAAATACAGGTATATAAAGTCCAAGATAGGCACCATGAAGGAAGGAGGAGCTGGCCCTAGCCGGTACCTTGGAAGCCCAGATGTGCCCCTTATGAGATCTCACCTTTCCCCCTTGGCAGCAGGGTGGCACACCAAGGTCTCACCCACAGTGAGTCTCACACTGGGTCTTTGGAACAGAACTATCTGGATTTGAACTCAGCTCCAAGCCTCCTTAAGCGACCCTGGGTCTCTCCGCTTTGCCTCTCAGGGCCTCAGTTTCCTCCTCTGTAAAGGGCTATGAGAGCTAAAGGAGTGGTGAAGGGCTTAGAACAGGGCACCATGCTGGGACTTTGTCCTCAATCAATGCAATGTCCAAACACCATTGAAAAGTCCTTAAGACATAAACAATGTGGTTTTATTTTTACTGAGGTTAAACTCACAGAGCATAAAATTCCCTATTGTAGTATGCAATTCAGTCCAGTTCCATGTTGTGCAACCATCGCCACTGTTCTGTTCCAGAACATTTCCATCACCCCAAGGGGAAATCCCATTACCCCTCAACAGTCACTCCCTTATCTCTGGCAGCCTCAAATCTGCTGTCCATCTCTATGGATCTACTTGACAAATGTGGCCATTGATGTAAGTGCAAGCACGTGAAGTCCGCTCTTTTGTGCCTGCCTTGTTTCGCTCTGCTTGGCATCTTACAGGTGCATTCATGCCAGCTGTGCATACAAGGGCTTCGCTCATCATTGTCGTTGAAAAATATTCCACTGTGTAAGCAACCACATTTTGTTTAACAAGTCAATGAATGGGTGAGTGGTTGGTTTCTCCCTATTGGTGATGTAAGCAGCGTGGACATTCATGTACCAATTTTGATGTAGACACCTTATTTCCTTTTTCTTGGGTGTAAGTGAATGGTGGAGTCACACCGGAGCTCTGCTTCACCTGTTGAAAGTTTTCCCAGCCCCACACCATTTTATTTTCCCACCAGTACTGTACAGGACACCAACTCCGCTGCCCCTCACTGTGGTAGCTTGTATGTATGGTCCCATGGACTTGGTCATTTTTTTAAAATTAAACTTCCTACTTGAACCCCTAGCAGGCGGATCCCTGCTACAGGGGTGTGTCACTGGGGCTGGACCTTGGAGTCTGGCCCAGAGGTGTGTGGAGAGCAGTTGGGTTTTGTGGCTGGCTGTTAGTGGTGTCTCCCTGCTTGGATCGATGAAAGGCAGCCAACTGCTTCTGCCATTGACGGTGTTCCCCCAGAATGTGTGCCTGCTTTACTTACTTATTTATGTTTGGTTTTGTCAAGATAGGTCCTTGCTCTAGCCCAGGCTGACCTGGAATTCACCATGTAGTCTCAGGCTGGCCTTGAACTCACAGCTATCCTCCTACTCTACCTCCCAAGTATTGGGATTAAAGATGTGTGACACCACGCCCAGCTTCCCCTGGAATTTGTAAACCTGAAACAACCCCTTTCTCTTTGTTTGGTGGGATGTTTGTACCCACAACAAACAGCTGACTGCAGCACTCACCATCACACTTCCCTTTCTCTTGCCAGGGTGTGAATGGCCAACAACATGATTTTGAAATAAAACTAAAAGTCTTCTTTTTTTTCCCCCCAGAACAAGGGATGGAACCAGGACCTTGCACATGCTAGACAAGCATTCCACCACTGAACTACATCTGGCCAAAAGACTTTTTGGGCTCTAGAGGGATCCCAGTTTGGGGGGTAGTGTTGAAGCAGTAAAGGAAGTGAATGGAAGAGTCAGAGAAAGCTACCTCTGTGCCTGAGAAAGAATATGTTGCTTCAAAAAAACCTAAAAGTACAAGAATGACTGGTTTCCACAGAAAGCAGGAACTCTTGCAGGGCATAGTGATGCACACATGCCTGTAATCTCAGCACTTAGAAGGCGGGGGCAGAAGGAGCAGGAGTTATAGCCAGTCTGTCTGAGACCTTGTCTCAAAATACAAATAAATAAATACATAAACACCCATCAACACAAATTAATAGTATGGATTTATGTTGAAGAAGGGTGTCATAGGCAAAGGCAGCAAAGTGATGAGAGTTGATCTTTGCAAACACTGAGTAATGGTTGGTGTCCAGGTCAGAATATACATGCATGCTCTTAACCAAGCACAAAGAAAAGGAGACCTGAGGAGAAGCAGACAAGGCTATGGAAAGGCAGAAGAAGAAGGAAGAAAGAAGAAGAAAGAACCAGCCACTAAGGCTCCTGAGAGGAAGGACATCGCTGGCCGGGGAAGTGGCCTTGGGCTTGTGAAGAGGAAGGTATGATTACATAAACCACAGGACTGACGCCCGCTGTGGATCCTGGAAAATGGGGCACTCTCTGTGCTACTGGGGGTCAGTCCTTCTTGGGGAAGAGTGGCCAGCACAGAGAACTGGGTGAATCCACCTCTCTGAGGTCATCCAATGAAGCCTGGGGGGTAGGTACCTGAGCAGTTCCCATACAGGTCCATGGAGGGGCATGACACAGATGCCCAAGTGGCATAGGTCTCATGGGAGCAAAGTTGGGGAGTTCCTAGTGTCCACCCCTCACCAGGCAGCACTGATGTTCAAAGGGAGGCATGGCAGGCACCTCACATCACTGGAGGGGCCAGAAAGCCAAGGCTTGAAGGGAGCCTGCCCAAAGCACGCAGGCACACACTTGCCTGGCTCCTCTGGGCTCGCCTGGTATCCAGTGTCTCTGGGGCCTCGTGGGCACCAAGCCCTCTCTTCATTTACCCCCCGTGGCTGCCTTCAGCCTCCTCCCGATCCTTCACCCACACAGCCCTGCCACAGGAAGCGCAGCCGGCAGCCCCTGAGGTCAGGGCGGCCCTGGCAGCGGCTGTTCCTTCCGGCCCGCCCCTCGCCCCCACCGCCCGTCTTCGGGGCTGTGATTAGCCTGGGTATTGAATGACCCCTGCTCTTCTTCCCCCACCTCGCAAGGGTTAATCAGCTTTCCTGCGGAGCGGCCGGGCAGCGCGGAAGGAGGCCGAGGGGCGGCCTGGCGGCAGGCGGCTTTCATTACTTTGATGGGATACATGTGCTTGGCTTTATCTCCGGCCCCTTTCTCCGTAATTCAGCGCTTGAACGTCTCAGCTGTCGGCCGATCTGCAGACAATTGCTCGGGGTAATACTATCCGGAAAAAGCTGATAAAACGCAGATGTGACGAGGCCTCTGAAATTTGCGGTTTGCTAAGTGGTTCGGAGCTAGGCTTGCCTGCGGCCGGGGCGCTTCCCCGCGAGGCTGGGAACCAAGGGGTGGGAGGTGAATTTATTCTTTTTTTTTTTTTAAGTGAAAGGTTGAGTAGAGGAAGTGACTGTAGAATTTTTTTTTCTCTAATTAGGAAAATCAGTGAAAAGAAAGTGGGAGGGGGACAGGGCTGTGCTAAAGGACTGGGTGAGCTCACCCACCCTCTGGTCCCCTTTGACTCAGCCCAGTGGGGGGCGTCTCCAGGAAAGGGGCCTCCTCGGCTTCCTGTGCGCGGCCTGAACGGGGCGCAGTGCAGGGACCCCCGGAGGGCCCACTGAAGTCCCATGCGCCTGTGCCAGTCGACTTGCTTATGACTAACAACTGTGCATCCAGTAGGTGCTCAGTGAGAGGACAGCAGCCTCCTTTCCATTCCTCCACTCCGTGCACAAAGGATCCTGGAAAGGAAAAGTCACATGCTGTTAACGTGCTGTGGTGACATGGCTCCCTGTACAATGGCAGGCAAGGGACCAGGCAGTTAGATGGGGATTTTCAGGGTCAGAGTTATTGGGCTCAACCTCTGAGGAAGATGATCACAGTGTCTTATGTGGCAAAGGCGACCTCGCGGTCCAGCCACTCATCCCAGCTGGGTGCCCAACTCACACTGCTCAGGTGAAAGGCAACTTCCTGTTTGCTTGGCCCAAGACCTGGCATCTCACATGGTCCCATTGTGGCTCTGCTGAAAGTGCCCGGAGGAGCCCCAGGATCTGCTTTGAGCACAGTCTTCCTCTCTCCAGCCTAGGTTTCTGCTGCCCAGAGAAGACACGCAGTGTGGCTAATGTTGCCCAGCACTTCGGGAACAGCTAAGACATCACCCATGCCTGGCTGTGGTAACCAGCCTCTATAACTGGTGGAACACTATGTTCAGCTCAGGGGACAGATCACAGGAAAGTGTCCAAGGAGAGCAAACTTCACTGTGCCTATCCCAAATTGCTTCCCCAACAAAGGACAAACGACAGGAGTGGACGGGCGAAAATGCTGTCACGGAGTCCATGTCCAAACATGGGGCAGCTTGGCTCCCAGCAGCAGACAATGCAGACCTCCTGTGGGCCTCAGACCATGGTACTGCCAGGCTCCAGTAGAGCAGTAATCTCAAGAGTGCTCACAGAACTATGCTCCTCGTTCCCCCAAGGCAAGAACGCTCAGCCTCCTCCTTGATCTGATCCTTGGGAAGACCCTCTAGGTAAGTCAGCCACATTCAGATTTTTGTTTGTTTGTTTCTTTGAGGCAGAGTCTCACTCTAGCCCATGTTGACCTGGAACTCACTCTGTGGCCCCAGTCTGGTCTCGAACTCACAGCCATCCTCCTAGCTTTACTGGGATTAAATGCATGTGCCACCATGCCCAGCTCACACTCATTTTAAGGTGAGGAAAACTGAGGCCCAAACTGGTGAAGTCACCTGCCCCAAAGTCTCCTGCTTGGGACTGACACCCAAGGGTCAGTGTTTTGTACACTTTTGTCTGTGTCACACTGCTTCTGGACACACAGACAGGACCAAAGACGGGGGGCAGGGGTGGATGCTACAGGCTCACGCTGGGACTAAACTTCATGACAGCCTGGAGTTCGCCTTGAAATGGCTATTCAACAATTAGTGTCCACTGTGTGCAGTTCCCACCTCTCAGAGAAAGAGGGCGTCTGTCCCCTGCTGAGGTGTGGGCAGAGCTGGTAGCAATTTTCCCACAATGTGTAAATTAGTCAATCTCTGAGTCTGTAAATGGGGGCCTTTGAAGCGACCTTAATGAAGCACTCCATTAGGGTTTAATGATGGCTGCCTCCAGCATGACTGGGCTGAGGGCCTTTTGATGTCTTGGGGCCACGGGTTGGAGGCTCAGCTTATCTAACGGCCCCGGCAGGCTTAGGGGGAAAAAAAAGTCAAAAGCCCCCTTAGAGAAGTTGAAAATTTTTTAATGAAAAAAGTTAGTCCTGGCCTGACTGATGCTGGCACTTCAAAGCCAGCACAGACTAAATTGCTGTAGACTGCTTAATTCAAAAGTGCTCCCTCGCGGGTGACAGCCCAACGGTGACAAAATACAATTGGCAACAGGAGATGGTGAGATCAAAGGCTGGCTATTGTAATAGTTTTGTTCCATGAAGAATTGCTCATTGTCAGGACTTTTTAAGCCTTTTTCTTTCTTTCTTTTCTTTTCTTTCTTCTGTTTTTTTTTTTTTCTTTTTGGCTCTCGCACCATCCTGCTATTCCCGGTTCAGAATGGGTGTACGTAAATACTTGCAATTACATCCTTCTGATACTTCACTTCTGTTTGCAGAGGTGGCGGCACCAGGTCTGTGGAGCTGCTTGAGGTTGTGTGGATCGTGCAAACCATTTCCTTGTTCTAGATCCTCTGAGACACCCCGAGGGCGGATTAGAGCTGGGATCCACTCAGCATCTTCAGGACTCTTTTATGATCTGCTTCCGATGAAAATGCTGTAGCCTAGACCCTCCTGAAGGAGACAACGGAGCCCTGAGGTCCTTGGTCCTTTACCAAGGTACCTAGCTTCTCCTAGCCTGTTTCCCCAAGCATAGCCTAGGGACTCATGTAGTCACTCCACAAGAATTTATTAAGTTCTGACTTGGAAAAATACTTACCTTCTTGGTCATGGGGACTGAAAAGAGAAAGCGAACTAAGGCAGTCTGGAATGTGGAAGCACCACCTCTCCTGGCAGGCCTTCTCCTCCTACCCTTCTTTCTCCTCTTCCTCCTCATTTTCCTCCTCCTCTCTTCTCCATCACTTTTCTTCTCCTCCTCTCCCTCTGTTTCTTCCTATTCTTCACTCTTCTTCTGAGGGCCCGCTTGCAGCCTCCTTGGTCTACCTGCCTCTGAAGCTACAGTCCACCCCAGGAACACTCTGAGTTGTTCACTAACTCTTCCTCAGGGCAGCCAGCGGATGGAAAGAAGGTGGGTCTCAGGACGGAGGACCAAGTCCTCCCTTCTCACCACACAGGCCTGCCTTTCACTGCACTTACCAGAACCTCAGTTTCCTTTCCCAAGAAGCTCACGTCCTCTGCCCTGCTGAATATTGTGGCTTTTCCTGACTGGACACGAGGCTCAGTGGAGCAGAAGGATCAAAGACCCTTTACAGACAGCCAGTATGCCAGAAGCATCTCCAGTCCACCCTGACGTGCTCTGAGCCAGAGGGAGCAGCTGAGCCAGTTTGATCTGCTCAAGGGCTGGCATGACTGGGGACCCTTAGGAAGGAGGAATGCTCCAGCTTCTTTTACTGCCTCCAGTGTTAGTCACCAGGAAGCCACCCCATGGCATATACAGGACTTCGTATCATTTACTTGTCTTGAATTAATTAAGGAGACTCGTATGGGGACAATTAAAGACCCTTCTGTTGATGACATCTCGTCTCCTGGTGATGGAATTAGCTTCTGCATCCTCTAGCCTCTCCTGCATCCCCACAGGTTTGGTTTTCCCGAAGGCATCTCAGGTTTACTGTGGATGGGGCTGGTGTGTATGAGACATGTGCTCCTGCTTACAACACCCAATCTCGCTTTTCTTTCTTCTTCCCTTTCTTTGTATTCCCCAGCCGCACCACCCTCCAATGATTCTGTCTGCTTTGTCTTTAAATTTCATTAGCAGGACCGAACATTATAAGGAAACATGTTAAGGGGGCACTGTGTTAAAGCCACCATTCTAAAAGGTTCTGCTGTAACTTTCTCAGTGTGCCATTCCAATGTCCACAGAGCAGCACGGTCCCCAGTGATCCTTCCGTTAATCAAGATGAGACCCAGCCCTTGCCACAGCCCTGCCTGCTCTCCATAATCACTCCCAAGTATGCATAAACCCAGCTGAGCAATTATGAATAATTAAATCAATTAGAGACAGTCTAGCAGGAGGGATTATGGCCATTTGGGTGTGGGCCTCTGTAATATTTTAACAGTAAATACAAGGGCCCCAGAGAGGCCTGGCAGGGAGACCGGAACAAAAGCATGTCCACATGCCAAGCCATGTTGCTGGGTGACCCTCCTCCGCTGTACCAGCCGCCATCCCAAGGAAAACAATGCTAACGAAATGCCAATAAAATATTTTGAGGGCAAGTATGAAAGCTTCAAAATGAGTTAATTAAAAGCGGATAAAACATGAGTCTCTGAAAGTATGTGGAGTGAATTTAGTGCTTGAAAATTGACGGAAGGAAAGCTCTTTCTGGCGCAAGGCAGAACTTTGAAGCAGCAGACCAGGTCTCTGGGTTGTCTTCTAAAACAACTTCTGCCAGCTTCTTCACCAGCAGTAGTGCTCAGGGGTGCCCTCGCCACATCTGCAGCCTCCCGCGGTGGCGTACACCAGCCAGGGCCTCTCTCCAAGGCTGGGTCAGGACGAGGCCAATTAGAAACCGTTTTGGACATGACATGTGGACACTGGACAGGGAGCAGCT
Source organism: Jaculus jaculus (assembly GCF_020740685.1). NCBI lineage: Eukaryota > Metazoa > Chordata > Mammalia > Rodentia > Dipodidae > Jaculus > Jaculus jaculus. Next base: position 23,909,248 of record NC_059115.1, read on the forward strand.
GTGCTTTAAGGCATTTGTAGAGCAAAATCTTGACTCTATTTACACTTGTTCAGCCCATCCATCGTCAGCATTCAGTGATGCCCCATATTGACAGACTGCAGAATGAGCACTGTGGTGGCTTGGTGACTTTGAAGGGGAGCAGCTGGACCAGCTTCCCGCAGCCATGGGCTGCACCCCTCGGCTCCGCCAGCCAGCCAGCTGGGCCGTCGCAGCAGAGGCACAGGTTTCCCCATCCCAGCAGCCTGAAGATAGACCTCATGCGCTGAGAGGATAGCAAGACGTGGGTGGCTTCAATAACATCAATTATGGGTGGCTTTGGCCCAGCTGAAATTTGAATCAGGGGCTTCCAATAACAAAAGACAACTGGGCCTTTCCAGGGACACCTTGTCCAGATTCACTGACATGGACACAGAGGCTACATAAGGAAAGGACAGGAATACCTTAGTTGTCTCCTACAGGTCAAATCCAGCCCTGCCATCAGTACTGGCCTTCCAGGGTGCTATTCGCCCAAAAGTTGTGATCATTTCTGTGTGAGTCTCAGATGTTTCCTATCAGCCTCCTTTTGGCTGCTGGTGCTCAGAGAGAGCCAGGAACTTCTCAAAGATTCACAGTAACAAGCAGCTGGCAGGGGCTCGATCCTGGCTCCTAGCCCATGTCTGTGGCTGCTGCCTTATGTGGCATCTCAGAGCACACATGTTGATATCCTGGCAAAGGGACATCATATGGAGGAAGCTCTTGGTTCTGTAACTGTGTAGGCTGTCTGAGGATTAGAGCCCAGGCACTGTGTGAGCCTGCTTTGCTGCAAATTTCCATGATCTAGCTCCAGGCAAATCAGGATTTCCCATCCTGATGCTTATGCCACTGTTAACCCTCTCCAGTTGCTAGCTCATCACCTCTTCCCAGGTGAGCAGACCCCCAGAGGCCCATCCCCTCAGCCTCTAAAGGGATCTTCCAGAAGAGTGAGTGTCCTTGAGGCCATTTCAAGGTCAAGTCCTCTTACCCAGGTTCTACAGAGCCACATTCCCCATGTCCATTCTGCTTTTCTGTCTGTGGAAGTGCTACTTTGCCCCCAGTTCTTAGGACCTTGGCTTCAGTGAATAGTGGATCTTCATTCCCCTTTGTATTATCTCAGGAACACAAACTCACAGGTGGAAGCATGCCGTTCTCTCTGGAAGCTGTTTCCCACCCCCTTTTGTTTTTTGCATATGTGTGATTGTGTGTGTAGCAATGTGTTTGTATGTATGTGTCAAGTGCATGTGGAAGCCAGAGGTCAGCATTGGGCATCTTCCTCTATTGCTCTCCACATTGTTATTTTTATTTTTAAATTTTATTTATTTTATGAGAGTGTGCGCAAGAGAAAAGTGGTGCGCCAGGGTCTCTAGCCACTGCACGTGTGTCATCTTGTGCACACGCACCACCTTGTGGGTCTGGCTTATGTGGGTTCTGGGAGTCAGACCTGAGGCCTTAGGCTTCCTTAAGCACCTTAACCACTAAGCTATCTCTTCAGCCCCACATAATTTTTTTGAGGCTGGTCTCTCACTAAACCTAGAGCACACCAAGTTGGCTAGAATGAGGTAGCCAGAAAATCATGGGGATTCCCTATGTCCACCTCCCAGCACTGGGATTACAGATGCTCCTGAGCCATCCCCTCCCCACAGCTGATGTCCCTACTGACTGGCACACAGATCCCCCACAGGGAGGATGTGCACCAGGCTGTCTGAATCCCAGCCACTTGCCAGTGTCTGGCTTTGTAACTGGGCAGTTTTCTTTTGATTGCCACAGTCATAAAAATCCTGTGTCCCAGGCCATTTCCTAAGGTTGTGGGGGAATTCAGCCATCCAGACACAGCTCTGAGCACAGTCACACACAATCAGCTAGACATGTCCAGAAAGGTGTGCCCACAGCAGTGGCTGCCACCCTTTCCCACACTGAAACCCCTCCATGGGCAGGACATCCTGGCACAGGGTAAACATGAAACTTAAAAGTCATTTTTGCTACTGGGAAGATGAATAGTGGGCACTTAATTACATGATGGTGATCCAGTTTGGGCTGAAAAGCCTGGCATCTGCCCAGGTGACCTTTGGATAACAGTAAACATGATCAAAGCATGCTTTAGGGTCTGACAGTGGAAGGAGATGGCCGCACCTATTTAATTCAGCAGGTCAGTGGTGAACCCTGCCAGGAGGAAACATGCGCAGCTGTGCACAGAGTGGCTCTGGGAAGAACAGGTTCCTCCTGAGGCCCCAAAGATACTGCCAACTCCTTTCTGCATTCTCACAGCAAGCAGAAGCATGAGGAGCTGGCTGCTCTCCCAGGAGACATGATGGTTGTGGGCAGCAGAGAATGTGCCCCCTTCCTAACTGCCAGCAGCCTGGTTATCAATCCCACAGACCCCTCAGTAGACATGGACTTATATGATGGACATGGTGGAGGTGGGAGTGGAACTGAACCCCAAATCTCTATCAGCAGTTTTATCTAGGATCCACCCGATCCTGATTGCATGGCCCCTCACCCATTCTGTGCACACACCAGTGTGAAGCTGAGCTCTTGGGCCAATAGGCCAGTGAGATGACAGGAAGAAATAAGGTGCAGGGGCTGGGGAGGTAGCTCAGCAGTACAAGGAGCTTGGTTGCAAGCCTGCTAATCTGAGTTTGAATTCAGTCTCCCCCAGCGCCCACATAAAGCCTGCCACAAAGTAGCACATATGTCTGTGACCCTATGGCAATGAAGGGTGGGGCCAGGAGAACCTAGAAGCTCACTGGCCAGCTAGCCTGGTCCACTCGGTAGCAAAACAAGAAGAAAGACCCAGTCTCCGAGCAGGTGGAAGGAGAGGACCTTCCTGGAGGTTGTCCTTTGCAGTATGCACACTGTAATGCACACACACAGGGAAATGAAATAAAATAAAAAAAAAAAAGAAAGAAACCAGGCAGACTGAAGTGCGTGCATGTAGAGCATCACTGATCAGGAATCTTGTGGACTGGAGCATTTGGTGCGTGGTGCCTGTGTGGCTCTCCTGAAGGGACAGTAAGTAGCATCCTCACTGTGTCGTCATCTGAACACCATGAGTCTTCAGCTTTGATCAGAAGAGCTGGAGTGGCCCAAGGACACCCTTGAGAGTCACTCACAGGGGGAAGTGGAAAGGGAGGCTCAAGATGGCAGAGGTTGTGACCCACCAGCTCCCCCCACCCTTTGCTCTTTCTGCACCATCAGTGGTGAAATTCCAGTCCAAGAAGGTTCTACTTCTTAACAGAGAGTCTGTAAACCACAGCACAGCATAGCATTGTGTCTGCAGGTAAACTGGGGAGACTATAATAGGCCAGAATGGGCAGGGTGTCATGGAGAAGCAGTAGAGAATAAAAAGGAACACATATCTTATTTTCTCAGAATGTGACACTGTTAGGGGACCTCCTGAGGCTCCCTGGCAGCTTCAGGACAAAGTGTCCTCAGCATCGAGTTGCTTGCTTTTCCTACTTCTGGGATCCTGTCCCCAGCCTTCCTGAGCATGGCAATACCTTCCTGGGTGATCTTGGTTGGCCTTAGTTTCCCCATCTGTGCCCTGAGGAGGGGGAATGGAACTGAACCCCAAATCTCTGAGCAGTTTTATCTAGGACCCACCACACCTCGGAAGTACCTCAAGGATCCTGCTGCCCCCCACCCTGTCCCTAAGGCTCTCTTGTCACCCAGCCTGAGCCCAAACTCTGTCCCTAGGCGCTCCCAGCACAGCCTTCAGCCAAAGCCCTTACAAATCCACACTTCCCTCCTCCCCACCTGCCCTGCAGGCCACCGCAGAAAGCAGCAAGGCGGACAGAGAGCAACCGTGTTTTAATTTACTCGATTAAATCACCATGTGGACAGAGGCTAGCAAAGGAATCTGCTTTACAGAACTTTCCATTTAATAGAATTAGTTGAAACCAGATCGGCCGAGCCCCTGTTCCTGCAGGCCATCTGCCCAGACAGGGAACCGGCTTCCCTAAACAGAACCCCATGCTGCTGGGAGCCTCCTCTGAAGGGCCGGCAGGGAGCTGCCCCCTGCACTGGCCTGTCTCTCCTAATGGGTTCAAAGTCCTTTCCACTGAGGGCAGTGGGGTTGGCAGAGCTCAGTGTCCTTTCAATGAGGGGTTGGGTATTTTAATCAGATTCACAATCAGCTCCACCTGTGCGAGGTGTGTGCCAAAACCAGGGACTGGGGAAGGAAGACGGAGACGCCAATGTAGAAGCTTTCAATTCAGGAAAAAAGTCTGTCATGTCTTTTGCTTGGGCTCTTTTGGAAAATTAGATAAACTAACATTTACTCAGCATTTCAGTCCTTCCAGTGAGTTTCCCACATGCTTGATTCAATCCTTGTGATGATCCTACAGAAAGATTTGCAAGACTTTTGCTGATGAGCACCAGAGAGGTTTACTAACTTGCCCAAGGGTCACACAGCTTGAAACCAGGCCCCAGGTAATTCTAGAAGAGTAATAATAAAGTGCAAGCAAACTGCTCTAAGGCAAATGTCACTGTAGTGCCCCAAATGTAACAGCTACCTCCTTAACGCTCTTGGTTCAAATCCTACCTCTGGCCATACTATTTACTTGAAACTGAGGAAATAGCTCAATTTTCAGATCTCATTTTTGGTAGTCGGGATGTGAGCAGGCAGTAACACCCCTAGGAGTGAAAATACGTGTTATACCAATGCCATCCACACATGGCTTGACCTCAGTAGTCCTTGATGAGCATCCTATGTGCCATTCTTAATCCTCTTCAACCTGGGAGCAAATGCCAGTATGCAGACGCTTGGGTGACCCACCATTCAGAGCAAGCCTTGCAAAGTCAGCCCAAGGGCCAAATCTAGCCACTTATTTTTATGCTTTGTTGGCATAGCCACACCCACTCATTTATATGCAATCTCTGACTATTTCTACCTTAAGACAGCAGAGTTGCACTAAAAACATAAGGGCTCAAGAAGCCTAGAATATCTACTGTGTGACCCTTTATAGAAAGTTTGTCAAGCCTAAGTAATAGTCAAGGATTGTGGGGTTAGGGTGTAGCTCAGTGGTGGAGCATTTGATCAGCATGCACAAGGTCCTGGGTTTAATTCTTAGCTCCAGATGAGAAATTGGTAGAGGATCATAGAAGTACCCCACTCCAAAGAGTCAGGGGAAGAAGAAAGGGAAGCAGCCTAAGGAACATGCTGTCCTAATGGTGATGCATTTGTTGGCCACCTGAGGATACTAAGCCTGAGTCCCTGCAAATAGCTTGAGTCTTAAGTGTTTTGATAATGGCAGTTCTGTGTAAAAAATGTTTTCCCCCACATGTGTATATGTTATATGTGGTGTCATATGTGTGTGGGGGTATGTGTAGATGTGTGTGCCCATCGCATGCATGTGTGGATGCCAGAGGAGAAAACATCGAGTGTCCTCCAGTGTCACTCTGGCTGATCCTCAAGCCCTAGCAATCCTCTTGTCTCCCTCTCCCCAGTGGCCCCTCCCTGCCGGACTAGGGTTATAAGCATGTGTGGCCATAGCTAGCTATTTACATGGATGCTGACAAACTGAACTCAGGGCAAATCAGGTTCTCTCAGGCCCTCATGTTTGTATAGCAAGTGCTCTTACCTGCTCAGCCCTCTCCTCAAACCAAAAGAGAAGTGTTTAATGTGCCCCATCAGTCTGTCTTGGGGGTTTTAAAGAAGGAGCATGAGGTGGGGTTCAACTGTTCTGTTACAAGGGCTACTTTATAAGTCTGTGACTCCCACCACAGGGAGCTGCTGCTGTGTGGAGCCGATGCACATGGAGATTTATAAGGTTGGGTTTTATGGGCCTACAGATCCACATAGTGTCTTACCACATCCTTATTACAAGCGCATGCTCCTGTCCAGCTAAACCAGTACAGCTCATATATTACTCCTCACAGGCCCAGCCACAGACGTGAAGGAAACAGTGAAGATAAAATACAGCCTCTGGGAATCTGTGGTGTCCTGATTTTTCCGCCCAAGTGACTTTGGTTGTTATCGTGCTCTCCCTCCTTAACCCCAAAGCAGCAGGGTCCTGTGAAGTTGGTGTGCCCAGAATGGCCCTCTGGGGTGGCTGGTGACCCTTGCCATGCCCTGGGGCAGGAAGAGCAGCTGAAGCGGGCATTTCTCCAACAGCAGAGGAGAGTGCAGCCTCGGCCAGAGCAGATCCTTGTCCCTGCAGTGCTGCTGTCAGCAGCCTGGGCCATCAGTGCGGCCTGCTCTTTGCTTCGGGGCCCAGGCTGTTTGAATGCAATGAGGGAGTCAACTGGACTAGATGTCCCTAGCTGGTTGAGTGTCTGCACCCTCAGTTCTGAGCTACCCAAAACTTGCAAAGGGGAGAGCCTGGTGAGAATGGGGTTCTGGGCCAGCTCTAGGAATCAGGGGGAAGGGTCTGTTTTTACCATTCAGGGAGGGGATTCAGAGACCTTGTGGTCAAGGGATGGAAAAGAAAGAGGCTTTGGGCACCACCATATAAACAGAACAAATGCACCATGAGGAGTCCTAATCCCTCTCTGTGCTAGAAAGCAAATGCAGATCCTCTGTCCAAATATACCTGTTTACACATTTACTGAATAAATGAAACACACACACACACACACACACACACACACACACACACAAACACATACTTGGTTCTCAAGCCAGAGCTAGTGGGAAGACCGCTGGCCTAAGTGCTGGGCAGTCTCAGGTCTCATCATACAAGGTCCTGCATCTTCCTCCATTGACCCCCTTCTAACTCTGGGTAATGGAAGAACTCAGGCCTAGCAAAATCCTGAGCTCTCTCCCCAGATCCTGGCCACTCTGCCTGGACTTCAAACTGCAACAAATTACAGCCCTTCTCTAAGATGCATTTTTTCATAGTGAGGGCTCATTTCTCCAAGGGCAATTGGGCTATCCCTACAAAAAGTCTTATTTAAAGTTGGGTATTCCACTTCTATCTTGGGGAAATCATCTGATATTCAGATGAGATGAGAGACAATGAACTTGTGTTCATTGTATTAGAGAACTGGAAATAACCTAGCTGTCCAAGGATGGCGGACGGGTTAAGTACTGAGTCTGCGGTAAAGGGAATACTGAGCAGCCACCCTGGCAGAGAATTGGTGCAGATACTTGGCTCTGTAAAAGGAGGGAAAAACCATGCTCCATCTCCTCCAGGATCCTGAGGGCAGATTGTGTCAACAGAGTGGGTTCAGCCTAGTTCCTTTGTGTGTTATGATGCCCCGTGCAAGCAATAGGTGGAGCAAGGAACAGTGCCTTCCCAGGGCATGAGGGATGCTGCACAACAGCTGAAGCATGGGCCCTCACTGTGTGCTTGTTAGAGGGACCCAGGATCCTCTTCACCTCCCTCAGAAGTGGTGGCCAGGGACCTGTGCCCAGCATGCATCTGGCTGCAGGGCTCACTGGGGAGGGCAGGGAACAGATCCAAGCTTTGTTTGCTATGACCCTTGGCTTGCCTCTTTCATGCAGGATGAGAGTGAAGTGGGAGGCTGGGAAGTGGGGTCTCTGGGGGGGGGCAGGGAACACCCAGGTGTGCATTCTGACATATGCCAGGCACTGTGCCCAGCACTTTGCACCTGTGCTAGCTCATCGAGCCCTGGAAGCTTTAGCTCAGCCCAGGATGTCCCCAGGCAGAGCCTATGGCATCCCCTCCTGGAAGCTGGGAAACTGAGGTCCATTCCTTGTTTAGTGTCACTGACAGCCACCAGATCTATCTCCAGGGACTATGCCTCATGGATTCTTGGGTTCACAAGGAGAGGAGCTGGTGAGATGGTCACTCCTCACCCCATTTCCTTCCTGACACTAATATTCAGCAAATGTCTGCTTTCAACTTGGAACCAACTCACTTCTTCTCCCAAGGACACCTGCTTGGAAGACTGTCCCTGCCCGACTGTTACAAGGCTTGTGGTTTTCCCACCAACCTGAAAGGTTCCAGACACGCAGACCTCAAATGGCCTTTTGATTACCAGCAGCGCTGAGATGGCCTAACCATCTCTTCCTTCCTCACCACAAAACTTCCCAAGTTTTGAAGAAATGGGCAGGAAGCCTGAGCTCCACCCCAGGTGCCCCGGGGACAGGTGGACCCTGCAGCAGTGCAGTTAGTGAGGAATCAGAGACCCTCTCCCCTCCCCTCCGCTCCTGGAGCAGAGCTTCTGAGACCTCAGCACCCTATGTACCAGCTGATGGCACTTTCAGGCCCCACCGACCCAAGGCAAGGAACTGCCTTTCTGAAGACTAGGGGGAACTGCAAAGTTTTGCCAGGACCAGCCGTCCTGCTTTGTGCAAATGTTTATCTTGCTTATAGACCCTGTGAATGTCACCTTCCTCACTTTGGTCACCAGTAAGCCCAGTGTCATCCTGGAAGTAGGATGTGGCACAATCTGGGGCTTGCTTCCATCAGAATTAACTTTGGCACCATTTTATTTTCTACCCTGACTCTCCTCTTGTGCCTTTACTGTTTCCCTGCTTTATTGCTTTAAATTGAGCCAGTGCAAAGCCTGGCGACCTTTTAGATGCAAAGCAGAAACTTAACAAGTAGTGGAACATAAGTCAGTGAACGTGACCTTCCAATCTATCCCCTCAAATATTTCTCTAAAATTTGTAAACATATATATTAGTAGTGGGAACAGCATTAGGTTAAGCGTGGTGGATGGGAAGACACAGGATGACACTGCACATCCAGGGTGCTCTCAGGACCATTATGGTTCTCAGGAGTAATTTCTACAGTTTTCCCCTTAGCCTTAAATGATGCCAAGGGTTCTAGAGAAATTCCAAACACACCCAATTTTCTTCCTGTCTTTCCATTGTGTTCCCACCTTATTAAGAGACAAAGATCATGTCTGAAACCAAAACCCAGAAATGGCTCTACCTGGTTTCCCATGCGGCTCTCTGTCCTTCCCTTCCTTGTCCAGGCAGTGATAGAAACTGCTAGAAGCATGGCATGTCTTCTGGATGGCTTAGCCAGAGCAGGACTCACAGCCATGGTCACAGGAGAGAGAATCTGGGACCCCAGACAGCATGTACTCACCCACTGAGCAGTTTGGGACAGCAGGAAAGCCTGCCTGGACTCTCCCAGGGCTCTCTTCTTAGAAGAGAGTCACCATCTCTCCTGGGAAAGGGGAGCTCCTTTATGAAAGAAGAGATAAGGAAAGAGCACACCTTTTTGTGACATTTCTGGCCTCCAGCAAGGGTGAGGCTGGAGGACTCCTTTAGGGAAGAAGAGATGAGGAACTTCCCATTTTTACTTTTGGGGGCCCATTACCCCAAAATTGCTTCATCTTCAGGACTTCAGTCCCTCATGGTAGGGAAGGCATGAAAAAGTACATGGCGATGAGCATGTGGCAGAAGCTCCTCTATTATGGCCTCGCAGGAAGCAGAGAACAGACAGAAACCAAGGGTGCACATAACCTTCAATCCCACCCCTAGAGCCCTACCTGCCAGACAGGCCCCATGTCTTAACTTTCCACAGCCATCTACAACAGTGCTGCCAGTTGGGGGAAAAGTGTTGAAACACACTAGCCTGTAGGAGCCACTTTACATTCAAACCATAACTGAAAGAAGCTCCCACTTCTTCCCCCGTAGCTGGAAGGCATGGGGCTTCCCTCTGGAAGCAGGACGTGTGTGGTGAGTTGGGTCCCTATGGCAAAGAGCAAGAGGCACAGGAGCAGGCAGTGGAGTCTGCTGCTTGTAAACCCAGTCACTAGCAGAGTCTAGCTCACTCAGACTTATGACTTAGAGAAGCAATTCAGGGGTGCTGTAAGGAGTGTTATGGACTAATCATATCCCTTCAAAATTCCTCTGTTTAAACCAGTCAATAAATGGGCTAATGAAATGAACAAACAGCTTGCAAAAGATGAATAACATGTGGCTAATAAACATGAAAAAAATCAATTGCCCTAACCATTAGAGAAATACAAATCAAAATTACAAAATTACATTATGATTCCATCTCACCCCAGTTAGAAATGCAGTCATTAAGAAAACAAATAGCAACCAGTGCTGGCAAAGATGTGGACAAAAGGGAAACCTTGTACTCGGTAAGCGCTTGCCTGTGAAGCCTAAGGACCCCGGTTCGAGGCTCGGTTCCCCAGGTCCCACGTTAGCCAGATGCACAAGGGGGCGCACGCGTCTGGAGTTCGTTTGCAGAGGCTGGAAGCCCTGGCGTGCCCATTCTCTCTCTCCCTCTATCTGTCCTTCTCTCTGTGTCTGTCACCCTCAAATAAATAAAAAAAATTACTGGAAAGTCTAGGGATGGAGGGATATTTCCATATAATAATGGCTACACATAACAGACCTAAAGTCCATATCATACTAAGTGGGGGAAACTTGAAATATTTCCACTAAGGTCTGGAACAAGACAGGGGTGTCTACTCTCCCCACTGCTATTTAATGCAGTTGAAGTCTTAGCTAGAGAGTTAAGACAAGATAAAGAAACAAAAGAGACACAAATCAGAAATGAAGAAGCTAAGCTAGACTTATTTACGGATGACATGATTCTATACTTAAAAGACCCAAAAGACTCCACCAGAAAAAAAAAAAAACAACCTCCTAGAACTGACAAACTCAGCAAAGTGACAGGATATAAAATCAGCACAAAAATCAGCCACTGCCATATATGGCAATGACAAACATACTAAGAAACAAATCTGAGAAGCACTCCCATTTGCAATACCCACAAAAAAATTAAATATCTTGGAATATGCCTACCCAAGGAAGTGAAAGACCTTTACAATGAAAACAAAGCACAGAAGAAAAACTTGATGAAGACATGAGAAGATAGAAAGACCTTCCATGCTCATGGATTGGAAGAATTAATATAGTAAAAATGGTCATCCTACCAAAAGCAATACATAGATTCAATGCAATTCCAATTAAAATTTCATCCCTATTCTTCACATAAAGAGAAAAATATGTCAAAATTCACAAGGAAACATAAAAGCTTTTGGATAGCCAAAAATATCCTCACAAAAATAATACTAGGAGCATTAGCACCACGCCTGATTTCAGAATGTACTACAAAGCCTACAACAGCATGGCATAGCAGAGCCCGGCAACTTCCCAAGCCCACACGACCTGGTCAGTGGTGGCAATAGCCCTCCCTCTCATTCAATCAGCTGTACATCTCTCTTCCCGTGTCCCAGGACTGTGCTGAGGACCAAGGTGGGAAAACTTGAGTCTTTGCAGCTTCTTGTTATTAACTGCAACCCCTCTCCTACTCTAGAGATAAGAAAATAGGGGTTCAGGAAAGCAGTGTCACTCTCTGTGCCTACACTACATTGTCTTGGGTCCCCTGCCAACTGCACACCATCTACCTTCAGATGTCTCTATGGGTGCCCCTTGTTTGTCCAGCCCAGGCTCCCAGGTGTTGGCTGCTTGAATCTGTTTTCTATTTAGAGCAGAGTAGTCTGCTAGTTCACAAACGCAGAGCCTCTTAAAGCTGTCTAGTCCCTAAGGAAGTACCTGGTAAAACCATCTGCATTGGGTTTCCTTATTGTGGTCCTCCAAGACCTTGGTGCCCCTGAGCAGTGCATGGTCTGGAGAAGGCTGGTGGGATCTGCAGCACAGGCTGCAGAAGACAGAGGCCCTTCTCCTTTCTCCTCATCTCACTTGCTCCTTTCTCACTGTGCAAAGCCTGAGGTTAGTCCCTTCTGTGAACTCTGAGTTCAGGGTGTGGATCCATTGGTCCACCTATCTAACATATCTAGCTCCCATTTCTTGTATTTTGTGTGTGTGTGTGTGTGAGAGGGAGAGTGTGAGAGAGAGAGAGAAAGAGAGAGAGAGGAAGAAGAAGGAGAAGGAGGAGGAGGAGGAGAGCGCGTTAGAAAGTGAGAGTCTGCATGTGGTGGTCAAGGACCGCCTTGGGTGTCAGTTCCTGCTTTCCACCTTGATGGAGGCAGGGTCTCTCAATAGCTGGAGCTCTCACCTGGCTACCATGCCCATGAACTTCTACAGAACTCTCCTTCCCTTTTCTCCACTGGTGCGCAGAGATTACAGGCACTAGCACTACAGTGTCCAGCTTTATATGGTCCTGGGAATTGGACCTCAGGCGTCCACACTTGTATGGCAAGCACATAATCGACTGAGTCAGCTCTCAGAGCCCTGCTTCCATTTCTTATAACCACCTGCCCTCCAGGTCAAAGGTATTTGTGAATAACCTCCCAACTGACTCCTGAGCATGGAAAAGCAGGTTCTAGAAGCACAAATCTTTTAGAACAGGGCCATTAGGCAGCACTGTGTGAAGACCAGGCAGTGGCAATACTCAGACGCCTGGCAGGAAACAGTGTAGAGAGGTGAGTGGGTTGGAAACCGCAGGACATCGTGGGGACAGTGGGGCTGGAGGGGTCTGGGCTGGACTTCAGGGCAGCTGCCTCTCAGCTCAGATGTGTGTTGCCAGCCAGGATGGGCGGAGCTGCTCATTTGTCAAGAGCTGCTCAAAGCGAGGATTTTTGGGGGGTGAAATTGTTTTGGTTTTGAATGTTGGGCACTCTTATGGTAAATCTCAATTGTCAACTTGAGGGAGACACACCTCTGGGTGTGTCTGTGAGGATATTTCCAGAAAGGATTAACTGAGAAAGACTTATCCTCAAAGTGGATGGTGTCCTCCAATGGGCAACCCACTGTTTCAGTTTCTTTCTTTTATTATTATTATCATTTATATATTTTATTGACAACTTTCATAATTATAAATAATATCCCATGGTAGCTCCCTCCCTCCCCCAACTTTCCCCTTTGAAATTCCACTCTCCATCATGTCCCCATCTCCCTCTCAATCAGTCTCTTTTTATTTTGATGTCATCATCTTAACTTCCTATTATGATGGTCTTGTGTAGGTAGTGTCAGGCACTGTGAGGTCATGGATATCCAGGCCACTTTTTGTCTGGAGGACCATTTTGTAATGAGTCCTACTCTTCTTTGGCTCTTACGTTCTTTCTGCCACCTCTTCTGCAATGGATCTTGAGCCTTGGAAGGTGTGATAGAGATATTGCAGTGCTGAGCACTCCTCTGTCACTTCTCAGCACCATGGTGCCTTCTGAGTTATCCCAAGGTCACCACCATCTGAAAAGAGAAGCTTCTCTAACCAAAAGTGAGAGTAGCATTAATATATGGGTATGAACATTAAAAGAAGTGTTTACTGCCAGTTTGATGAGAATAGTATGTACATTTAGCCAGATAGCAGCAGACATTACACCCCTAGAGCTCATGACTACCCCTATTGTAGGCTTTCGGTATCAGGGATGTATTCCCTCCCATGGAGTGGGCCTCTAGTCCAATTAGAGAGCACTTGGTTTCCCTGATAACAGACATGCCATTATTGCACCTGTTGTCTCATTTGGCCTACCTGGCCAAATTTAAGTGTCCATTGTTGAGTATCTTCATCGGTGATTTCTCTCTCTCCCATGGAACTGCATGCAGTGTGGCTTTTCCAGCTGTCTATTAGCTGGTCTACATGGAGGAGGTTTTCAGCTCAGTTCCAGCAGGATTTCTCGGTGACCTTGCAGCCCAACTATGTGGAGTCTTTAGCAATAGGGTCTTACCATTTATTCCTGGTAGGAAACCAAGGCCCTGATAATGTCCTGCAATGTTTTGGGGGTATCAAGGACCTCCCTGGCCAACAAATCACTGGAAGGTATCCCATCCCTGGCACTGAAAATTTTATAGTAACAATCTATGGCTTCTGAGTGTTCCATTGTCCAAAAAAGTAGGTTTCCATATGACTTATTCATGCCTCTTAGATTTTGATTAGCCCTCCCTCCACCTTTCCTTTATTCAATCTCTTCCCCCGACCTCACTTAGGCCTTTTCATCCCCATTAATCTGTTCTTCTACTTACATATATACAATACCATCCTATTAAGTATTCTCCCTCCCTCCTTTTCTATTCCCTTCATGTCTCCTTTCTAGCTTACTGGCCTCTTCTACTGAGTTTTATTCCTACCTACATAGAAGTCCAATCATTTGTAGCTAGGATCCACATATGACAGAGAACATGTGACAGTTGGCTTTTTGGGCCTGGGTTACCTCACAGAGTATAATAATTTCCAGATCCATCCATTTTCCTGAAAATTTCATAACTTCATTTTTCTTTACCACTAAGTAGAACTCCATTGTGTATATGTGCCACATCTTCATTATCCACTCATCAATTGAGGGACATCTAGGCTGGTTCCATTTCTTAGATATTGTGAATAGAGCAGCAATAAACATAGCTAAGCAAGTGTCTCTAAGGTAGTGAGACGAGTTCTTATGATATATGCCTAGGAGTGCTATAGCTGGGTCGTATTTCTACAATGGTTGGACCAGATTACATTCCCACCAACAGTAGAAGGGATCCTCTTTTTCCGCATCCTCACCAGAATTTATGGTCATTTGTTTTCATTATGGTAGCCAATCTGACAGGAATGAGAAGGAATCTCAACATAGTTCTAATCTGCATTTCCTTGATGATTAGAGATGTAGAACACTTTTTGAGATGTTTATATGCCATCTGTATTTCTTCTTTTGAGAACTCTCTATTTAGTTACATAGCCAATTTTTAGTTGGGTTGTTTGATTTCTCATTATTTAATTTTTTGAGTGCTTTGGATATGCTAGATATTAATCCTCTGTCAGATATATTGCTGGCAGAGATTTTCTCCCATTCTGTAGGTTGCCCCTTTGCTCTATTCACAGTGTCCTTTGCCGTACAAAAGCTTTGTAATTTCATGAGGTCCCAGCAATTGATCTGTGGTTTTATTTCCTGACAATTGTGGAATATTCAGAAAGTCTTGCCAATACCAATATGCTGAAGGGTTTACCATACTTTTACCTATGGCAGTTTCAGAGTTTCAGGTTTGATATTAAGGTCTTTAATCCATTTGGACTTAATTCTTGTGCATGGAGAGAGAGAAGAATCTATTTTCATCCTTCTACAGATACATATCCAGTTGTCCCAGCACCATTTGCTGAAGAGGCTGTCTTTTCTCCAGTATTTTTGGCATATTTTTCAAAAATCAGGTGGCTGTAGCTACCTGGACTTACATCTGGGTCCTCTATTCTGTTCCATTGATCTACATGTCTGTTTTTGTGCCAGTACCATGCTGTTTTGTTACTATGGCTCTGTAATATAGGTTAAAATCAGATATGGAGATACCACCAGCCTTTTTTCTTGCTCAAAATTGTTTTGTGTGTGTGTGTGTGTGTGTGTGTGTGTTTCCAAATGAATTTTTGGATTGTTTTTTCTATTTCTGTAAAGAATGCCATTAGTATTTTGATTGGGGATTGCATTAAATGTGTAGATTGCTTTTGGTAAGATTGCCATTTTCACAATAATGATTCTTCCAATCCAAGAACAAGGGATGTCTTTCCATTTCCTAGTGCCTTCTTCAATTTCTCACTTGAGGGCTTTAAAGTTTTCATTGTAGAGATCCTTCACTTCCTTGGTTAGGTTTATTCCAAGGTGTACAGTTATTATTATTATTATTATTATTATTATTATTATTATTATTATTATTTTGATGCAATTGTGAATGGGAGTGAGTCTCTGATTTCATTCCTCTGGGTGTTTATTGTTAGAATACATGAAGGCTAAGGGTTTATCAATCTTGTTTATCCTTTCAGAGAACCAACTCTTTATTTCATTGCTTCTTTTGATTTTTTTGTTGTTACTATTTCATGACTTTCTGCCCTAGTCTTTATTTCTTCCTGCCCACTGATTTTCAGTTTGCCTTGTTCTTCTTTCTCCAAGGCCTTAAGGTGAAGCATTAAGTTGTTTACATGTAACCTTTGTAATTTCTTAACATAGGTACTTATAGCTATAAATTTCCTTCTTAGGACTGCCTTCATTGTGTCCCAAAGGTTTTGGTATGTTGTGTTCTCATTATCATTTGACTCTATGAATTTTTTGATTTCTTCATTGACCCATTCATCATTTAGTAGTGTATTGTTTAGTTTCCATGATTTTGTGTATGCTCTATAGCTTTTCTTGCTATTGATTTATAGTTTGATCCCACTGTGATCAGATAGAGGTGCAAGGAATTATTTCAGTTTTCCTGTATTTGTTAAGATTTGCTTTGTGTCCTAATATATGGTCTATTTTAGAGAATGTTCCATGTACTGCTGAAAAGAATGTGTATTCTGCAGCATTTGGATGTCCTGTATATATCTGTTAGGTCCATTTGTTCTATGATCTCATGTAATCCAGATGCATTTCTGTTTATTTTTTGCCAGGATGATCTGTCAATTGATGAGAGTGGGGTGTTGAAGTCACCCACTAACACTGTGTTAGGTGTTATCTGTGACCTTAGTTCTAATAGTGTTTTTTATTTTGTTTCGTTTTATGACATTGGGAGCCCCCATGTTAGGTGCATATATGTTTAGGATTGTAATGTCCTCCCATTGGAGTGTGCCTTTAATCAATATAAAGTGACTTTCCTTATCTTTCCTAATTAATGTTGGTCTGAAGTCTATCTTGTTAGATATCAGGATAGCAACCCCTGCTTGCCTTCTAGGCCCATTTGCTTAACATACCATTTTCCAACCTTTCACCCTATAAAGATAGTGTCCACCTTATGTAGAAAGGTGAGTTACTTTTTTTTTCTTTAGTTTTTCGAGGTAGTGTCTCACTCTAGCTTAGGCTGACCTGGAATTTATGTAGTCTCCGGCTGTCCTTGAACTCACAGCAATCCTCCTCCTTCTGCCTCTCAAGTGCTGGGATTAAAGGCATGTGCCACCATGCCTGGCCAAAGAAAGGTGAGTTTCTTGGAGGCAACAAATTGAAGGATCCTGCTGCTGCTGCCGCCGCTGCCGCCACCACCACCGCCGCCTCCTCCTCCTCCTCCTCCTCTTCTTCTTCTTCTTTGGCATAGAAAGAGGGAAAGAGAAAGAGAGAGGGGGGGGGGAATTGGCTGGGCATGCCAGGGCCTTCAGCCACTGAAAACAAACTCCAAATGCATGCACACCCTTGTGCATCTGGCTAACATGGGTCTTGGGGAATCGAACCTGAGTCCTTTGGTTTTGCAGGCAAATGCCTTATCCCAAGGATCCTCCTTTTTAACTCAGTCCGCAAACCTATGTCCTTTGCTTTGTGCATTGAAGTTGTTGATATCAAGAGTTACTGACTGTGGAGAAGATGTACAGTCATTGCCCTAACTGCTTAGCTAATAGGTCTCTTTTAGGCTTTGTCAGATATTCTAAACTCTCCATAATGTACTATGCAAATACTAGTTATATTTTATACCCTTTTCCTCTTGTATTATAATCACCTTTGTATTATGTTTTTTCACTATTGTTTTATGCACAAAAATATATTAAGACATTGTTCACATTTAAAAAAGAGTTATTATTGAAAGGTGTGTATTAATTTTTGCCATTTTTCTTGTTTTATAGTTCTTCCAGTTTTGCATTTGCTCTCTTATATTAACTATTACTTGAATATGGTTTGTTTTTTCCAGGTTCCTTACATGTGTGCTTTTCTTTCTCTTAAATGTGGAGGATCCTTTTAAGCAGTTTATGTAGAGCTGTTTTTGAATATTCCTTTAGCCTGCTTTTGTTGTGAAACGTCCTTATTTCTCTGACTATTTGAATGGATAGCTTTTCAGGATAAAGTAACCTAGGTTGACAGTTGTAATCTTTCAGAACTTGGAATATATCACTTCAAGCCCTTCTGGCTTTTAAAGTTTGTGTTGAGTAGTCTGCTGTGATCCTGATGGGCCTTTGTATGTGTCTTGATTTTTCTCTCTAACTTCTTTCAATATATTTTCTTTGGTTTGTATGTTTGGTAGTTTAGTTATAATATGGCAAGGAGAGGTCATTTCCAGGTTTTGTCTGTTTGGTATTCTAAAGGCTTCCTTTGTCTCCATTGGCATCTCTTTCCCAATCTGGGGGAAGTTTTCTTCTATGATTTTGTTGAAAATGCCTACTATGCCTTTGGAGTGAAATTTTTCTTCTACTATACCCTGAATTCTTATGTTTGATCTTTACACAGTGTCCCAAATATCTTGAAATTCCCATTAATAATTTCCTATTGGTGTTTTGTTTTCTTTGTTGGACTGTATTAGATCTGCCACCTGGTCTTCTAGTTTAGATATTCTGTTCTCTCCTTCAACCATTCTACTGGTGAGATTTTCTACAGAGTTTTTTAAATTTCACTCACTGTGTTCTTCATTGCTAGTATTTCTGACTGGTTTTTATTTATTATTTCTATTTCCTTATTTATGTCTTGTATTGACCTCCCTGTTTCATTAAACTGGTTTCCTGGGTCTGCTGTGATTCCTTTGATTTCCTCTTTGATTTCTTTGAACATATTTATAATCATTCTTTTGAAATCTTTTTCAGGCATTTCCTCTAAATCAGTCTCACTGGAGGTCATTTCTGATGCATTAATACTTTTTGGTGGATTTATATTGTCTTAATTTTTTGTGTTTATTGTATTATAATGTAGATATTTTTGCATCTTGGGTTAATTTAATGCTTGGGTTGTCTAATTATCTACAATATTGTCAGTGTATCAATCAATCTGATGTTATATATCTTCAGGGTAGTAGCTTAAGTTGCTAGGTGTGGCTCTTAAGCTCTCAGTGTAGCCACAAAAGTGACCATAGGTGTTGGGTTTGCCTGTTATGAGAGTATTCAAGTAGGCTAAATAGAACAAAATATAGGCAAATTCTAAAATTTAGGTAAACAATGTACACATTCAATGAAAAACAGCACAGAGTATTTATGCAGGAGCAGGTATTATGACACACAGATCCTCTAACAAAGTCACAGTCCCTAAGGATATGTGTTGCTCCACACTCTTAATCCTGTCAATTGGGAGGCTAAGATTTCTGGCCTGTAGAGGGTTCCAAGTCAGCTTGTTACCAAGTGAGACCCTTCCCCAACAAAGGACAGAAGAGGAAACAATGGCCCTATAAGTCAGGAAGCAACAATTGACAAGTCCAAAATATAGCTTATTTAAGAATGGCTCATCTGCCGGGTGTGGTGGTGCATGCCTTTAATCCCAGCACTCAGGAGGCAGAGGTAGGAGGATCGCCAAGAGTTCAAGGCCACCCTGAGACTACATAGTGAATTCCAGGTCAGCCTGAGCCAGAGTGAGACCCTACCTCAAAACACACACACACACACACACACACACACACACAAAAGAATATCTCATCTGACCATCCACAGATTTAACATATAATTTCTCCTGACATGGAAGGTGCAATTAGCACTTCTGATGCAAACCTATATACCAGGCTTATTTGTCAGGTACTGACCTGGTGTAATCCCAGTTACCTCTTGGGATGGCTTTGTTCTCAATTATGCTGCATGCCCACTTTGGTCCCTCTTTGCTGCGCTGTGGGCTCAGGTAGGCTGGTTGGGTCAGTGGGTTGCTGCTGATCACCTGTGCTTGGTGCTGTGTAGGTGAGCTCCCTTCCCCAGGTCTCTGGTGCTTTCTGGCACTTGTGCTGGTGGTAAGGGAGGAGAGACTGTGGATGGTGGCTGAAGTTCTCCCACTGGTCCTCAAGATCCTCTTCCTCATGGCCACTCCATTGGTCCCTGCTGTCCTCCCTTCACATTTCTTGAGTTTGTGAGGAGGAGGCTGGTGTGAATGGAGAATCCTTTCACCTGCTTCTTCCTGTGGTTTAGGCCAATCCTGGTGGCTGTGGCCACGTAGACCTGGTGCCACTGCTGCTTGAGCCACTTCTGCCTGCTCCTGTGGTCTCTTGACACTCTGGGTCTCTCTTACTTCTCTGCTGTGGTTGATAATTTATTACACACCTTCCCTTTTTAGTAAAAGCATATATTTTGCTTTCTTTTATTGGCTTTTTCTCCCGTAGGCTGTTTTGGTGTGGTTCCTATGCCACCATCTTAATTGGAAGTCTGCAGTTACTTTCTTGCTGCTGGAACAAACATCCAACCAGAAGCAGCTTATGGACGGAAAGGTTGACTTCAGCCTTCCAGAATCCAGGGCAGCAGCCCATGGAGGAAGAAGCTGGCTCTCATCCATAGCTCCAAGCAGAGAGAACAGCTGCAGCAGCAGCCAGAGCTCCAAATGCTCTGAACACTTAACGTCCACCCAGAGTGACACACCCTCCAACAGGCTGCTGGAGGCGTAAGTAGAAAGCAGCCTTAATCAAGAGTCCCTGAGCTGTGTGTGATACACATTCACATTCAAGCCACTGCACACACATATAGAGAGGCCCAAGTAAAAAGCAGGAACTCTTGTCTTTGACATCAGGCTCCAGGTTCTTTGGCCTTCCAATGTGGACTCAATACTAGTGACTGTCCAGGGCTTTCGTGGGGTTTCAGTGGGAGACTGGGAGTGCTGCATCTATCCTTGTGGACTGACAAGCTATCGAATTTTCAGTTTCTCCAACATCCAAACAGCCATGGTTAGACTGCCCAGCCCTTCCTGTTTAAACCAGCCTAGTGAATCCTTGTGATGGTTTGAGTGAGATGTCTCCCATAGCCTCATGTACATTGGATATGTGGTCCTGCATGGAGCCTTGCTAAAGGAGGTGTCGCTGTATGTGGCCTTTGAGGCTTAGCTCGCTCACTCTCACTGCTATCCCCCACCTGCTGGGGCTAGTTGCACTGCTCAGCCTCTGCTCTGCCATGTTTTCCAATTGCCAAGATGAAGCTTCCCCTTGAGAATATAAGCCAAAGCAACTCCCTTATCCCATTAGCTGCTTTGGTTGAGTGTTTTGTCCCAGCAACGTGAAGGCAATTATAGCAATCCCCTTTTATAATATGTTCATTTTATCAGCACTGTTCATCTCGAGAAACTACCAAGCACAGTCATTAATTAGAATTTTTGAAAAACCACATAACTTGGCTGTTTCATAGCTGACATGTGGAGACCCACAATGGCTACATAGACTCACTGCCCCAGTCTCTCAGAAATGGGGTGCCATGCTGTACCTCCTTTTCTTGTTTCTGAGTCTACCTTGCTATTTCCTCTTCAGGTCCACATCCACTCCCTGGCTGATTCCATCCAGATCACTGCTGTGAAGTCCAACATGCATTCCCCAAACCTGAACCTCCAGTCTTGCTCTCTTCCCAAGCCCTGACTTCATTGTCCTATCCCACTTTCTGTTTGAATGCTTAGTAACTCTCCAAAACTTAACAGATCCTTCCCCCATTCCCTGAAACTTTCTGTCCCCTAGGTCTGTTATTTCTGGTGTCTTCTCCATCTCAGTAGATGCCAGCTCTATCCTAGTACATCCCAGCTGCCCATGGCCTAGCTCAGCCTGCCTCCACCTTCCTGTGCTTGTTATTTTAAGCCATCAGCTTGGGGTGATTTGTCACACAGCAGCAGCTAACTGATACAGTTCTTAGGCAGTAGCATTCCTCCCTCCATTACAGTTGTTTTCTTGCTAACATCTTTCACATTTCTTTTCTTGTATGTGTTTTTGGTGAGTACCTCTGTGTATTTGTGCTCATATGTAAATGGGAGCATGTTGGGGGTATGCATGCATGTGGGTATAGAGGACAGAGATCACTATTGAATGTCTTCTTTAAATGTTCTTCCATCTTATTTTTTGACACACTAATTCAGCTAGGTGAGCTAGCCAGAAAGCCCTAGAGATGGTTCTGTCTCCGTCTCCAAGCACTTCGATTACAGGCACACATCACACCCAGCTTTTACATGGTGCTGGGCTCCATACTCAGGTCCTCATGCTTGTATGGTTAAACCATCTCTGCACTGCCCCCCTCATCTCCACTTTTTATGCCCACCTCCAACTCTGGTAACCCATGCCTTGCTTTCTGATTCTTTTTATTAGCATGAATTTTCTAACATTTTATATTGATGATGTCTCACATGCACTCTTTTACAATGGTTTATTGCAGCTCAATGCTTTTGCAACCCACCTCTATCAGAGGTGCCAATGATTCTTTCCTATGTTGGTGAGTGTATTAGTTGCTGTCCTGTACCTGTGATAATATGTAACAAAAGCAACTTAAGGGGGGAAGGCTTTTTTTGGCTCATGGTTTGAGGGTAAAGTCTATCACTGTGGGGAAGGGTGGCAGGAGGGTGAGGCTGCTGGTCACATTGCACCTAAAGTCAGGAAGCAGAGAGATGCTTTTCATTTAGTCCATGACATCAGATCATTGGATGGTGCCACCCCCGCTCAAGGTGTCTTCCCTCCTTGGTGAATCCCTTCTAGAAACACCCTCACAGACATTCTCAGAAGTGTGTCTCCTTGATGTTTCCCAATCCATCACCATGTGAGGATGAACCGTCACACTGAGGGTCCTTCTACTGCGTGAATGCACCAGTCTGTGCATTCTTCTGCAGGTGCACGTTTGAGTTGTGTCATATTCTGGCAATGATGTGGAGAGTCTCTTTGACACCCCTGTAGTACTCTGCATGTGGACACAGGCATGGGTTGCTCTAATTGATCTCTCCTTGGAGTAGATTGAATGGATAACAGCTCACATATGTTAGGTTTGCATTACTATTAGGAAGTACCTGTCAGGTTACTTGTGAAGTCAAGAGACTCATTTTGGTTCAAGGTTCTGGAGGTTCAGGTCCAAAATTCAGCAAATCCACTGGTTTGACCTCCAGCAAGATCCCACATTATTGAGCAGATGCTCACATCTTAAGGCAGACATCAGAGAGGGAGAGGGCAGGCTGGTGGCCCACAGTCCCAATGACCTAAGTACTTCCCATTAGGCACCTCTGTCAAGGGTCTATGGTATCTCCCAATACCACCAGCATAAGCACCACACTTTATATGTGAATACTGGGGGACATGCATCCAAGCCCCAGCAGGTGGCTGTGTGCTCAGCTGTTGCCCAGCTGTCTGCCAGCAAGGTTATGTGGTTGCTACCTTCCTGCTTAGGGCACGAGCATTGGGTGCTTTATGGCCTCACCAGCACTTAGGACAGTCTGGCTTCTTGCCTTTGACCTTACACATTGACATCTGGTATCTCACCTCATGGTACCATTTCCATTTGTTTAGTGATTAATGACAGGAAGCATCTTATAATGTGCTTACTTCATAACTGAACATTTTCTTCCATGAGGTGTTTGTTCAAATATCTTGCTCAATTTTTAACTTTCTCTCTTTCTTTTTCTCACACTCTCTTTCTCACCTCTTTTCATATATTTTCTTTGTCAGGGTTTCAGTGTGTATATCAGTCTAGTCTTGCACACATGCATGATCTTCTTGCCTCTACCACCTGCATGCTGAGATTACAGACATGGGCTATGATGCTCCACTAAATTTTCTTCTTATTACTGAATTTCTGGAGTTATTTTTATATTCTAGTTATAAGACCTTCACCAACATATGATTCACAAATCTTTTCTCTCAACTTCTGATTTATTTTGTTTCTTAATAGCATCTTTGATAAACAGGGTTTGCATTTTAGTAAAATTCAGTTCATCAGTTCTTTCTCTTCAGAGCTTTTTGTTGCTGGAGCAAAGGATTCTGTATAAATCAAGGCTACAAACATCTATGGTTTTTCTAACATTTTATCATTTTAGGTCTTACATTTATGTTCCTGATTAATTTGGAGGCAAGTTTCTTCATGAGGTACAAAGTATAAATCAAGGTTAGGTGGTTAGGTGCTTGCATATGGATATGCAGTCTGTCCAGGATAGTATATGTGGTGTACATGTTTGTGCATGAGTGTGTGCAGGTGTGCAAACTCATGTGCAGATGTGCAAGTGCAGACAATGGTTGCTGTGGGGTATCTTTCTCACTTGTTTTCTCCATGTTATTTTTGAGTTTTGAGTCAGGGTCTCTCACTGAACTTAGAGCTTATGAATTTTACTAGAATAGACAGCAAGCCCAAGAAATTCCTATCTCCACATCCCTAGTGCTGGGATTACATGTGTGTATCTCCTCCACACCCAGATTTTGTGTGGGTGCTGGAGATCTAAACTCAGGTCCTCACTCTTGTAAGACTGACATTTTATTGATTGAGTCATCTCCCAAACCCTTCTTCCAGCATATTTTGATGAGATTAAATTGCTTTTATACCTTTGTGGAGAATCAGTTGATCATCATAGGCCCACCCCTCAGTCAGCAAGGCTGCTGCTGCAAAATAGCACAGATGCAGCTTAAGAAGCACACGCTCATTTCTTACACTTCTAGAGACTGGAAGCAAAAGACACAGATGCAGAACGAGGGCCCTGTGAGAACCCACTTCCTGCTGTACAGCCACTTGCTCCATGTGCTACCACAGCCTCCTTGGGACTTTTGACTGGGATTGCACTGAATCTGTGCATCATCCTGGAGAGAAGGGACATCCCAGCAATGGTTGCATTCTAGCCCATAAACACAGGATGTGTCTCCATTCACTTGTGTCCTCTTTCTTTTCCTTAACAAGCTCTGTGGCTTTTAATGCATACTCTTTGTCAATTATATCCCTAAACTTGTTAACATATTAGCTGTTGCATATGGCAAGGGCTGAGGAATTATGGCAAACTGGCCATCCTTGGCCTGTTGCCCGTTTCTTAAGTAAAGTTTTATTAGGATACAACCATGCCTATTCAGTTGCATATCTGGTTTTGCCTTACCAACGTTGAGTAGCTGTAACAGAACTTCTTTCTGCAGTCCACTTGCCCACACATTTTTTCTTTCTTTATTTTCTTTTCTTTTCTTTTTTAGTTTTCTGAGGTAGGGTCTCGCTATAGCTCAGGCTGACTGAAATTCACTATGTAGTCTCAGGGTGGCCTTGAACTCATGGTGATCCTCCTACTTCTGCCTCCCAAATGCTGGGATTAAAGGCGTGCACCACCACACCAGCTTCACATTCTACTTTTTGGCCCTTTCTGGAAAAAGGCTTGCTGACTCCTTGTAGTAGTAGTAGTAGTATTCAGTTTCAATTTTCCATTTTCATTGCTAGTAGGCAGAAATGCAATATGCTTTTGTAGTTTCACCTTGTTAGCTGAAAACTTGCCAAACTCACATAGTAGAACATGGTTCTAACTAGCTTCTGTGTAGATTCCATAGAACTTCCTATATAGATGACTATGTTAGGAGAGAATAAGAATTTTCCCTCTTTCCTTTTCGATCGGAATGTATTTTATTTCTCTTATGTTATTACCCTGAATAAAATCTATTGTACAATATTGAATAGGAGTGCTAAGATCTGTCACCCTTGTCCTCTTCCTGACCTAGTGGAAAAGCCTTCATTTCCTCCTCCTCTCCCAAGGAAAATATTACCTCTATTGTAGATGCATCTGATCAAGTTGAGATTCTTCCAGCTATTCCTGTGATGTCCATCAGGTGTATACCACCTGCAGCCTGCAGCCCATGGGCCACATGCATCCCAAGATAGCTGGGAATGTGGCCCAACATGTTTGTAGGTGAAAACATCAAGTCCAAAGGTGTGACCTCCCTCTAAATACCTTACAGGTGTCCAGTTATCCAATCTACTAGCCTTATGCAAGAAAAGTTGCTCTTACCAACATCCACATGACGGAGCAGGTGCAGAGAGTATTAAGAACTTGTCCAAGGTCCACTGATGTTACATGTGGAACAGGGTTTTTAAATGGCAAACAAACTCATTTCCAGCCCTTAAATTCTAGAAATTTGGAACCGTTTTAAACATGTTGGGCTACAAGGGACAGAGTGGCCAGTGTTGGCTTATGCAGTAAGGACCATTACTTGCTCCCCATGAAGAAGAAGTCTTCAGGGAGCAGCATAGGGTTGCTATAGCAAACTCAGAAGAGTCATAAAGGATCCATGCTCTATCTCTCCGCCTCTCCCAGCTCTTCATTCTCTTGTTTATCCTCTGACTTGCAAGGCAGCTGTGGTTGAGCTAAAGACTACAGCAGGGCGCGTGTGTGCCTGTAGCTAGGACATGAGGAAGAAAGGAGGAAGTGAGATAGAAATTACTTGACAACTGCACTCAGCCTCCTCATCTTTAAAAAAATTTTTTTTTTATTTATTTGAGGGAAGCAAGGAAGGAGGAGAGAGGGAGAATAGGCATACCAGGGACTTTTACCAGTGCAAACTCTGGACACATGTGCCAGTTGTTCATTTGGCTTTATGTGGGTACTTGGGAATTGTACCTGAGCTGGCAGGCTTTGAAAGCAAGACCCTTTAAGTACTGATCCATCTCCCCAGCCCAGCTTCCTCATCTTAAATGGAGAGGATAATATTTGCCTCATATTTCTTGTGAGGACCAGATTTAGGAAATTGTTGTAAAAGTGATTTTGAACTATAAAGTCCCTGATGGATATGAGCTGATGGTTCATCTCTCTGTGTTAATGTCAGTCTCGCTCTTAAAGATAGGGACCTCAGGTCACATTTTAAACATTGAACTGTGAATGAATGAATGAATGAATGAATGTCATATAAATGCTTTAATGCTTAATTACTCAAACTGTGGCTTGGGTTGTATATTATTCACTTTTCTTCTTGTTGTGACCAAATACCTGACAAGAAGCAACTAAACAGAGGAAGGATTTATCTTGACTTATATTTTGAGAAGATACAATCCATTGTGGTGGGGAAGGAATGGTGGTGAGAGTATGAAGTACTGGTCACATTGTGTCTGTAGTCAGGAAACAGAGCAGATAGGCAGTGGGACTGGGCTATAAAACTTCAAGGCCCGCCCCCAGGGACCTGCTGTCTCCAGCGAGACTCTACCTCCTGAGGGCTCCACCTTCCCTAACAGCCCTGCCAGTTGGAGACCAAGTGTCCAAACACAAGGGCACTTGGGGAGCATTCTGCATTCAAAGCATACACACCTCCCCAAGGCAGAGTGTGGACCCTTCTAACACACACAAGGTACCTTCAAAGATAAACCTGGGGGCTCACACTATCCAGGCTTGGTTACAGGTAAGGCTGTTTGGGGGCTCCCCTCCTTTCTCCATTCCCCCAGACTTCCATCCAATGCTTCATTCTCCTCAAATTCTAGTCAGGGCTCCAAATGCAATCTTTGCCCACTCCATCTCTCCCACGTCTAATACCCTAAGACACCCTCCCCTCCCTTTTGACAACGCCTGGCCCCAGCACCTCCTCACCACCCAGGAAGTTATCCTTGACCCCCAGCTGGGTGGTGCCTCCCATGCAGTGCTTTCCCCAATCCCTGCCTTCTGCCAGGGAAGCGGTTCTGTGCAATGAGATCCCAGCTTCCCAGAACACAAGCTTCTCACTCCTGAAATAAAACCGTCACTCATGCTGCAAAGGGTGGCTGGGGCTCTGACAGAAGGACAGCTCACTCTCACCAGCCAGAAACCTGATGCCCTGCTCTACTGTTCATCTACACCAGGACCTAGAGGCTGGGCTCCCTGAAGGCTGAGCGATGGCATTCATCCTTGCACGCTGGCTCTACATTTGGCTCCCTCTCAGCACCAGGTACTGGACTGTGCATGCTCTCGGGGACCAAGCTCCAGCAGGAGGCAGAACTCCCTGTCACTCAGGTTTTCCCTCCCTCCTGAAGCTACCTGACCCCACTCCATGGAATGTTCAGCAGACTGCAACCTCCCTCTGTATTGTCCACCTGCTCCAAATAGAACCTCCTTCTTGTCCCCTTGTGTGCCTGTCCTGCACCTCCGTGTGTGTGTGTGTGTGTGTGTGTGTGTGTGTGTGTGTGTGTGTGTGTGTTCATCTCCCCTCACAGCCGTCAGCTACCTCACCCTTGCTCCCCAAGTAGCTCTCCAGTCCCCCAGTGGCTTAGCCCCCCTTGGTGCAAGCACCAGTTTACTTTCACAAACTTTAAAGGAAAAAAGAAAAGATGTCCAAGAATGCCAGAACTTCCCACGAAGCCCAGACGCCACACAGTAATCATCTGGGGGATCCTCTGCGTAATCACAGAGCCTGCCAAGTTTCTGGTTTAAAGGGGAAAAGCACTGTGTAAATACACAACATAGTGGGCTGTTAGGAATTTTCAGTGTAGATTTCAAATCATTTGCAGGTTGCAAAGAGTCAGAAATCTAGGTTGGCATCCCTCCTCTGCAGCTTCTGGGCTTGGAGGCGCTCAAAGCGGCTGCCAGCTGCATTTTCTCACCTGTGAAGTGGGTGCCCCTGGCGAAGTCCTGCAGGGAGTGAGTGGCTGGCACTGCTAGAGGGTGGAACCTAGCACCCAGAGCTGGGAGTGCACTGGGCACACGCTCGTATTCTCCACTCTGCAGATGAGAGGTGGGGCAGAGGAGGGATACGGGAGGAGAGGGAAGGGCTGGAGAAAGACTAGAATCAAGAGGACTTTTCAAGCCTCCAGGCAGATATTTCAAGTGGGACCAGAGATGCACCCAGTAGGTCCTCCGAGCTAGGTAGAGCTGGTTTCTGAGGATCTAAGCGACTGGGCGGGGTGGGGGGGTGTAATAAATTATATAAACGGTTTCTCTAATACGGGGCCATCTGGTGATTTGATAAAAGTATTGGGTTTCTCAAGGCGATCTCGAGTGCTCCCTGGGCGCCACCGTTTATGGCTTAAATATGACTCGCATGTGGAACCAGCATTACAAATGGGAAACAGCAGCCCCCGAGCTTGTTCCCTAATGGGGGCCTTTCATCACCCAGTTACCCTTAAGCGTCTCCCTTCCTATTGTAATTGGCCCTAAATGAAAAGCATTAGTCCCGTCAATAAAAACTAATGGTTCTACTTACTAAAGAAGGGGGTGGGGACAAGAAGAGAGGACTCTTTAAAAGGCAGGAAGGGACTGGCGACGCCTTCCTTCCGGAACTCAGGGTTTGACTTTGGGGTGCAGAGAGCCACGCTGGGAAGGCTCCCCGCTGGGAGTCAGCAGGCAGTCCACTCCCGCTTTCGTGGATCTCTGAGGGACACTCCCTCCAGTCTGGGGTATGGTGAAACTGCACGCTCTAAGGTCTTGGGGATCAAAGGAGAAACTGAGCAAAAGGGGTTTGGGACCAGCAAAGGGCTGGGACCTGGGAACACTCCTAGCAACTGCATCCTCCCTGGCCATGGACAAACCCCCAGGCATTTGCTGGGCTGCAAAGGACAGAGAGACTTTGAAGGTCCCTTGGCCTGCATGCTGGGAAGGCAGAGAGCAGCCACTCAGCTGAGAAATGCAGCTGAGAAGGCATTCTGCACCACATGGTGCAGGAAAACAGCAGCTTAATTACTCAGGACTTTCCAGGAAAGTTCTTGTCTTGGCCACAGACACTCCAAGCCAAGAGCTCTAACACATGTAAGCAAGAAAGGTGTGTCCCCCATGGAGTCTGGGGTTGACATCCCAGAGGTGACATTGCTCAGATTTGATATATTTCTTGTTTTGTTGTTTGAGACAGGCTCTCAACCAGTCCAGGCTGGCCTAGAACTCCCTATGTAACTGAGTATGGGCTTGAACTCCTGATCCTCTTGTCTTTATTTCCTGAGGTTACAGGTGTGCAGCAACACACTTAGTTTATGTAGTACTGGGTAGAACCCAGGGCCTCGTGCATGCTAGGCAAGCATACTACCAACTGTGCTTCGTCTCCTCCCCAGACTTAATAGACTTCTCAGATGGAGCTTCTGAAGTATGGTGCCATCCAGCCGCCTCAGGTCTAGGTGACAAGCTCAGCAGTGTCCTGCCATGATCTTGCCACAGCCATTCAGCAGTAGTTGCCTTTCCTCCATTCAAAGCGATGGAGTTGAAGTACGTCCCAGGAAAGTGAACTAGGCAGACACACAGGAACGAAGGAGGAAGTGGGCTCAGAGTGAATGCAAGCAGGTGCTCTGTCCATTAAAGTGGGGCCTGGGAGACAGAAATGGGAAAGAGCGCCCCCCCGTGGGGCACATGCTTTACGGTCCCACCTCCACCTCTCCCACTGCTGTAAACCAGGATTCCGACTTGTGGATTTTCTCTGGTCATCACAGGCAGAGTTGCAAGTATCAGGAGTTCAAGAGTCCCAGGAACATCCCTTAGGCCCTGGAAGTTCAGGGCAGTAGGTATAAGTGTTCTAGTTGCCTCTGCAATGAGCTGCTGGTTGGAGTTCCCAGCAGGCGCAGACCATATCCACTGAATCACCTGCTCCTCATAGACTGCCTTCCCTTCCCCTCCCCTCTCCAATCCATGCCTCAGGTTCTCCCTTCCCAGGAGGAGGCAAAGACAGATGTGAAAAGTTGGACTGGAACATTCCAGTCAGGCCAATGGAGCCCATTCATTCATTCATTTAGCAAATATTGACTGTTTGCCTAGGCATGGACAAAACAGAGTTTGTCTTGGACATCAGTGCAACCAAAGATAGACAGGGTAGGGGCATCCATCAATAGACAAAAAAAAAAAAAAAAAAAAAAAAAAACCCCTAACTTCTTGAAAATAAACACAGCTCTTCAGCAATATGAAGGGGGACACAGAAGAGAAGAATGGGCAAGATACAGCTATGCAGAAATACAAAAGGGGACATGGAAAAGAAAAGCAGATAGGATCCAGCTATGCAGAAATAGGAAGGGGAATACAGACGAGAACAATGGATAGGATCCATCATGGGACAGGAAAGGCCCTGGGGAAGCTCTCAGCTTGGAGACAAGGCTCACAGGTGGTGATGCACTTACAACGAGTTCACACCAGTAGCAAAGTGAGTCTGTAGGATGGGATGACCACCAATGGGACTCTAGCTCACAAGTCGTTGAAAACCCATTTCAACCAGGCTGAAGCACTAAAGAGAAGATACCACTTTGGGGGTGGATGGACATCTACACATCTGCAAATAGGAGCCAGGAAGTGTCCTTGGAGCTGTCCTTGCTGCATTCATCTTCACTCCTCTGTGTTGACCACCAGCAGCAGAACACTTGCCAGTTGCCCTCAAGTTCAAGCCAAAGGCTGTAGGTCCACCCAAGGGGCTCACAATGAGCCAAGCACCACATTAAGAAGAGGAAATGGTTGCTGAAGGTGAAAATAGCCCAGAAAAACCACACTTCTGTGGAGGAACTACTAAAGACTAACCATACTACAGTACTGACAAAGATGGGCAGGAAGCAGAACTACTGTGAAAGTCTGAGGTCCTCTATGATGAAAGGAAGATGCTTGACATTCTTAAAGACTAAACATTCATATCCACACCCACATAGCCCACAGGTCCCTCTCCTGGGTGTGTACCTAACAGAAATGAGAGTTTATATTCCTCCATAGAGTGACAATGGCCCAAATGTCTCTTGCCAGCAGAATTGAGCAGTCCATCACACTTTGGTGTACTCATACAGGAGAATAAATACAGCAGTAACAAAGAACAGACACATAGACAGGAGTAGGTGGATCTCACAGACATGGACAGTGGGAAAGAAGCCAGACTTCTCAGCAGAGTCCATCATTCTACTGTATGACTCTGTGAACATGAGTTTTCACACATAGGCAAAACTGGCACATGCTGAGAAAACTGTAAATAGTAGCTACCTTTTCTATGTGGTACTGATGGGAGGGTCTCACCCATGGTGGTTATCTGGGACAGTCATCAAGCCGAGCTGTCTACCTCGGGTGTTTGTATTTACTATTCATGTGTGCGACACCTCAATTGTAAATGTTTAAACAGTGGATTATTTTAATGTCACCGTGAATATTTCCATCACTCTCTTTCTCTGGCTTCACTGTATTAGTGTACCCTGTTGTGCCTTCTCCCTCAATTTTAGCTAATTAATTTTTGACCCTCTTCTATTATGTCTGTGATCAGTTTCCAAATCTTTCACAGTGAAAGAAGTTAAAATTTTAATAAACAAACCCAGAAGAAAGCTCAGGAAGGCATCTGCTTTTTACCTTAATGAAAACAACTCTCTATTGTTTCTCCATTGCTTCCAGCCCTAAATCAAGATTTGTCTCTATGTGCCAGTTTGCAAATGGACCACTTTCTACCAATTGGCCCTAACACACACAAATCAGTTTCATAAATAAAAGCAAAAGTTTTCCAGCCCACAGAACCTGGGTCCCATCTCCAGGCCCCTGCCCCTCCGTGTTCTCCTGGCAGCAAAACAGGAAAGCTATCATTCTCCTCAATGCAGCCTAAGCTGACGTCTTTCCTTGGTTAAGCCTCAGATGTGGGCTGCCAGAAACAGGCCTCTACTTCATTCCGATGGGATCTCAGAGTGACCTGCCTCCTGGCAGCAGGCAGAAATACTTTCAGCAGATCCCATATGTAAATGACCTTTAATCCCTGCTTAGACCATGCCAGAGAGAGGACCACCCTCAGGACAACTGAGCCCGCTCCTGTGAGTGAGTGTGACCCCCTCCCCCAGTCCAGAGACAGACAGTTCCCAGCACGGCTTGATATGAACACCGCCGAGGATGCTGGCAACTTTGGCTTTGTGTAGCTTCTGTCAGCCTCAGGGCTCAAGCAACACAAGGCACATGGCACGTGGCACATGGCTAGAGTCTGGATTTGAAATCCACCAAAGGCCCATGTATGAAGGTCTGGTTCCCAGTGAGGCACTCTTGGGAAGTGGCACACTGGGAGGATTTTTGGCTCACTGGGGCTGTGCCCTGGAAGGGGATGGCAGGACCATGTTGTCACAGGCTCAAAACAACAGGGGCAACAGTCTATATACTGAAACCTCCAAAACTATAAACCAACATAAACCTATTTTTGTAAGCTGAGCATCTCAGGTATTTGTTACAGTGATAGAAAGCTGACTGACCCAATGGCTTACACACTTTATGGACTTCACATTTCAGAGCCTGTAGATGGCATGCTCACGGGTACAAGGACTGGTTGGGCAATAATTGTTGAATAACTAAATAAGGACAGACACAGTGATACCACCGAACAGTTGTAAGTAGGGCACAGGGAGGGGAAGTCTGACATACGACAGCGTGTTAGTGACTTACCATGGATGGAATGTGGGCACCATTTCCCCAGAGGAAGCCCCGAGGAGAACGCATAAGCATGAGTATAGGATCGAGCCAGCACCATGAGTGGGAGAACTATGGGCAGAGCAACCCCCTTTCCTTAGCTAAACTGCTCATTAGAACCCTGGGGCCTGTGGCTCACTAATAGATGACATCATCGGTCTCTGGAAGTTGCCAGTTTTTGAGATAATCAAAGACAAATGGCATCCATCTCGGATAGACTCACAGAAGCAGGGGACACAGGCCTGTATGCTTGAGGGAATGGAAGTTGTATTCATCAGGATTCTCTAGAGGAACAGAACAGATAGAATGAATATATGTATTATAAAGGGAATTTAGGATTAGGCTTGTAACTCCCAGTGCCAGAAATAGGTTATATCCCACATTGAGCTATTGTTTGGAGAGACCTACAAGGCCTCCCAAACAATACAGGCTCCTGTCAAAGCACAGGAGAACTTGCCTGAGGTAAAAGGTAAGACCCTATTGCTGAAGACATCACAAGTTGAGGACATAGAACATTGAGAGATCATGCTGGAATCTGGAAGGAAGTCAGTCCCCTGATGGCTAACCCATATAGTGCTGGAAAGAGCTACGTGAGCTGCAGGGTACCCTGGTATATGAAACCAACCAACCAGACAAGATGTACATACCTGTGCAATAGTGGCACTCAGTGATGGGTAACCAATGGCTCTCTGACTAAATGACCTTCTAGGTAGAAAGGATCCTACAGCTGGGACTGGGAACCAAGACAGAATGCTATGGGGACGAGGGTCATGGACTACAGTGAGACTCTCCCACTAGTCTTTGGATCAAAGAGAGGCTATTCTCATCAAAATGTCTCTTAACTATGCTTATCCTCTTTAACCTATGCTGTTCTCACTCTGGCCCCTGGCAGGAGATGAACCCCTACTCGCACATCAGCTAGGGCCCAGATGAAACCACAGAGGAATTGGTGAGATGAGCAAGCCTGACAGCCTGGGCCAGGGTGATGGCAATAGGCACTGAGGACACTCAAAATGCACCAAAGCAGAAATCCAGAAGCTGCTGAGAGCTCAACATTAAAGCAGACTTAAAAACACCCGCCAAGGCTCAAGGAATTTTGTAGAAGTGGGGATAGAAAGATTATAAGAGCCACAGGGTGGGAGGGAACATTCAGAGGCATTTCCTGCCCCCCGACACACAATGACTGACTGCTGCTCTTACAACTCAACACCCGTAACTCACGGTCAATACCAGCAATGCTGCGGAGGAGGCCTTCAGTGGAATGGGGTAGGGAGAGGGAATGATGATTTGTCCATACAAAGGTTTTACTAAATAAGTAAATAAATGGGATTTATTAGTATGGCTTGCAGAATACAGGCTGGGCAGTCAGACAATGGCTATGGGAGGTGCTCAGTGTGGAATCCACAGCAGTCCCCATCTGCTGCTGAAGGCCTGGAGGGCTCCTGGAGAGCTGCTGGTCCTCACTCCACACTGGAAGGCTGAAGACGCTGAGTCTTTTTAAAAACATTTTTATTTGAGGGAGATACATTCAGAAAGACAAAAAAATAAAGTATGGGTAAGTCCGGGCCCCTTGCCACTGAAAATGAACTTCACATGCATGCACCACATTCTGCATTTGTTTTTGTGGGTGCTGGAGAATCAAACCCAGGCTATCAGGCATTTGAAACAAGTACCTTTAGCTGCTACTGAGCCATCGCTCCAGCTCAGGAGCTGAGTTCTTGGTGTCCACAAAGAATGGCAGTGACAGGGTAGGCACACTCATCAGCAACAACTAGGGCATCCAGACAAAAGGCAATGCGGTTACTGGAGCCTCCTTATGTACGGACTCCCAGCAGAAGGGCTGCCCGCTGTGTGGCATGGTCTTCCTCCCTCAATTAATCCTTCCCGGGAATGTCCTCACAGATTTGTCCACAAGGCCTCCCTCTTACTCAATTCCTGATGTGACCAAGTTGACAAGAAAAATGAACTTTCACCAAAGTGGAAGCTCAAATGCATAACATGTTCAACTTCAAGGAGCAGACAGGGCCATGGCCTGAGCAGCACAGAGAGGGGCGCTCACCCAGACCCCGTGGAGGGCTGCAGGGTGCTATGTGTACTAGGGACTTTCCAGACTGGGAGCAGGGCAGGGTGAGCTCTGCCCTGAGGCCTCTGGACTGTCACAGAGGAGTGGGCAGTATCCCCATGCATGGACAATGGGAGCAGCCAGAAGCTGTGCTGTTCCCAAAAGGGCTGCGCAAAACCCAGTCCTCACAGCGCTCCTTCTTCATGTGACCACGGCAGCTCCCACTGCTCTCACGGGAGGTCTTCTTCCTCCCGAGGACGCCGTGGAGAACATGCTACTGCTATCAGTGCATCTCTCACACCACGGACAAAACATGCTGCCAAGAGGCTGCTGGGAAAAGACCAGGTGAGGATTTGGGCACAGGGTTCTGACTATATACCAGGCTTGAGTCTCATGCCCACCACAGCTTGAGGCCAGTGAGATTGGCCAGGTTGTCAAAGCTACCCTTGGAGGGGGGAGGCAAAGCCTGAGAGCAACATGCCTTCTTCTCACAGCAGCTCAGGGCCCTGGGGCAGGTGCATAGCTTGCCCCAACACTGCCTTTAATGTTTAGTGAGGGGTATGTGGGCTTACACCACCTTAAATACTGTGACCTACTCAGCTCCCAGAAGAGCGAAAATGCTTTATTCATCAGGGTGTGGTGGTTTACACCTGTAAACCTGACATTTGAGAGGGTGAGGCAGAAGAATTGCTGTGAGTTCAAGACTAGCCTGAGCAGCAGAGTGAGACCTTACCTCAAAACAAAAGCAAAAAAGCATTGCTAGAGCCAGCTTGGTTTACACCTTTAATCCCAGCACTCAGAAGGCCAAGGTAGGAGGATCACTGTAAATTTGAAGCCAACCTGAGACTACATAGTGAATTCCAGGTCAGCCTGGGCTAGAGTGAAACCTTACCCCCCCCCCGCACCCTCCTCCCACACACACAATCACTGTTGAGGAGATGGTTCTGGTACAAAAGCTGAGCAGGACCCCTGGAGCTCACTGGCCAACCAGAGTCTCAAGTGGTAAGCTCTGGCCAATGAGAGACCCTGTCTCAAAAAAGGTGGATAGAGCCTGAAGAATTTCATCCATGCTCTCCCCTGGCCTGCACACACACATGAACCTGAACACACACACACACACACACACACACACACACACACACATCAACACAAAGATCCCTTAAGGATTCTTTAAGGTTTATGTATTTTTTAACAAAGAAGACAATAATAAGGTATATTCAGCTATCTACAAATGATGCACTTTTGCCCTCCATGAAGGCAGCCAATCGCACAGCCCCACAGGGGCCACAGCCCCTTGCAGGGCCCAGCAGACTGAGGTTTGAGAGCTAAAAGGCTTGGTCCCATGTGGTCAGACTTTCAAATCAAGAGCATCTATCAGGCTGGGAAGAGGGTTTAGCAGTTATAGGTGTTTACTTGCAAAGCCTGCTGGCCCAGGTTTAATTCCCACTGAACTTTGTGGGCCAGCTAGTTTTCATTGGCAAGAAACCTCGTCTCAAGAAGGTGGACGCAGTCACCTTCAAGTTGTTCTCTCACCTCCACGTGTGTGCGTTGCACGTGCGCCTGCACATACACATAGCTGGAGGTGCAGATCAGTGGTAGAGCTCTTGTCTGACATGCCTGGGGCCAGCCAAAGAATCAGTAAACAAAAAGCCAGAAAGCAACATTCCAGCCTCAAGATCCTCCGCATGTAAGCACTGACTCATAGAACTAAGATTTTTTGGGGGGGAGGGCAGGGGTGAAGAAAAAATATTTAAAGAAAGTTTTATGAGAGGGAGGAAGCAGTTTGGTGATTTCAGTATAAGGAACTTACCCCAAATTGCCA
Source organism: Jaculus jaculus (assembly GCF_020740685.1). Taxonomy (NCBI): domain Eukaryota; kingdom Metazoa; phylum Chordata; class Mammalia; order Rodentia; family Dipodidae; genus Jaculus; species Jaculus jaculus. The sequence continues at coordinate 23,945,826 of NC_059115.1, forward strand.
GCTATTTCCTTCCCAGAGCAGACCCCTGAGTGTTCTGGGGATTTTGTGGGATTCTGTGATGAGGCGCTGGGTAGGGTCCCCTCCAAGGCCTCTGGCTCCAGCCCACCGCGCCTGCTCCTCAGAGGGCAGCCTGTGATTTGATTTGCTGCATTACTGAGAAGTAAGAGGAGCCTGGCCAGCCATCTTGTAATTGCAGATTGCTGGGGAGTTGCGCTGTGCCTGTTCCTCTGCTGGTCTCACAGAAAAAAATATCCTGAAAGCAAATTGTCATGGTGGAAAAAAATACTATCTGCCTGCCAAGGATTTCTTGAGGGGCGGAGTAAGGGAATTCCACAGAACTCATCCAATTCCAGATGGCTTCAGGTCAGGACAGGTCATCCCCCTTTCCAGCTCTGTGACCATGACTGTGTGGCTGTGGCCCAGTTTCCCTATGTAAAATAGGAACCTTGAGAGTCACCATTGATAAAGGTCATCTGCTTTCCAACACACACTGCCCCAGGAGGTCCCTTGAACTCTGGAAGGAGGAGTAAGTGCTCCTCAACTATGAAATGAGAGCTTGCAGGCTGGGAGGGGCTCAGTAGGTGATTTTCAGGCAAGCACGAGGAACTGAGTTTGGATCCCGAGCACCCGCATAAAATGTTGGGGGCAGGAAGGACAGGTGTACCTGTCATCCCAACAGTGGGGAGGTGGAGACAGGAGGAACCCTAGGGCTCAGTAGCTAGCTAGTCTAGGCAAACTGGTGAACTCTAGGTTCAATTAGACTCAGAGATTTAGTCAACATTACTCTGGTTGTTTCTATAATGGTGTTGTTCAATGAGAGTGACATCCAAATTAGTGGACTTTGAGTCGATTACTCTCCACAGTGTGGATGCATCTCACCCACTCACCAAAGGCCTAGATAGAAGAAAGGACATGCACATGCGTGCACATACTAACAGGAGAGAGCTCCACAGGCGGATGACCTTTGGACTCCATAGCAATACAGGCTCTTTCTTAGGTCTGCAGCCTGCCAGCCCACCTGTATGTTTGTATAGCTATGAACAGATACCAAACTGGAAGCAACTTTAAGAAAGTAAGCATTTATTTTCAACTTATAGTTTTGAAGTCCAGTTTCATGGCAGGAAAAGCCTGGGGACAGAGCTGGTCACGTGTGTTCAGTCAGGAAGCAGAGGAAGAACAGGAAGTCAGGCCAGGCTATAAAACCTCTTGAAGCACTTCCAGCAAGACTCCGCCTCCGAAAGGCTCCACAACCTTCCCAGACAGCACCATTGGCTTGGCGCCAAGTGCTCGAGCACGTGGGCCTGGGGGTAGGGGTGCATTTCACATTCAAACCACTCGTCCCTACAGACTTTGCACTTGCTAACTTCTGCACCTCTGTCGGTCTCTGTGTGTCACATACGTGCTGTGGTGATCTGCTTCCTCTTGGTTCTGCCTCCCTAGTGCTCTTGGCTGCTAACACCCCCACACCCCATGCCCCTTCCTGTGCAGAGCCTGGCCATCCATCCTGCTGTTCTCACCAACCAGAAAGTTCTCCCTTGGGCCCTGGTGCTTATCCTCAGCTGCACTCATGCTCAGGTGACTCCAGGTGTTTCTGGCAGATAAATCCCAGAGGACAGGCAGTGGACCTGGGTTCCGAGGCTCCATGTGCAGAAACCTTAGCTAAACATGGAGACCCTTTGCCATATATTTCCAAACTAAGAGTGACCACTCCAGGGCCTTCCCCATAGCCAGCGAAGGTCTACCCAGGATGGGATGTTCCATCTCCCAGGGCTGGAAACCCGGCCAGCTCGGTAACTTGCAGCATCCCACAGGACGCGGAAGGCTCTGTGTTCCTCGCACTGGCTCCTGCTGAGATCTTCTGACTCCCTGGGTAGGCAGGGGTGCTCAGCCACCATAAGGACCAGGGACTTACATCTCAAGGTCAGTGCCCAAGCAAATGTACCATAATACGGGGTTACTCAAAGTGCAATTTCCTTTCCTTTTCTTTTTCCCCCATGTATATGTGGTGTATGTTCACATATGTATAGGCACACATGTATGCAAGTATGTTAGCATGTGTATGTGTGGATATGAAAGCCAGAGGTGAACGTTGGGTTTCTTCAAACACTCCTCACTTCACTTATTGAAGCAGGGTCTCTCGCTGAACCCAGAGCTCACAACTCAGCTAGCCTAGCTAACCATCTTGCCCTGGGGATACTTGTGCCTCCGCCTCCCGAACCACCATGCCTGACATAAAAGTGTGATTTCTTAATAGAAAAGTGAACTCAGGCCCGGGTCTTTTTTTTTTCAGTTGACTTTATCTGTGTTGGAATCAGACTACACTCCAACTTTTAAAACCATTTTTGGATTGATTAGCTAGGAACAAAACAGCTTCCCAGGAGTGCTCAGCCATGCCAAGCTGTTAACTTTCAGCAGAAGGCAGCCATGATGCCGAAACCAAAGCTTGATAATATCCATTATTTATCATACTGTCCCTCACCATCCTGCTCTGAAACATGGACAGGGGCCCAGAAATCCCAATTGCCATGCTCTTTCCAGATGGGAAAAATAATAATTTTCTCTGTTCTGCCTTTCTCATATTCAAATAAAGTTTATGAGGAACTCAGAGTTTATTCCATTCTGCTGTTATGGGAAAACAAAAAATTTGGACTGCAGCCCAAATTATTGGGATCAGTCTGCCATGAACCAGACAAAAGGCACTGGGAATGCTGCTTCCTGTTCCTACTCTGAGGAAGGGATGCTTCAGGTCCATTCTCCAGGCAGCTCTGGGGTAGCCTTGAAAACTGCCAGTCCATGGGCCTCGGGCCTCCCAGGTGCCCCTCAGGGGTTCAGCCTGAGGCAAGAGGCTGCTAGGGGAAGCCAGAGGCCTGCATTGGTAACACCTTCACAGTTGCAGCCTTTACAAGGCCCAGATGCAGCAATTGGCTCCAACGCCATTGGCTCCAAAATCTTGGACAACTCATTTACTATCTTGGCATTTCCTTATCTGCATTTTCCACATTGGTAAGGTAGGGATGATAACGCTGGGCCAAAGCCTACCATAAAAAATATGAAACAGCTTCTAAAATGTTCTAAAGCTGTGAGGCCAAGTACTTCATCAAAAGACCCAAAGGCCTGGCTTCCCAGCTTGGCCTTTGCAAGGTCACTCCGCATAACTGCTCTGCCTCCACGCTCACCTCAGGCTGACGCCGGAACCTGTGCTTCCTGTGGAGGGTCTCCAGCACCAGCCCAGGCTGCCCTGGTCCCAGAGGAGGCTCATTTTAGGAACCAGAGAAGGGGAGAATTGCAGGAGGACTGGGAAGCCTCTGGCTGTGCCTTGGCTGTGGCTGCTCCCCAGCCTGTACCTGGTGCATCTCATGAAGCCTATCAGGTCCCTTTACATGAGCCTAGAGGGACAGGGAGAGCTCACGCTGCTCAGGATGCTGCAAGTACATTTTCTAGACCACTTAGGAAGTTGCCCAGTGCCCAATGCCACTCAGGCTCTGAGAGAAAGGGGACTGGAGGGAAAGGAAAGAGGTGTGGCTGGTCAGAGTGTGTCCAGCAGAGCATTGTCCTAACCTTTCTTCCAGCAGTGGAGATCACAGGAGCCAAGAAGCCCGGGAACAGCACTGTGTAAGGGTAGGGAGGCATCTTTCAACCTGGGACAAAGCACAGGACTCCTCATGGGCAGGCTTCGCTCCTGCTTGCCCGTCTCCAGGTAGACAGGGAGTATTCCACAAGGATGTCCAAACTAGACATGGATTTTTGCATTGACTGATGAACAGAAAGAAGAACGCTTAGGCCGCACAAAAGGCTGTTCCTCTTTTGGGAGCCAGTTGCCAGTGAGTATCTTGATTTTGTACAGATGAGAAGAGGCAGTGGAAGCCAACCTGCAGCAAGGATGTAGGAGCTGACTCAGAAGTGTGACTTGCAGTTAGTTACTGGCCTGTACAGCTGAGTGGGCGATGATGTCAGGGTTTTAGACTGGGCATTGGGAGCAAGTTCAGTCTCGGACTTCCAAATTCCCTGCTGGCACCTGACACAGAGTTAGTTCGTCAGTTCTTCAACTTTTATGGTGTGAAAAACATAGTTTTAGATGTGAAGAAGCCATTGACCTTGAAACACTGGATAGTATCCTGGCACCTCAAGCCCCGGAATTGCTAACACCCCAAGGCAGCCAGAGAGGAACAGAGTAGGAGGGTGAGACTCTGAGTTACTGTACTACTGTCCCCAGAGAGGCTATGACTGAGTGACCTCTGGTCAGCATTCATGCATTTGTTCCCAACAATGGGACAGGAATTCCAGGAAAACTCCTATTATTGAGTATATCACTGCAAGAAAAAGAGAAATGAAAGAGAGGGGAAGACAAGCTAGCAGGCCAATAAAGCCCCGGAAAACTTGCCACTAAAATAAAGGTAAAAACATCCTTTTGGCTGGAGAGATGGTTTAGGGGTTAAGCACTTGCCTGTGAAGGCTAAGGACCCCGGTTCAAGGCTCAATTCCCCAGGACCCATGTTAGCCAGATGTACAAGTGGGCGCATGTGTCTGGAGTTCATTTGCAATAGCTGGAGGCCCTGGCGCACCCATTCTCCTTCTCTCCCTCCCTCCCTCTTTCTCTCTCTGTTGCTCTTAAATAAATAAATAAATAAACTGATTTAAATTTTAAAAAAGCATCCTTGGGCTGGAGAGATGGCTTAGCGATTAAGCGCTTGCCTGTGAAGCCTGAGGACCCCGGTTCGAGGCTTGATTCCACAGGACCCACGTTAGCCAGATGCACAAAGGGGCACACGCGTCTGGAGTTCGTTTGCAGTGGCTGGAGGCCCTGGCGCACCCATTCTCTCTCTCTCTGTCTATTTGCCTCCCTCTCTCTCTCTCTCTCTCTCTCTGTCACTCTCAAATAAATAAATAAAAAAGAACAAAAAAAATTTTTTTAAAAAAAAGCATCCTTTACCTTCTCAGCCCATGAGTAATATGCAGGCAGTCACTACATAAGTTCACAACTGGGAATTTTCTCAATTGTAAAATACAGTTCTTTTGTTTCGCGTGTGTGTGTGTGTGGTCTGTGTATGTGTGGCAGGCATATATGTATGCAGGTACATGTGTGTGCACTTACAAGTGGAGGCCAGAGGACACTATTGGGTGTTGTCTTTAGGAATGCCATCTGTCGCTTTTAGAAATAGGGTCTCTCATTGGCCTGGAGCTCAGCAATTAGGCTAGACTGGCTGACTAGCTTGCTACAGGGATCCTTCTGACTCCGTCTCCCCAGTGCTGGGGTTATAGGCACATCTACCACACTTGGCATTTAAATGGGTTCTAGGGTATCAAACTCAGGTCCTCATGTTTGTGAGGCAAGTGCTTTACCAACAGCCATCTCCTCAGGCCTGTAAAACACAAATTTTAAACACTTCTTGAAGTACACACTTGTAAGCTGTCAAAGAAAATTATTTAGCTCTCCATTCATCTCCAGTTTATTTTGATGAGGTACTCATCAAGTAAAACACGTTTGTACCATTAACAGGTGTTCACTGATTTCTTTGTAAACTTAACCACGTCCTCCTGTTGTCGGCTTCCCCAAGACGCAGTAACTTAAAGCAAAACTGTGGAGAGAATAAAGGGGCCAGTAGTTGTCAGAGGTCTGCGGTGGGGAGGAGGGGGATGGCGAAAGCGCCGCCCACAAGACCAGGGAGGGTTACTCTCTGGAGACCTCGCTAGAGGATGCGTGACCCAAACGTAACGGACGGACAAGACAAGGGTCAGCCCAGGTAGAAGCTGGGCACTCTAAACTGTCACAAAGTGACAACGTGCCTCTCTCAATGGTGACAAATGTACCAAGCATTTCATGGTTGGTGTGCTGGGATTACAGAAGCCTGCCACGGCTTTTGGCTGTCTGTGGGGTCTGAGGATGTGACTGACCTCAGGTGCCTGGCAAGTGCTTTATCCACTGAGTGGTGTCCCCAGGCCTCCATCATTTCTTCTAAGAACTTAAACCCACTCTAAAACACAAAGTTCACTGAATTATTATTATTTTTAAAATCTTGCTGGCAAATAATTCTGTTCAAGAGCTCCATGTTGTGTTAAAACATACCAAGCCTCTCTGGAGAGTTCTGGCAACTCTGTTAAGTGTCTTTGACCAGCAGCCTATACCTGAAACCAGGCAAAGTGGGCTGCTCTAATCCTGGGGAAAATCAACAGGCCAGCTCCATTTTGACAATGGGAAAATCCATTTCTTAGATCCCTTTCTACACAAAGTGATTTGATCCATTTTTCTCTCATCCCCTGCTGGGAGCTGCTCATAGAGGTGGTCTCGTCTTTTCTCGGGTCCTTTCTGAGATTAGTGGGTTTGAAGTAAACTCCATGTTGTTTGGAGGAAAGGAAGGGGCATGAAAAGCCTAACGGACTTCACTACATGTTCCAGAATCCAAATATTTCAAAATCAATTATTCAGCTTTTTGCTAGACTTCAAAACACGTCCTCTAAGTCATAACAGAGGCCCCTGCGGGGCACAGGCTCGGAATGTGTTCTTTGTTGTCATCCGACAGCCACTCACAAGCTCACAGCCAGCACGTCTCCCGGGGCACACCGCAAGATTTTCTCAGCTTCGGTTGCACTCTGTCCTCTCCCCTTTCCTCTTCTAATCACCCCCAAACACTGGGCAGATACATTTGAGCACCCCATCACAACCTCCGTCTGCAGAGACACGGGGGCACAGGCCCGCCCACCTTCCAAGCAACCCGCTATCTTCAGACTCTCTCCGAGGACTCCAGATATTATGTTAGCTGCCAATCCAACTGTGTCAAGGGGTGGGTTCTGTGCTGAGGACATGGCTCACTGGTTAAAGGGCCTGCCACAGCAACATGATGGTTTGAATGCAGAGCCTCAGCCCCCATGTCAAAGCTGGGCACACCAGTGCACAGGAATCCAGTGCTGGAAGAGTGGACACAAGAGAGTCCTGGGACTTGCTGGAAGGTTCTGTCCTGAAAATAAGATGGAGCATGATTTAGGAAGCCACCCACATTAACCTCGGGTCTCCACATGCCCCCCACACCCACATGCATGTGCATGTGTGCACTCACACAAACACACATGCTAATAAATAAATAAAAATTTCTATTTATTAATAAATATTATGTAATATTTAATGTACAATAATTCTATGAATAATACAAACATATATAAATGGTAATATAATAAATATATTAATAAATATACAAATAAAATCTCTCAAATAGATAAATAAAATATTTTTTTTTAATCAAGCAAATGGGCTGGGGAGATGGCTTAGCAGTTAAGCGCTTGCCTATGAAGCCTAAGGAAGTTCGAGGCTCGGTTCCCCAGGACCCACGTTAGCCAGATGCACAAGGGGGCGCACTCGTCTGGAGTTCGTTTGCAGTGGCTGGAGGCCCTGGCATGCCATTCTCTCTCTCTTTCTCCCTCTCTCTCTCTCTCTGCCTCTTTCTCTCTCTGCCTGTTGATCTCAAATAAATAAATAAAAATAAACAAAAAAGGGCTGGAGAGATGGCTTAGCGGTTAAGCGCTTGCCTGTGAAGCCTAAGGACCCCGGTTCGAGGCTCGGTTCCCCAGGTCCCACGTTAGCCAGATGCACAAGGGGGCACACGCGTCTGGAGTTCGTTTGCAGAGGCTGGAAGCCCTGGCGCGCCCATTCTCTCTCTCCCTCTATCTGTCTTTCTCTCTGTGTCTGTCGCTCTCAAATAAATAAATAAAAAATTTTAATAAATAAATAAACAAAAAAGTTAAAAAAAAAAAACAAGCAAATTATTGTTCTCTGTCCTCACCATCCTAGAGACAGTCCAAGATTAAGGTGTCAGCAGACTGCTCCTGCTGGAGACTTTGAGGGAGCAGAGGGATACAGACGCCCATCAGCTTCCAACCTTCCCATCCACAGCGGCAGCAAGCGCGCAGGCTTCAGTCCTGGGAGAGCCAGGGCCGTAGGGCATCTGCTGCGGGGCTGACACTTGCAGCCCTACTTCTTCTGCACTGGGCACATGGACACCAAAATGCTCCCCCGTGGACTTGTGCTCTCCTGTCCCTGTGGAGCAACATGCCTGATGTTTGTTTGCAACACTGTTGGATTTTCTAAATTTCATCAAAATTGCCTCTAATATTTCAAGGTATAATTACTTCATTTCTTGACTTTCTAGTTACCTTTCTTTCAAAGTTTCTTGTAGCCATTCCTCTAACCTACTCACAAAGCCGTGCTGCAGATAGCATTTTATTGGCTAAACAGAAGATTAAATTAACCCGAATGTTCCTCAGCATTCTTGGTGTCATTATTTTGCTCCTCCACAGAGAAGTGAAACTGTGGATTCTGCAGGTCACTCAGGCCAGCCCAACAGCCCATGCTTCCCCAGTGTAGATGAGCCCTTTGGCCTTGGAAAATGTTCCACTAATTCAAATACAACTGTCCATCAGAAAAATAAGGAAGTCTACCTATGCCCCAGAGCAGGAACGTGATAGGTAATCCCTCAGGACCCATTCCCCCAAAAGCTGTGGTTTTCTAATCACGATGGCTGACAGGGATTAGATAGTTCCTGTGCACTACGTATTTTCACCTGCCACGCACACACGTGCACAAATGTATGCGTGCACACTTCCACATATACATTCACAGACATGAATCCATGCATATATACACACACTCATACACATATGCACACTGTTTCCACAATGCTTTGGGGGATGCTGCTATTAGCCCTAGGTTACAGAGCAGGAACTGAGGCACAATGGCCTTAAGGAACTTGCCCTGGGCTACCAGCAAGGACTAGTGAACTTGGGGTTTGAGCTTAAGAGACCTGAGCACAGAACCCACATCTTTGCCTACTGTGTTTTGTTCCCTTCAGGCAAGCAAAGATATTACAAGTTGCATGTTTTTATTTCTCAGGAAATTCATATAGTGCCTCAAAAATATTTTCAATTTCATCCTGTTTCCCATGGAGTTTGCTCCAAAGCAGAATTCCCTCTAGGCCTATTTAATTTGGATTCAAGCATTTTATTGGTCAAGCATCCATTTTATGAACATTTCATATTATGAAAAATTTCAGTATAATTGTACTGGTTTACATTTTCTCACATAATCATTTTCACAGCAAAAAAAAAAAAAGTGCAGCTCAACAGAACCTTTGTTGGAGATGAAGAGATAAAGAGATGAAGTGTTTGAGATGAGGAGGTAAAAGTCAAATTTTTCACTTGAAAAGTATTTTCTCCTCTCCCTGAGGAGAATGGGTTATGGAAGTTTCCAACAGCATCCTCATCACAGTTCTCCTTAGAAGCCTCTGGGGAACCTCAAGAAGACCAATCACCATATCAGTATTCAGGTACTATGGAAACTGAGGTCAGGAGCAAATATGCAGGTTGAGAATCATTAATTCCACTCTCATCAAGAAACTTAGGCTGGACCACATGTAGTAATGCAAGTTTTAAATGCCAACACTGGGATGGCAGAGGTAGAAAGATCACTGTGAGTTGGGGCCAGCCTAGAACTAGAGTGAATTCTAGGTCAGCCTGGGCTAGAGTGAGACCCTACCTCAAAACACAAAAAAAAAAAAGAAAGAAAGTGAGGCTGGTCTGAGGACATGGCCCAGCGAGTAAGAGACTAGCTATGCAAGCATGAGGACTTGAGTTTGATCCCCAGAACCCATGTAAAAAGCCAGGCATGGTCATCTGTGCCTGTAACCCCAGTGCTGGAGGTGAGGCAGAAACAGGAGATTCACTATGGTTCTCTGGTCAGTCAGACTAACTGAAAAATGGCAGCTCAGGGGCTAGAGAGATGGCTTAGTGGTTAAGGCACTTGCCTGCAAAGCCAAAGGACCCAGGTTCGATTCCCCAGGACCCACGTAAGCCAGATGCACAAGGTGGCACATGCATCTAGAGCTTGTATGTCACTCTCAAATAAATAAACAAAAATAAAAAATATTTTAAGAAATGGCAGTCCAGGGTCAGAAACGAAGGTAGAGGGGCACTAGAGGATACTCAAAGCCTCCTTCTGGTCTCTGCACATGTGCACACATCTGCATCCACACTTGCATATGTCACACACAGCAACAAAGAAGAAAGAACTGATGCTCAGAGGAACTACTACTTGGTGATAGTGCTGGAAAGCAGCATGAGACGTGCTGGGGGATCATTCACCCACAGTGTGAACAAGCAGTGTTCCTGAAGGCTAGAAATCAACCAGCCAGGCAAGATACACACCTATGCAATAGTGGCACAGTCTATGGGGTGACCAACTGGTCATACCCTTCTGTTTGGATATGAAGCCTGCTCAGTGGGAAGGAATTCATGCCTGCTACTGAGAACCAAGTCATAAGCCTTTAGCTTGGAAGGTCATAGACCTTAGAGGGAAGCTTCCACCGTTCTTTTGCTAAAAGGAGAGGTTATGCCCATTAAACAGTCTTCTAAATGTCTATGTTATCCCCCTTTGGTCCACACTGCTCTCACTCTTGGTTAGAAACTCTCCATTTTACAGATGGCAGTGACTACCAAGGAGATTCAAGACCCATCAGAATAGCAAGAAAATAAAGCTGACTGCTTAGCATGAGATAAATCATCTCTGTAACACTCATGGGGGCCCAGGAAACATGACAGAGGAGGTGGAGGATTAAATATGCATGCTGTTCTCACTGATGGCCTGACAACTTCTTCCAGACAGATGATAGTAGATACAGAGGAGACTCAAAACCCATCAAAGCAGACAATTAGAGGCTGCTGAGAGCTCAACACAAAAGGAAACGTATAACACACCCTCCAAGGTTCAGGAAACATTGCAGAAGAGGCAGTGGAAAGATTTAAGGGCCACAGGCTAGAAAGATGTGCTGTGAGGCATTTTCCTTTTCACAGAAACTGACTGGTACATTTATTACCCCAGAGTGAATACCAATACCCCCCCCCCCAGAGGGTCCTCAGTGAAATGGAGGTGGGAAATGGAACAAAAGAATGTAACCCAGTGGGAGTATGAACAATTTGCAATATGTCCAGGCATTAAAGTTACCAATAAGATGTTTTTAAAGAGGGTCTTAATAATACCAGGTATCACCACTGCCACCACACCTAAAACACAGTGGGGTCAGATCCTCATGCCGAACAGCAGTGCTTTAACCTGGAACTCTACCCCAGGAACATTTTCTAGCAACTGTGAGCACAGGCCATCTCCAGATATAAGTGGCCAATGTTTCTCTCATATCTGTATTCTAAGAAAGTTACAAGAGGATGCATTTAAAAAAAGAAGAAGAAGGAGAAGGAGGAGGAGGAGGAGGAGGAGGAGGAGGAGGAGGAGGAGGAGGAGGAGGAGGAGGAGGAGGAGAAGGAGAAGGAGAAGGAGAAGGAGAAGGAGAAGGAGAAGGAGAAGGAGAAGGAGAAGGAGAAGGGGAAGGGGAAGGGGAAGGGGAAGGGGAAGGGGAAGGGGAAGGGGAAGGGGAAGAAGGGGAAGGGGAAGGGGAAGGGGAAGGGGAAGGGGAAGGGGAAGGGGAAGGGGAAGGGGAAGAGGAAGAGGAAGAGGAAGAAGCAGAGGAGGAAGAGGAAAAGGAAGAGGAAAAAGCAGAGGAGGAAGAGGAAGAGGAAGAGAAGAAGGAGAAGAAAGAGTAAATTGAGAAAGAGAAAGATTGGCACATGAGGAATCAGGGTCTTTCCCAAGACAGGCAGTGGGGTTCCCCAGGATGCTGGTGAGGGCAGATGCTAGAAGGTGGCTATATGCTGCTGCAGCATGTGGGATGTCCCCGAAAGCCCATGTGTTGTCTTTGCTAATGGCACATGGCTCTGGGTCATGAGCATCTGCCGCGCTCGGCAGGACAGACGCCTGTGGGTCTTGAGGCCCTTCCCCCTGCACAGCGAGCCCGTGGTAAGGTTGCCAGGGTCTGTTCCTATGCCTTTGCTCTGGATTATTAAAAAGAGGCTGGAAAACACTTTGTACAAATCAAAACAAAATGCCATGCTTTGGCTGTGGGTTATTTATTGAGAATCCCAACGTTTTAAGAGTGGCCCAGAACATAAGTGCCTGTGGATGTTGGCTGGTCCTCTAAGGCTTTATACTGGAGGCCTTCACACTGCTGCGGTGGGAAGGAAGCTACTGAGGGAAAACTGTGTGGCCAGGAATCTGCTTTCAAGCAGGGAAACAGAAAAGCCCTGGGCTTGCTATAAAGTATAAACCCAAATACTCTCTGGGAGAAAAATAACTTTCACTCAGTGAAGGACTCCTGTGTCTGCTTAAGTCTTCTGGAAGCAGTACTGGCCTCTGTAAGTGATGAAAATGGCCCCAGTCCCAGAATCCTTCCCTCTTCACCCCCACCTTCCTCTTTTAAAATAGCCCCACACAATCCAATAAAACTAATGAGAACTAAAGAAGTCTGAGTTTAATATTCAGCGAATATAATTCAAGTGTAGCCAACTGGACAACTTCCCTGTTAATCAGAAAAATGAGTTTTTCTCCTTGTTTTCAGAAGTTAATACTCTGTTTAGGAAGACCACATGGACATGTAGCAAGAACACAGGATGGAAAATCGAAGTCTGGCTTATAGCCTCTCCCAAAACAAGGGCTCAAGACCATTTTTTTCTCCACCTTCACTGTACTAGAACCATTTTCAAACCTTCCTAGGAATTCAGCTTCCCAGTCTCTGTTCCCAGTCCTCTGATGCTCTAAATTCTCAAGTGAAGGGCTCCAAATCGGGACTCTACAGACTCTGCGGGAGTAACTTCCAACCCCGGAGTTCTAGGATATGCCTAATGTGGTGGTCCATGGGCCTGGTGAGGGGCAGGGCTCACGAGCTAGCATGAGGGACTCCAGAGCCCAGCTCCCATGAGCTGGACTTCCACCTGGCTTTGGAGGTGGTAAAATCCATCATTTAGATTGGCAGAAATGTTCTGCAGGTGATTTGAGGAGCAGAGAAGAGCCATGGTGAATCTTTGAATGGCAGGATTAGAGAGGGGCGTCTATTCAGAAAGGCATTCAATCCCACACCCACCTAAGACAAGTTGGAAAGAAAACTCAAAGGAGTGACTTGGATTGTCTATGCTTATCCAAAAGCTCCAACCCTGGGTGTCTTATCACATATGGTATGTTAGTTACTTTTTCACTGCTGTGACAAAATACCTAACAAGAAGAAACTTTAGGCAGGAAGGGTTTATTTTGGCTTACAGTTCAAATGTTTAGACCACTGTGCTAAGGAAGGCATGGTAGCAGGAACCTGAGGTGGCCATTCACTTTGCATCTGCAGTCAAGAAGCAGAGAAAGAGGTCCCTAGCTCTGCCTTCCTGATCAAAGCGCCCCTAGGTCCCTGTGGTGGTTTGATTCAGGTGTCCCTCATAAACCTAGGTGTTGTGAATACTAGCTCCCCAGCTGATGGATATTTGGGAATTAATGCCTCCTGGAGGGAGTGTATTGTTGGGGGCGGGCTTAAGGGCTTTATAGCCAGTTTCTCCATGCCAGTGTTTGGCACACCCTCCTGTTGCTGTGGTCCATCTTATGTTGGCTAAGGGGTGATGACCACCTTCTGCTCATGCCATCGTTTTCCCCTGCCATCGTGGAGCTTCCCCCTCGAGCCTGTAAACCAAAATAAATCTCTTTTACCCAGAAGCTGCTCTTGGTTGGGTGATTTCTACCAGCAATGCGAACCGGACTGCAACAGTCCCCATTCCCGGATACCCTGTGCCTGAGGGTGCACTGGCAGGCACGGAAAGGTAGTGAGGCTGGAGGAGATAAACTACCCTCGCACTTCAGCCAAGCCAGAGCGGACTCCACAGAGGAATGGGGACACAAATAAGAGTGCTGCTTCCATGCTGTTCCTGATAATCAGCGCCAGGGTGTAGGAGACAGACCCTGCCCATTCTCTGCACCTACCAAGTAGAGACCCAGAGGCTACTAAGAGCTCATCACTAAAGTAGACTTAACCCCCCCCACCCCCAGCTCAGGAAGTTTGCAGAATAGGGGGAAGAAAGATTCTAAGAGCCACAGGTTGAGACAAGCCCAGAGGCATTCCCTCCCCCTCAAAATAACTGACTGCTGCTCCTCCAACACATAAACCACAACCCCATGGAGAATACCTGTAACCCTACTGAGGAGTGTCCCCAGGGGAATGGGGGCAGGGACAAGGGAAAAGGGGGTACCAACACATGATGTATCCATTCGAAGCATCTCGTTAATATTAATGATAATAAACATTAAGAAAATTAACATGAAGGCTGGGTGTGGTGATGCACACCTTTAATCCCAGCACTCGGGAGCCAGAAGTAGGAAGATAGCTATGAGTTCAAGGCCACCCTGAGATTACACATTGAATTCCAGGTCAGCCTGGGCTAGAGTGAGACCCTACCTCAAAAAAAAAGTTAATATGATAAATTCTAAAATATAAAATTACTTAAAAATTTAATCTTGATAATTTCATTTCCAAGACAACTTATAAATTCATAAAGGAGAGCATTTAAAGTAATTATAAGAATACTGCTAGAAAAAATAAATGGACAACTCACAAAAAATGCATTTTAGCAGTGCGTGTAGTCTAATGTGAAGTGTGATTAAAAATGAGAAATTCTTTGTGCAGCATGAAGATCCGTTTCATTCATCCAGCCACAAACGCAGAGCTCAGCGGTGCTGGGTCTGGGCAGCAGCGCAGGAGAGGTCCCCTGCATGTGCCGCTGCGGGGCAGGTGCCTCTGTCCAAACTTTCTGGAAGACTTTTGACAGCAGGAGTTCTCTTGTCTGACAAGATCTGCATCAGTAACCAGCAGGTTAATTGAATAAGTATTTGACAGTCTTGACAGTTTTATTTTTTTTTTATTTTAGTCAAAGCTAAAAAATGTGTTCATAGACTCATTCAGGTACACAGGTTAGACCTTTTCTTCAAATGCAAATTCTGTGAATATAAAACACAGAGCAGTCTACCTTTCTCTCTTTAATAAAGAGGCAATATGTCAATTACTATTTACAAAATATTCACCATTATTCTCATGAATAAAACTTTCTTAGTTCATTCATCTGCCGTGCTAATTTTAAATAGAATTTTTAGTTCTACAATTATGTATATCTGGAACACTTGTTTTGGTCCCATGTCTGATTAACACAACTCCTAGAAAGATAAGTATATATTCAGACTACCAGATAACACATTAGCTAAAAAACCTGTTTGGCACCTGTCAGTATTTACTTTACATAACTGAAAGTGCTTATCTTTCAAGGTAGTTATCTGAAGATCAATTAGAAGTTTTATATAGTTTGCATCATAATCCTTTAAATGTCATTTATACTAACTTAGTTGTAGATAACAGTATGAAGCATTCTATGTTCATATACTATGATAACTAAAACGGCTAATAAAATAACAGGAATTTAGCTGGGCATGGTGGTGCATGCCTTTAATCCAGCACTTGGGAGGCAGAGGTAGGAGAATTGCCATAAATTTAAGGCCACCCTTAGACTACATAGTGAATTCCAGGTCAGCCTGCACTAGTGTGAGACCCTACCTCAACAAACAAACAAAAATAATAAAATTAATTAAAAATTAATAAAAATAACAGGAATTTATAAATGTGTTCATTATCTGGAACAAAATTTGAACATAAATCATAATACATTTCCTCAGTTATGTCTGCAAATGGAGTTACTGGTGACTTTTACATCATTTTTCTCATTAGCATATGTTCTAAAATACATAAATGTGGTACTCTTGTTGTAAAAAAACAATTGTTTTCTTATTTTATTTGGTTTGTTTTGGCATATGGTCTGGCTGCATAAGCCCAGGCAACATCAAACTTATGGTCCTCCTGTATCAGTTTCCTAAATGCTGGGGTATGTACCACCATACACAACCCTTATTTTTTCCTTTCTTTCATTTTTACATTTTTCTTGTACTTTCTTTTCCTCTTCTCCTCTCTTCTGTCTTTATTATTTTTTCTTCAGTTTCTGCTTTATTCTTTCTTCCCTCCCTCCCCCCTTCCTCAGTTTTCTCCTAGGCAGTGAGCCTGGGGCCTTACACATGCTAGAGGCAAACAATCTCCCACTGAGGGAAATCCCAAGGGCTCCATTTTTGTTTTCTAGAAAACTAAAAAGAAAAAATACTATCCATATTTTTAAAAAGAAGAAGTGGGGAAACATGGCACAGTAGGCAGCTGGGGAATACATCTTGTCACATCAGTTGAGAAGAAAGTAGCTTCAGAGTGAATTAGCTGTCAACATCCAGCAGGGCTAGATTGGTAAATCTCAAAGCCTGCCCCGCCCCCAGTGACACCCCTCCTCCAGCAAGGTTCCACCTCTCAAAGGCTCCACTATCTGGGGACTAAGTAGAAGGTTTGATCACAAATGCTTGAAGCTCTGAGGAATCACCACATTCTGCCCCAGGCCTCCATAGTTTTATGCCCATCTCATAATGCAAAATGCATTTAGTCCAACTTTATAAGTCACCATAGCCCTTATCCGTCCAAACACTGTTCAAGAGTCAAAAGTCTTTTAACTGTGAGACCTGTAAAAATTAAAGCATAAGTTTCATACTGCTAATAAGTAATGACAGTGTAAGCATTCCCATTGCAAAAAGAAAGCATAGCAAGGAAGGATTGGACCAACACAAGATATAAAACAAACAGGATAAACATCAGATCCTACAGTTCCATTTATAGCACCCCAGACTCATTATGAAACCCTTTGGGCTCCAAAAGGCTTGGGTAATTCTTTCCCTATAGATGTGCTGCTTGCAGTCTGGGAAAAATCCAGCCCAAGACAGCAGCTTTTGCTGGCAGCTTGACTTGTCCCATAGTCCTGGAGTCTCCAAAGTTCTGGGGTCTCCACTGTGACCCACAGTTCACCATCACAGCTTCATGCCATGACACCCCCTCTTGGTCTCCATGAAGGGATTTTCACCCTGCTTCACAGTGTAACACCTCGATGGCTCCTGGGGTCCCCACTGAAGCCCAGTTTGTCCTCACAGCTGAAACAATGGCCTCCCAGGCAGCACTGCAACTCGGCTGCACATTGCTGCACCTCAGTGCTTCATGGTGCTGTAGTTACACTTCGCGATGCTCCTATTTCCTGCATTTATCATACTTCTAAGATCAATGCAAGCTGGGAACAATGCCAAATTTGTTAACCCAGAGGGAATAAAGTCCAAACTTGGGCAGAAAACTCCATGAACATTCTTCCTTCATACCCTTTCTTTTCAAAACAATGTGTATTCTTACTAGCTTGAGTCTTCAACAGGTAGGGGCGTAGCCTCAAAGCATTCTTCCTATTGTCCCATTGCAGGGCAATTGATTTATCTTTAATAGTGCTAATCTATTTTACAATTGCATCTGAAGTGGTATCAAACAAGTTGTGTTTAGGACTTCAAACTTTCTTACATTTCCTTCCATGTCTAACTTTACAATTTTCACATCTTTTTGTTCCATACTTTCCTCTGCCGAACACAGGAGTCTATTAATTCTAAATTTAACTTTTCTCAGATTCTCAGGACATGGGCAGATTGCATCCAGCTATTCACTAGAACATCACATAAACTGCCTCTAGTCCAGTTCCCACAAAGTCCTTTCCCCTCTAAAATGTCAAAGGCAAGCCTTCACAGTCCACAGTTCTGTCTACATTGCAGTCTTTCAAACTCTTACCAGAATGGCCTATCAAGAGCTTCTATAGCACTGCAAAGTTTATCTAGTCCAAAGCTCCAAACCCTTCCATATCCCTTCCACAAACCACTTCCAAAAGACCCCAAGCCCTATGTTCAGGTTCATTGCCACGATGACCCCATTCTTAGTAGCAATTTTCTATAGCAGTTGAATTCTCATTGCAGGGGAAAAATATACATAACCAGAAGCAATTTATGGAAGAAAAAAAGTTTATTTTGGCTTATAGATTCAAGGGGAAATTTCAGTATGGCAAAGCAGGAAGCCAGAGTGTTACATCTTGTCATTTTAGTGGGAAATAGCCTGAGTTTAAGTTACCTCTTAACACCCAGCAGGGCTGGATTAATAAACCTCAAGTTTATTGCCCAGTGACATACTTCCTCAGAAAGGCTCCACCATCATGGGACTAAGTAGGAGGCTTAAACACTTGAGGCCATGAGGGACCTTCTCTTAAAAAAAAATTTTTTTTCTGATTTTATTTTTATTTATTTACTTGAGACAGACAGAGGGAGAGAGAGAGAGAGAGAGAGAGAGAGAGAGAGAGAGAGCACTAGCCACTGAAAATGAATTCCAGAAGCATGCACCACCATGTGCATCTGGCTTATGTAGGACCTGGAGAATGGAACCTGGATCTTTAGGCTTCCACAGGCAAACATCTTAACCACTAACCATCTCTCCAGCCCTATGAGGGACCTTTTCATTCAAACTACCACACTCCCTGTTGTAGACTGTTGGAAGACAATCTTCCATGATTGTCTTCATAGTGAGATGCAGGCATCCCTATTTTGTTAGTGAACAGCTATGGCTTTATATAGAAGACAGCTATCAATATCACATCATGGGGGGAGGCTCACAAGACCTCACTCCTCCCAGGGTAGCTTTTGCTAGTTGGTTGCTTGGGGAGTCATGTTTTTCCAGTGGAATACCCACTGTTATCTACACTCCAGTAAATAACCCCCTACTTATGCTCATGCAAGTACCCAAATTTAACTTAGTGGGCCATTATTTTTAAAAAGGCATGAAAGCAGGAAAAGGATTTGTAGGAAAGAAGAGGTTTAGGACTGAGAGATGGATTAGCTGTTAAGCTTGTGAAGCCTAAGGATCCATGTTTGACTCTCCAGATCCCATGTAAGCCAGACACACAAAGGTGAGGCAGGTGCAAGTTCACAGATTCCCAGTAGGTGGTAAAGGTATCTGGAGTTCCATTGCAGTGGCTGAGTCCCTGGCACATCGATTCTCTCTCTTTGTGTGTCTCTCTCTGTCATGCTCTCTGTCTAAAACAAGAAGGAGTTTACTGGAGGATGGAATGAGAGAGAATGGTGAATATGTTCAAAATACATTATATACATTATATACATGTATGAAATTGTCAAAAATAAAAATTAGGGAAACTGAGCATGGGGGTATATGCCTTTAATCCTTGGAGGCAGAGGTAGGAGGATCACCATGAGTTTGAGGCCACCTTGAGAGCATATGGTCAGCCTGGGCTAAAGCGAGACCTTACCATGAAAAACAAAAAAGTAATAATAATAAAAATTAGGGGCTGGGGAGATAATTGAGTTATTAAAGGTATTTGCTGGCAAAGCCTGAAGGCCCAGGTTTTATTCCCCAGTACCCACATTAAGCCAGATGCACAAAGTAGTCTGGAGTTTGTTTGCACTGGCATGATGCCTTGGCATACCCATCCTCCCCCCCTCTAAAATAAATATATGAGTTTTTAATTAAATTAAAATTAAATATTGTATGCCTTACATGTTAGTTAATCATTAGAAAAGCCATTGTAAAAGTAAGTTAATCAGGTATCTTGAGGGCCAACATCTATGTGCTTGCAACTCAGTTACCTCCAAAAGCAACAAAAGGGAAATACACCAAGGTTCCCAGAAAGAAATCTCCTTACCTCCAGACAACCTGTCAACATTATATCATAGATGGGAAGAGGACTCACAAGACCCCACTCCTCCCAGAGTAGCTAATGGCAGCTAATGGTTGCTTGTGGTGTCAAGTTATATTTCCCAAGAACTACAGTTTGCTTTGCTATGATCTATACATTTCCTAAAGCCTCTACATGAGGGCACCTTTGAAGGTTGGGATAATATATGTAAATATTACAGGACTCATTGGCCAGTCATTCTGAAAAAAAAAAAAAAAAAGGAAGCTCTGGGTTCAGTGAAAGACTCCATTTCAGTGAGGTGTTGTGGTGCGTGCGTTTAATCCTAGCACTTGGGAGACAGAGGTAGGTAGAAGGATTGCTGTGACTTTAAGACCAACCTGAGATAACAGAGTGAGTTCCAGGTCAGTCTGGACTAGACTGAGACTCTACCTTGAAAAAACAGACAGAGAGAGAGAGGGAGAAAGAGAGGCTCCATTTTCAGCATATAATCACAGAAGAGCATCAGAAGAAGACACCTGATGTGCACATCACACATGCCACATGAAGTACACATGTCAAAAGTCCAAAAGGTACCATGGACCATCACATATAACCACAAGGCTGCTGTGTGGTGGCTCTGGACCCAGGGGTCCAAGTGTGGTGGGGCCAGTTCTTTACAAGGGTTTGAGCGGAAATGAGTATTAGGACCTTCCCCAGCTTCTGGCGGCCTCAGGCGTGCCCTGGCTTGTCCACAGCCATTATCCACCTGTGCTTTGACACTGTCTTCTCTGTGTTTGTACCTCTCCACTTAACATTTTTAAAAAATAAGAACAGCAGTCATTGGACTCAGGCCCCCCTGACTCCAGGATGGCCTGAGCTTTTTATTGACAATTTTCATAAATATAGACAATATACCATGATCATAGTTTCTTCTTACCACCTTCCCTTTCCCCTTGCAAACCTTTCTTGACTGAATCCCTTCTTTCCAGTTAGTCTCTCTCTCTCTTTTTAAATTTATTTTCGAGGTAGGGTCTCACTGTAGTCCAAGCTGACCTGGAATTTACTATGTAGTCTCAGGGTGGGCTTGAGCTCACAGTGATCCTCTTACCTCTCCTCCCAAGTGCTGGGATTAAAGGCGTAGGCCATTACACCTGGCAGTCTCTCTTTTGTTTTAATGCCATTAGTGTATTTTTTCCCCCTATTATGAAGATCTTGTGTAGGTGGCATCAGCCACTGTGAGGACATGGATATTAAGGCCACTTTGTGTCTGGACAACAGCATTGTAAGCACTCCTCCCCTACTTTTGGCTCTTGCACTTTTTTCCACCACCTGTTCCACAATGGTCTCTAAACCTTGGAGGTTGTGTTAGAGATGTCTCATTTAGTGCTGAACACAATACTGTCATTTTTTCTCAGCACTATTTTGAGTTTTGAGTCATCCCAGTGGTCATCACCATCTGAAAAGAGAAGCTTCTCTAACCAAAAATGAAAGTAGCATTAATATATAGACATAAATGTTAGTATAGTTTGGTGGGCATGATATATGCATTTAGCCAAACAACAGTAGTAGTCATCAATCCTTTAGGGCTTATGGCCTCCCCAGCCATGGGCTTTTGACTAGGTTTTAGTACCAAGAATGTATTCCCTCCTATGGAATGGGCCTCTAATCCAATCAGAGAGCAGTTGTTTTCCCCCATAAGACATGCCACTATTGCGTCAGTTGGTAATTTGGTCTGGCTGGCCAGCTATAAGTCTTGCAGGGTCCACTGCTATTTAACATCATAAATGACTTCTCTTTCCCAAAAGCCTGCAAGGATGGCCTTATCTTAACTAATTACACCTGTAGCAAGCCAGTTTCCAAACAAGGCTGCATTTGGCAGCACCGAGGCTTAAATTCCAACATGTGGGCTTTTAAATTTTTTTTTAATTTTTTTAAAGTTTATTTTTAGAAAGAGCAAGGGAGAGAAAGACAGAAATAGAATTGGCACACCAGGGCCTCAGCCAGTGCAAACTCCAGATGCTTGCACCACCTACTGGGCATGTGCGACCTTGCCTTGCCTTTATGCATCTGGCTTACATGTGATCTGGAGAGTCAAACATGGGTCTTTAGGCTTCTGAGACAAGTGCATTAGCTGCTAAGCCATCTCTATAGCTCTTAAAATAATTTTTTAATAATTTTATATGCATACATAATGTCTTTTTATCCTATCCCCCATATTGCCTTTTCTTGTCCTCCTTCCACTCTCACTGAACCCCTTCTTCCAAACTAGTCTTTCAGTTTTCACGTTTGGGGACACATTGAATTTAGAGTTGCCAAAGCCTGTGGTGGGAGGTGTTTACTGGAGCATGAACCACTTACCAGTGCCTACACCACTAAGAATGCCCCTCTCTCCCCAGAAACTTCCCTGAGAGGGGCGGGGCCACCTGATCCCCATCTATGAGGGAGTGTTGCTGTGCTCCATCTTGTGTGGTCTTGTGTAGGTAACCAGAGTTGCTGTGCTATTCAGAGTTCACCATAGTAATGGCCATGTCATGACCTGAAGGCAGGAGAATTCCTACAAGGGGTTTTGAGGGCCACATGTGGGAAAAGAACTGTTAATTATTAATTTTGTTTTCATTTTTATTTATTTATGTTTGAGAGAGAGAATGGGTGCTCCAGGGCCTCCAGCACTGCAAATAAACTCCAGGTGCATGTGCCACCATGTGCATCTGTTTACATGGGTTCTGGGGAATCAGACCTGAGTCTTTAGGCTTTGCAGGCAAGTGCCTTAACCACCAATCCATCTCCCCAGCCCAAGAAAAAATGCTGTCTTTTTTTCATTTTAATATTTTATTTATTTAACACAGAGAAAGAGAGAGGGGGGTGGGCAGATACAGAAAGAGAGAGAATGGGCATATCAGGGCTTGTAGCCACTGCAAACGAACTCCAGGTGCATGTGCCACTATGTGCATCTGGCTTTACATGGGGTACTGAGGAATCAAAACTGGGTCCTTTGACTTTGCAGACAAGCACCTTAGCCACTAAGCCATCTCTCCAGTCCCAAGAACTGAATTTGACATCATCAGGAAATCTGAGTCCATGGCCCAAATCAGCCACTGGCTGGCTGTGGGACCTTGTGCCATCACATGGCCATCATGTCCTAGTTCATTCACAATAAGCTCGTTCATGTCCCTGCAGGCAGACACAGCCAGAAAGACAGGTCGACAAAGCTCTGTAAGTGCTATAAGGGCCTTGGTGGCTTCTGCTGGTGCCTTCAGCCTTTTCAGATGCAAGTCAGCTTCCAGGGAAGAAGAGTTAGGAACAGCTCTCCTTCCCTGCCTGGATGCACTGTTTTTTGAATTAAATCTGGTGCAGGATTCGCCACACCACTCAAGAGGGGCCTCTTGGAGAGTAACTCTACCAAGGGCAAAATACCTTGAGTTCCCTTAAAGGGGGAAAGCCTTTTTGGTCCACAGATGGGTAATTGTATTCACTGTTTCCAAATGTCATTTTGCCAGCCTGAGTCCACTTTGCCCAAGATCAAACGGGATGCCTGGGCCCCCTTTCCACTGATGTGGGTGTGCATTTCGCCACGGTGAAGGTTGATGTGAGCAGAGTGGCCCACAATCTGTGCCAGGCACACAGCTAAGTCAGACATGGGGAAGTCACACCCAAACTGTGGCACCCCTCCAAGCAGCCAAAATACACAGCTACAATGCCCAACATTCAGAAACAAAAACCCAGAACAGCTTAATTTTGTGATAAAAAGCTCGATTTACTCAGCCCGTGAATTGATATTTGTGGGTGGGTTTGGAAATGAGCAGCCTGGTGTTGATGAGTGTGAAGGACCTTCGTGAAAAGTGTGGAAGCTGACACGAGCATTCTAAGCTACCCTGGAGATGTGCAATAAGCCTAAAACAGTGTCGTTACCCTGAGGTAACATCAGACAAGGCTGCAAAGGTGAAGATGGTCTTCTTAGCAACAGGCATAATAGCAAAAACTCAAGAGCTGCTCCTGGGTCGCAGCTCAATGCAAAGGCTCGGGTAGTCAGAATGCCATCCCCCATTCCCACATTTAGTCCACACCGACCTCTGCTGCTGCAGCTGCCGCAGCGTGAGTCTCTGCAGCAATGTGTCTTTTAACAACACCAGGGCTGAACGAAGCATGGTGGGCCTACACACACACGGCCATACCCACCTATTTACAGTTAAATCTATGGTAGATTTCAGAAATAGTCTGCCACCCCAGAGCCATGCCCTGAATCTTTTGAAGAAGGAAGGGACTTATTCTGCATCCTTGGAAGGCTGTGTGGGGCCGGGGCATGTAGCAGACAGCCACTGCTCCTCACACTGCTGGGCTCGTTGGACCCAGTTACAGTACAGCTCCAGCGCTCTGATCGGAAAGCTCTGCGTAAAGCTAAGGAATGTGTGTTTTGTCTATGATGCATTCCCAAGCAACGCTGATGCTGACAGTCCTTAAATTAGACCTGTCAAGAGACATCAGTGGTGACAGATAATCAGGCAGGTTGTCAATAGCAGCATAGAGCAGATAACATGAAAACTGTCCTACTACATGCTTGCTGAAAAGTTACAAAACTCAATTAAATACAAAGCTTGGCTCATCAAGTCAAATTAAGGAAATTGCTGACCACAAATAAAAGATAAGATTGGTCAGGAGGAATGGCTTAGTGATCAAGGTGTGTGCCTGCAAAGCCAAAGGACCCAGGTTCAATTCCCCAGGACCTACATTAGCCAGATGCACAAGGGGACACATGCATCTGCAGTTTGCTTGCAGTGGCTGGGGGCCCAGGCATGCCCATTCTCTCTCTCAAATTAATTAATTAATTAATTTAAATTTTAAAAAAACAATAAGATTGACAACCAGAGCAGTGGCCCTATGGTCACCCTGGGTTGAATGGGATAGTCATTGAGAGGGTGTGGGGCCACTGAGCTAGCTGAGGTCAGATGACAGGCCTTGGACCCCTGCATGATGAGGGGGTTCGAAGACACACTATAAAACAAGGAGCCCTGAACTCACCAACAAGCTTGTCTCTCTTAACTGAGTAATTCTTTTAAGAAATCACACGTGGGAGCTGCTAGAAAACAATAGCCACCCACAGCATGAATAAGCAGGAGAATGCTGCAGACTATGAAATCAACCAGTTGAATAGGAAGTACACACTTGTGTAGCAGTGGCATGCAGAGTCGGCAGGTAACAAACTGATTTCTGATTGGATATAAGGTCCACTCAGCAGGAGAGAACTCATATCTGGTACTGGAAACCAAGTCATAATCTCATGGACAGGAAACTCAGACTTCAGAAAAAGACTTCTGAGAGAAGCCCCCACTGCTCTTTGGAGAAGAAAGTGGGCTTGCACCAAAAAAATCTCTCAAATAACTTTGTAGACCCCTTTGGCCCAAGCTGCTCTCACTCTTGGTAGAGTAGCAAGGGGACAGAGGTTCAGGGTATCACACGCTGTGCCTGTTGCTGTCTTTTCACCCCCTCTTCCACTATGTTCCTTGAGCCATGGCAGGCCGGTTGGCAGTTTATTTAGTGTTGAGTTCTCTGTAGCTTCTGGGTTTTTGCTTTGATAGGTTTTGATTAGCCACTGTGTCTGTCACCACCACCCTGGAACTGGTTGTCAGGCTTGCAGTAAGAGCAGCATTCCTGTCACCACTTACTCTGCAGGTTCTCCTGGGCTCTGGCAGATGTAGTAGAGGTGGCAAGTCTTGTGGTGGTTGATCAGCTATCTTCTTGTCTTATCAATGAACTTTTTTTTTTTAGAAAGAGAGAGAGAGAATTGGCACACCAGAGCCTCAGCTACTTCAATTGAACTCCAGATGTGTGTGCCAACTAGTGGGCATGAGCAACTTTGTGCTGCCCTTGGGATCTGGAGAGTTGAACATGGGTCCTTAGGCTTTGCAGGCAAGAGCCTTAACTGCCAAGCCATCTCTCCAGCCCTTACCAATGAATCTTGTTTCTCCTCCATTTTCTCCGTAGTCTATAAAATAAAGCAGGTGTAATAGCAAATTATCTTAAACAAAGGTGGGTAGCACTTGAATAAACAACACCTGAGGCTGTCCTGTGGTCTCCATTCATATGTACATATGTGCATGCACACACACACACACATACACACACACACTCACTGACAGGAACTTAGATCTGTTTTTTCCTCTGTCCCTAGGACCTAAAATAGTTCCTGGTGCATACCAGATGTTTAGTAAATGTTGAATAAATAATGAATTAAAATAATAGAAAACACTGCATAACTTTAATAAAATATTAATGGTTTATGTGGTAATTTGAATGTGATAGTTTATATAGCCCCATAGACTCAGGCAGTTTTTTACAAATATTTTACTTTATTTATTTATTTGACAGAGCAAGAGAGAGAAAGAGAGGCGTGGCTGCTCCTGGAGGGCTGTCATGGCCATGGTGAGGTGAAGGGATGGCCCCAATAGAGGGTGCAGGAATCTACACTCAAGCCCAGCTCTACCCCACAAGCTGTGGTAGCCAGCAGGCTCCCTGCCTAGTTGGGTCCACTACCTCCTCCACAAAACAGAAGCTCACACTATAAATAAGGGCTTAAGGGCACATTCTTTCTACCTTGCAAGGTGCACTTGTAAGAGCCTGATGCTGGGCTTAAAGACCTGGTGTTGGCACTCTCTCTCTACTAACACCTACTGATCTCCTCTCTGTAAAATGAACCCAACACAGCCCATCCCACAGCTACCCAAAAGCTCCTGGTGCCCAAGATCCAGTCACAGGAAAGGAACCAAGTTACCCAGCTTTGCTGGGCCTGACCATATGTTGACCTGGTGCAGAGGCCTGGGATGGAACCCTGGCCCCACCCACAGCCATCCCATTGCCCTCAGCAATGACTGAGCCTTCCATCTAACTACCTCCTCTGCAAAACTACAGTGAGGGGCTCCCTGGAGGTCCTCACTCCTTGCAGCAAGCACCATCAGATCCTCAGGAAGGCAAGATAGTTTGGGGAATCAACAGTGCAAAGGGGCTTCCATTAGCTCTTCCCTCTGCTCTGTGCCATGCTATGGTAAATCGACTGTATACAGAGTGCACCCAGACCATGGGGCACAAAATAACTGGTTTTTAACAACACAGGCTGGTATAGAAGTGAAAGGATGATTGGAAAACACTAAAGTCCAAGCCCAAGGGGAGATCACCACCACATACTCCACCAGGATAGATAGGAATGGGGTTTATTGGGATGATGAAACTTGCAAAGAGCTGAGGCTTGGAGCCAGCACCTCTGTCCCTTGCTTCTCTCTGCCCCAGCATTACACCAGCCACCTATCCCTCCCAGCATGCCCAGGCCTGGGCACAAGGTTGCTCCCTCTGGTACACTGATCCCCCAGCCCAGTCTGACTACACCACCGCCAAGCCAGAGGCAAGCCTCTTCCCTCAGCCTGCAGAGAAGTCTCTGTTAGAACTCACCTCCTCAAGGACCACAGTCACAATGCTAGTGTCTCTGGTGGCTCTCCTAGCCCTGCGCTGTCTCCTCCTACTTTGAACCACACGCACAAACATTGGAATGAAAAATCCTATAATGCATTGTTTGTTGCTTGTCACTCCACCTGGCTGATGGTGTCCATGAAAGGAAGAACCACGTGGTGCTGGTGATCACTGCCCAGCCACAGGCCTGGTATCCGGAAGGACCCGCATTGTCTGGTAAGTGAAGAAATGAATGGTGCATGTGGTGGTTTGATTCAGGTGTCCCCCATAAGCTTAGGTGTTCTAAATGCTAGGTTCCCAGCTAATGAAGATTTTGGAATTAAAGCAGTGTATTATTGGGGGCGGGCTTATGGGTGTTATAGCTACTGTCCCCTTGCCAGTGTTTGGCACACTCTCCTGTTGCTGTTGTCCACCTGAGGTTGGCCAGGAGGTGATGTCCACCCTCTGCTCATGCCATCATTTCCCCCTGCCATCATGCAGCTTTCCCTCAAGTCTGTACGCCAAAATAAACCTTTTTCCCACAAGCTGCTCTTGCTCGGGTGATTTCTGCCAGCAATGTGAACCTGACTGCAGCAGTGCAGGAGCATCAGTGTTTGCGTCAGTCCTGTGGCGTGCCGTCCTTCACTTCCCGGTCCCGACCCTCATGATGGAGAATGACAGAGGAGACAAGGGGCTAGAGGAGCAAGAAAGCTACCTGCCCAAAGCCTCTTGGGCAAGCACTGCAGTGCCCAGAATGAGCTCCAGTGTAACCCCAAATGGCATACCCCTAGATGACCCCTTGCAGCTCCAATCTCCAAACTTCCAGATAATCCCTAAAGTTGTAGAAGGCCCCCAGGGAGGCTCTCCACATCACAGCTCAAAGATGGCCACATGGTAGCAGTCATGAGAAATGAGCCCCCCTTTCTTTCTTCCCAGTTCTGCATGGCTGAGAGTACCACAGTTTGCTTAAATGCATCTCAGCAATTTTAGGGAGCAGCTCTGCTGTGAGTCTCTGGTGTGCATGGTCAGGCTCAGCGATGTGCCTGGTCCAGGGAATATAAGTGGGTCTCGAGGCCTCAGCAGCCCACAGCCACAGGGTTGCTGCCAGAGGCAAGGTAGAGGAAATTCAAGTTGACATGAACCTCCCAGCTCATGGAGTCATTGGGGTAATGATGCCTCACATTTGGTGGGAAAGAAGTTGTGACCCTAGTGCCTCTCTCCCCTGTCAGGAGATGGAGCCTCTCTCTCCGAATGCATGTTTATGGACCATTTCCTGACACTCTAGTCTTGACTTCTTCCCAGAAGAGTGCTCTGCCACTCCACCCATCCATCTAATGTTTAGTGAGCAGACAGTACCTATAAAACTCATCCTCTACCTGTGTAACCTTGACAGACAGACTAGTGGCCATGGGTACTACTTGGATGTTTACTATGTACAGCTCAGGTGCATGACCCTGTAGGATGCCCATGACCGTTCAGAGATGAGGCTGTTCCCATGCCACGTCACTGATGAGGAAAAGACTGGGGCGGGAAGGATGCTTTCTAAGATGCACAGCCAGGATCTTAGCCAGGTGTCAGAGGTGTGGTTGGCCTTAGACCCGCGGTGGCCAGAATGAATGTCATAAAGGAGGCCCAGGGCCAGGCTCTTGGTCTCTTGAAACTTCAACCCCCTCCTGTGTTCTGTGGGCACAAGAGTATCGTAGGCATTAGAGGCGGGAATGAGTGCAGCGTGAGGACTAGGGGTGCAGTGCAGAGTGGTGCAAGAGAATGCCTTCAGCTGTGGCTGCATGCTCTTGCAGCCGGCAGAAACAGCGAGGGCTCCAAGGCCAATACACAGTGATTCCGGTGGTTTGTGGGACCCGGATGAGAGCCTAGCCCGCTGACCAGTTGTGGGATCTTGGACACAACTGAGAGCTCCTGCACAGTGTGGCTCTGACTGCCGGCCTCCTCATTCATTTTCTGCTGCAAAGCCCAGAACCTGGCACATAGGATGGTAGCTGGCTGAATGCGTGGGTGGGTAAATGGAAATATGGGTTTAAGGATGAATAAATGAATGCATGATGTATGTCCACTGTGTCTAAATATCTGAATAAAACAATTCAAAGAAGGAAAGGTTAATCTTGGCTCACAGTTTAATGGTTACAGTCGATCCTGGTGGGACAAGCATAGCAACGTGGCTTAGTTCATAGTGGCAAGACTATAAGGCAGCAGCTGTTCTTGTCAGGGAGGACTAGGAAGCAGAGAAGATAGGCCCAAACCAGGTGCTGGACTGTACCCCTCAAAGTCCCGCCTTAGTGACTTGCTTCTACCAGGCAAACTCTTTCTAAGGGATCACGCAGCCTGCTAAAACAGTGCCATCAGCTGGTCATGACAAGCACTCAACCTGTGAGCATGTGGGGCATGTTCCAGATTCAACCCATAACTCATGATGGATGGACAGAGTGGTGAGTGATAGAGTACGGTGAATGGACAGAAAGGGAAGATGGGTGGGCAGATAGATGAAGCAATAGGTTAGTAGTTACACGCTGCCACATAGCCACACTTGGTAGGTAGACGAGTAGCTGGAGGAAGGGTATTCAAGAGTTCATGGGCAGATGGATGGAAAAGCAAGGAGGTGGATAGACTAATGGATTAATAGCTACATGCATGCATGGATGCACAGATGCCTGCAGGGTGGTTGAATGTGCATGGTGTGAGGGAGGAGAGAGCTAGAGGAATATGCATAATTTTATAAATATAAGAAACTGGCCATTGGTCAGTTCAATCTAAGTCTTCTACTTAGAAGTGACTGGCGGCCTGAAGTAGAGAAGCGACTTGCTCAAGCCTGTTGTGGTTTGGATGTGATATGTCCCACTTGGCCTCCAT
The DNA here is from genome assembly GCF_020740685.1 of Jaculus jaculus. Taxonomy (NCBI): domain Eukaryota; kingdom Metazoa; phylum Chordata; class Mammalia; order Rodentia; family Dipodidae; genus Jaculus; species Jaculus jaculus. The sequence goes on from NC_059115.1 coordinate 23,975,580, forward strand.
CTTGTAGTATCTTCTGGGAGGTTCTGGAAACTCTAAGGAGAAGGGCCTAACTAGAAAAAGCACATCACTGGGATTTGTTCTTGGTGTCTGCATCCTGCCCTGGCTTCTTTTTCTCTCTGTCCCATGTGCTTCCCGCTCACCGTGGTATGAGCAGCCTCTGTCATGTGACCCTGCCACCATGGCATCTGTTTCAGCATAGGGCCAGGAGCAATGGAGCAGAGGACTGTAGATTGAGATCTCTGAAAACTGAAACCAAAATAAATCCTTCCTCCTTTAAGTTGTTTCTCTATGGTATTTAGTCACAGCGACAAGAAAAATTGACTCACAAAACAAAGTTAACTAGGTCCCAAATGAAAGGCTCTGAGCCCTTTTTATCTTACTATACCCTATCATCTTTCTAAGTTTTCTGATATCATTTATTGTTTGCTTAATTTGGAGCAAAGAACCTAGATTATACCATCCATGGCTCCTGTCCCATTTCTGAAGGCAGGGAATGTGGAGGGAGGGAAAATCCTCGTGTATGTCCCAAGTTATCCATAGTGCTACCTTATTGAACTTCATTTTGGGAATCTTCCACAAGGCGGGACAGGGGGCTAATGTGAGCCCCACCCTTGCCTGGATTCTGCAGCTCTCCCAGATAACTTCGATTCTGGAACATGTGCAGCCAGCAGTGGACGGGGTTCAAGGGTGGTGTCTAGCCGTAATTCTTCATTAACTGTTTACTCCACCCAAGGAAAGTCACTTGGCCTTTCTGAACCCCTAACTAGCATGTCAAGGCCAGTTATCTTTAGGTTTTTAGTAAGAGGTAACCAGATACAGAACAAAGATTTCCAAAGCCATGCTGAAGGTCCTTGTCACCAAAGTGTGGAGGAACGCCGCTTCAAGGGGAGCTGAGTACAGAAATAAGGTTGGGGAGGCCTTGGTGGCAAAGTCCTTGCTGAGAAGCTTTGGGGCTGCTGACAGAGTTTTATGAGTCAGTGCCAATGTTGGGCTGTCAGGCAAGCCTGGCCCAGCAGAGATAACAAGGCCAAGACAGCATGTATCATGGCTGTTACCAGAGGAGAAATAAGTTCAACATTAGCCCAGTTGCCAAGACCAGCCAGACTTCCTGCAGAACTGTCACTCCATGCAGGGAGAAAAGAGACCACACCACCCCTCAGTGGCTGGAAGCCCTGCCAGCCAGAGAACATGCAAGATGTGTCCTTGTCCTGCAGCCATGGTAACTCCCACAGCCTGAGCAGAATGACTCCGCACTCTGGGAAGGCTGCCTTGGCCAGGATGGACCTCAGAGTGACAGGAGCTAGGGACTTGGGGAAGCCCCCAGGTCAAGGTCCAGGGTGGGTGGGAGGAAAGTGCTGAGTGAGCAAAGCCCACTAGCCCCTGCTGCTTTGCATGAACCACCTTTGGGGAAAGAAGGGGCTCCATGAGGCCCGTTGTCACCCCATAATCTCCAGGCTAGGCATTCTTATGCAAGAGAAAGCAAGAGCTCAGAGAGTGAGGAAACTATTCTGCCACTGGCTCTCCAAGAGGGGTTCAGAATTTTAGTCCAGAGCTGGAAACTCAAAATCAGTGAATCCTTTCCAGCTATAGAAGCCAGGATTTCCACAGGTCATTGAGGCTCTGCACTGTCATTCCAATACAGGTCCAGTGCCCATGCACCCTGTGGGTGGTCAGCAATGTCACTTAGTCAACAAGGACACACGGGATGAAGTCAGGTTTGGGGAAGGGACAAGTGTTAAATTGTTCCTTCATAGCTTAGCTGAGTGGCTGCAGCTGTGGCACTGTCTTGGTTAACTCTTGGCTCCTGAGAGTCTGATCACCCATCACACAGCTGGTGGCACAGCCATCAGAGGGGGTAAGATGCCCCAGAGGCAGTGCTGGCTTAGGTGTTAGGGACATGGCATGGTGTCTGTGGGTCAGAGATCTGCTGTGTGCTGGATGGCCTCAAGGCTTCTGCCAGGGACTGCATGTGGCCTGCAGGGCCCTGCTCGACAGGACCACTCACTCCTCACATGTTGGCAGCATTTGCTCATTGTGACTGTTGACTGGAAGCCTTGGTTCCTCACTGGTAGTTGGCTGGAGGCCACTTTCAGTTCCTTGTCACATGGGCCTCCCACATGTTGCTGGCACCCTCCAAGGAGGTAAGTGGAGAATGCAGTGAAAAGACTCTGCTGGCAATCGGAAGCCCCTGTCTTCTGGAACTCAACCACAGGAATGGCAGCCACTGTTCTGCCATAGCCCATGGTGGGAAGTGAGTTGGTTCAGCCCACCATGAGGGAAACGGAGAACACAGACGTGTGAACACCGTAACTCTGGGATCCATGTGTCACGCAACATAAGCAGACATGTCAGGGAGTAAAGAAGGGCAGAGAAAGTGGGGGTGAAACATATTCAAGGGGATCATCTGCTCTCATGCAGCTTCTCAAGGCCAAGTGCCCAGTGACATTCTCTGGCCCCGAGATGACCATGCCAGGCAAAGCTGAAGAAAATAAGAGGATCTCCCCACTGTAACCTAAACGTGTGGATAAATTACATTTAAAAGAGCCTTTCAACAAGCCTGCGAGTTGGAACTTTAAATCAGCCACACTCCTTGGGCGAGTCATCGTCTCAATGTGACTTATTTTCCTGTGTGAGAGCTTGGAAGTCCACATAGTAGACAGCTGTGACTATGATTGTTCTTTCACCTGGACATCCCAGCATTGGCAACAGAATTGAGGAAGTGCAGGACACACCGCCTGGAACCCAGGGTCCTTGTAAGTTCACGCCTGGGGAGGGATAAGAGCTGAGAGATAGACGGAGACCTAGGAACAACTGAGGGTGACAAGGAGATGGCCCCGAGCTTCCATCTGGAGAGACTTCCATGGGAAGGGGCTCTGGATAGGTGTCTTAAAGGAAAGGTATAGTAAGGAATCAGTCAAGGGAGAAGACGGAAGGGTGCAGCAGGAAGAAGAAAGTGAGTATGAAGGCAAGGCTGGGGGTCCAGGGACACAGGAGGTGACTCTGAGAAAGCAGGAATGTGCCACGAAAAGTTAAGCAGGGAGGCCTGCCTCTAGGCGCACTTCAGGTTCCCTCTGGAGCTTTTAGAAAGAATCAGGACATGGTGGCTCCTGGCTGTCATCCCAACATTCGGGAGGCAGAGGCAGGCAGACTTCCATGAGTTTGAGACCAGCTTAATGCACATGGCGCATATCAGGTCATCCAGGGTGACATAGCCAAACTCTCTCTCAAAAAAACAGAGGAACAGCCCCACAGAAACCTGTTAGGGAAAGGAAGGCTGTCCTTCACACCATGGACAGTGAACTGCATCAAGATGCTGCAGCGGCCTCTCAAACTATAGCCTTCCACGTGCTCCTCCGCCAAGGCTCAGAGGACTCATCTGAAGAGCTATCACTCTCAAGGGGCAGAAGCAGGGTTATCACCTCACATCACTTGCTGATAGGGGCTGATTTTTGTCCTCTTCAAATTCATATGCCATGGTTGGAGAGATGGCTTAGTGGTTAAGGTGCATGCCCGCAAAGTCAAAAGACTCAGGTTCGGTTCCCCAGGACCCATGAAAAACCAGATGCAAATGGTAGTACATGCATCTTGAGTTCATTTGCAATGGCTAGAATCCCTGTGGTGTGCCTACTTTCCCTCTTTCTTTCTCTCTCTTTCATAACTAACTAAGTAAATATTTTTTTTTTTTTTTGCCTGTTTGTAAACTGTGCACTTTTATTGAACTGGTCTCAAGTCAGTGTACAGGCAAAGCCCAGGCTGCCTCCACACCTCAACCCACTCCCAGGGAGACCAAAAGCCTTCATACATCGTAAGTTGGGGGGACAAAAACAGGGGGTCACGATGGCTGACCACTCAAAATAAAAAACAAAAATAAAAACGTATTAAGGTGAAGATTAAAAAATTTTTGCAGTACATAATTTACACAAAAGCAATGCTGTCGCCTCCCCTGCATGGACTCAGGGTGTGGACTGGGCCATCCTCCTTACGGGAGTGGGCCGGCTTTTGGGAGGGCGAGGGACTTCCTGTAGCCATGTATCTCATGGGATACTTGGAATGACTATTAAAAAAAGGAACAATGTACAATCAAAGTCCTCGGGCCACATTGTAGAACTTTGGGGATGCTTGCTCCAACCGACTGCTGTCACCTTCACCGTACCAGTTTTTAAATCCTGAGTCAAAAGCGCCAAAACCAAAAAAACAAAATTTAAATTTTTTTTAAAAAGGAAAAAAAAAAAACCAAATAAAGCCATGCCAATGTCATCTCGTTTTCTGTGCAAGTTAGGTTTTGTCAAGAAAGGGTGTAACGCAGCTCGGTAACAGTCCGCCTAGAAGCATTTGCGGTGGACGATGGAGGGGCCAGACTCATCGTACTCCTGCTTGCTGATCCACATCTGCTGGAAGGTGGACAGCGAGGCCAGGATGGAGCCGCCGATCCACACAGAGAACTTGCACTCAGGGGGCGCGATGATCTTGATCTTCATTGTGCTGGGCGCCAGGGCTGTGATCTCCTTCTGCATCCTGTCCGCAATGCCTGGGTACATGGTGGTACCACCAGACAGCACTGTGTTGGCATACAGGTTCTTGCGGATGTCAACATCACACTTCATGATGGAGTTGAAGGTAGTTCGTGGATCCCGCAGGATTCCATGCCCAGGAAGGAAGGCTGGAAGAGTGCCTCAGGGCAACGGAACCACTCATTGCCAATGGTGATGACCTGGCCATCAGGCAGCTCGGAGCTCTTCTCCAGGGAAGAGGAGGACGCAGCAGTGGCCATCTCCTGTTCAAAGTCCAGGGTGATGTAGCACAGCTTCTCCTTGATGTCACGCACAATTTCCCGCTCGGCTGTGGTGGTGAAGCTGTAACCACGCTCAGTCAGGATCTTCATGAGGTAGTCTGTCAGGTCCCGGCCAGCCAGGTCCAGACGCAGGATGGCATGGGGGAGAGCGTAGCCCTCATAGATGGGCACAGTGTGGGTGACCCCATCGCCGGAGTCCATCACGATGCCAGTGGTACGACTAGAGGCATACAGGGACAGCATGGCCTGGATGGCCACGTACATGGCTGGGGTGTTGAAGGTCTCGAACATGATCTGGGTCATCTTTTCACGGTTGGCCTTGGGGTTCAGGAGGGCCTCGGTGAGCAGCACGGGGTGCTCCTCGGGGCCACACGCAGCTCGTGATGCCAGATCTTCTCCATGTCGTCCCAGATGGTGACAATACCGTGTTCGATGGGGTACTTCAGGGTCAGGATGCCTCTCTTGCTCTGAGCTTCATCACCTACGTAGGAGTCCTTCTGGCCCATGCCCACCATCACGCCCTGGTGCCGCGGGCGCCCCACGATGGAAGGGAAGACGGCCCGGGGAGCATCCTCACCAGCGAATCCGGCCTTGCACATGCTGGAGCCATTGTCCACAACGAGCGCAGCGATATCATCATCCATGGGGAGCTGGGAGGCGGGCGTGGACCGGCGGTGGCAGCGGAAGAGCTGCGAGGGGCTGTGCTCACAGCATGGACGCGGTCTCGACAGTTCTAAGTAAATATTTTTTAATTCATATGCCCTAACTCCTAGCATGGAGAATGGAAGTGGGTATAGAGACAAGTTTGTTGGTGGTGATGGTTGGTTGGTGTTTTTTCTTTTTTCTTTTTTTCTTGATACAGGGTTTCATGTATCCCAGGCTGGCCTTGAGCTTGATACGTAGCTAAGGATGACCTTGAACTTATGATCCTCCTGGCTCTTGCCTCCAGTTGCTGAGTGCTGGAATTATAGGCATTCACCTCCATGCTTGGTTTATGTAGGGAGGCTGGCTGGCTGGCTGGCTGGATGGATGGTGCCAGCTACATCCCAGCCTCCAGAGAAAAATTCCTGAGAGAGACCAAAGGTGAAAGGAGGCCATTATAGTGGGTCTAATCTGAGGGAAACAGTGTCCTTGTAAGAACAGGTCAGGACACAGGCAGAAGAATGGCACCTGAGAACGCAGAGAGAGGACACCTTGTGCAAGCCTAGGAGAAAGGCCTCAGGAGAAAAAGACTTAATGCATTCCCAGCCTTCATGACTGGGAAACAATAAGTTCCACATCCCTTCACAGCAAGCCCACTGTGTGATGTTGTTCCCATCCCACAGACCCATCAACAGAGGTGATGTCATCGTAGCTAATACAACTACAGCTTGTTTAAGAGATCATCAATAAAGAGAAATGAGAAAGTGTAAAACTTTAAAGAAAGGAAGCACTTTATCTGCCTGTGAGAGTAATGGTGTCAGTTCCTACAGCAGATGGGGAGGAAATTAGTGGAGAGGGCTCGCGTCTGGGGCCGGTCTACAGTCATGGGTCCAGATCAGACTCCCTAGCACAGCAACACAGACTCTTAGACTCAACACAGGATCAAGGGCTTTCGTTGGGATTGACTGACCGATCAGTTGACTGTCGTGCTGGGGACGGAATCCAGGGCCTTGGACCTGCCGGGCAAGAGCTCTCCCACTGACCTGAGCCCTTGCCCCATCAAAAGCTTTAGACTCCAACCCTCTACCCGTTCACAGCGCCTCCTCATGCTGCCCCTGCTTAGATGACCCTTTCACATCTGGCAGTCTTACAGAGCACAGGTACACGAGTCTATAAGGTCTCCAACTGCAGCTGCCACTCCTCAAGTCATGCTCACCTGAGCAAACTGTGCCACACCACAAAGCATGCCGTGTAGTGCTGGACTCCAGCGGGCATGGGCAGATCCCGGCTCTGGCACTTTCTGACCTTGACACCTTTGAGCCACTTATCAGTCCCCAGACAAGCTCCGAAGACGCTGAATTTCCACCTGCTCGGTGTGTAAGTTACTTTCCTTGTTGCTGTGACAAAAATTTTCTTCACAAAAAGTACCTTCAGGGAGGCGAGGTTTATATTAGCTTGTGGGGAAGATGGCAGGGAATTGGCGGCAGGCTCTGGAAACGGCAGGCTGTGCTCCCACTTCAGCCAGGAAGCAGAGAGCCACGAATGCCACTCCTCAGCTCACTTCCCCCGTTGGATTCAGCCCTGGACGACACCATCCACACTTATAGTGGGTCTTCCCGCCCCCAATTAATCAAATTTAGAGACTCCTCTCAGACATGCCCAGAGATTCGTCTTTCAGGACATCCTAGATCTTGTCAAGTTGACAATCAACATTAACTATAGCATTCTATGTGCCGTTTCCCTGAGAAAAGAATCCCTGAGTAGTTACTGTCCCTTCACAGATGACCAGAAACCATGCCCATAGGGCAGAGTCACCCAGCCCAGCTCAGCTGGACTCACAGCTTGATGCAGAGCCAGCCAGCTGGGCACGGCCTGAATGTGTCACCCCAGTGATCCCCAACCCTGGGGAAAATGTTGACCTCGGATGCCGAGGACCCCACTTGTCACACAACATCAGGACAGTCAGCTGACTCTGATTTCAAGGAGCCTGAGCAGTGTCTTCACGTCAGCACCCGGGCCCTTACCTTGGTTTTCAGTTGTTTCTGGCATGGCTAGGGGGAAAGGGAGAGAGGCCCCTTGTCTTTGTAGCTAAACTCACAGCAATAATGACGCCAGCAACAATGAAAGGCAAAATGCCACAGTAGCTGAATGCACGTAGGCTGAGAGTTCAAATCCAAGCTTTGTCACTTACTAGCTGAGTGGCCTTGGGGAAGTGACTGGGCCCCTCTGTCCCTAATTACTCATGGGGACGTTAATCGCTCGCACAGCACAGGCCTGTGGAGACAGCATGTACCCGTGCACAGCACGTACACAGAGGCTGCCACATGCCGTGACTGTTTCTCTGGACCGAGCACCTGCTGCATGCTGGGCTTCACGTGGGCTGACCTCTCTCTGTCACTGTTTGTCCTCTCAACAAATCTCTCAGCTGCAGGGCCTCAAGCAGCCCTAAAAAGTTAGGCCATCCACTTCTCTGACACCAGTGCAAATTTTGGACTATTCTTTCTCCATGCCCTCTCCCTGTCTTCTTTGTGGCGGAGGGCACACGTACCACAGCATGCATGTGGAGGTCAGAGGACAACTTCAGAGGTTAGTCCTCACCTTGTTTGAGACAGGGTCTGCTATTGTTCACCACTGTGTTTGCCAGGGTAGCTAGCTGGCCTACAAGCTCCTGGGACATTCTTCTGTCTCTGCCTCCCAGCCAGCTACAGCATTCAGCTTTTCACATGGGTTCTGGGGACCCGAATTCAGGTACTCATGCTCAGCAAGTACACTGAGCTATTTCCCCAACCTTTCCTGTCTTCTTCAGACATCAGCTCAGTTGTCACAATTTCACAGACTCTTTCCTGATTTTCCTGACCAGTCCATGCCTCCCATGACACCCCTTCACAATGCCAGGTGACTCGCCACCCACGTAACCCTGTTAGGTCTGGACATAATTGGCTGCATTAACAAGAAAGGCTCAAACCTCCTTGGTTTTATGGGGGGTCTATTTCTCCCTCCTACTACATGTTTATTGAGCAACGTCAGAGGTGGGAGAGATAGGAGTGGGTAGGGAAATCCATCAGCCCCTCTGAAACCCAGGCCCAGAAGGTTCTATCCTGACTCATGGGTTCACATGTACCCATCAGTGAGAGGGGCAACTGCATGCTGATTGATTGGTAAATCTCACATATCACTGACTCACTTGCCCCTCACACTCACGGTTTTCTACCAAGCAGCTAACATCCATGCCTGATCTCAAAAGGGTAAGTGCATGGTGCATCCAACAAAAGGTGAGGGCAGGGGTCTAGAGATCAGTGCTAATGACTGCAGAACAGCGCTGACCACAGATGTGAATTTGAATGTGTTGTTGTGGCTCTAACTGGCATAGGTCCTTGAAGGGGCCTCTACTTGACTGCGCCGCACTCTCACAACTTTTCTCCTAGTCGTCAGTCACTCAGTAAACACTGCCCAAGTACATTCTGGAAAAGTGATGTTCCAGTCACCCTGTGATACCAGCTCACTCTTAAACACACACTCTCCCAACACAGGAGCATTTATTCATATCACTAGCCCAAACATACTTTGTCAGTCTGCATTCTACTAGCTGTGAATAAATGTGGAGACTCTTGTGAGCTTTTGTGTTTTTGTTTTTAATTCTGAAAGGGTTAAGGCAGGAACATGAAATCAATCCACATCTCCATGGGAATTCGCCCAGTCCACTTTGGGTTGGTTGTTTTAAACCTGGCTTAGCTGGACCTCCAAAACTAGAACTGGAGCATAGAGGATGTGAAGACTGATAAGGATAAAGAATAGGAAGGGACAGAGCTGGTCCTGAACCCCAAGCACTGCTAACATTTAGAGGTGTGATGACTCCTGAAGGACAATCTTCATTTCCTAGTTTCCCCACAGCAGATTCTGATGGTAAAAAAGAAGAGTCTGGTTGGTCATTGCGTATCCCTTCTTAGAAGGCACTAGCGTAGAAGCACAAGCCATCATGCAAATCAAGTACAGAGTATACGGTAAAACGAGGACTGTGCACAATATGTATAATATAAATTCCTCTTTGCTTAATTGTATAGCTAGAGGTTGTTTTGGCAACAACAAGCAGGCCTTCTTTATGAAATACTTTTAGGAAAATTTACCTCCCCCAGCACGCTGTAACCCTCAATCTTGTATAATGGGGGAACCAAAGCTCCCTCTTGTGTAGAACCTGAGAACTGCAGTCCTACTGCAACTATCACACTAGCCAAATCCAGTTCTTCATCCAATGCATGCCTCCTAAGCCTCATTTCTTATCAGTGTGGCACAGCATTCTCAGCGCTGAACCGTTAAAGATAGGTGTCAGCCGCTGGATCTTCAGGGGTGTGGGAGAAGTGAAAGGGGGTGTCGTAGAGTGACAAATGGAGGCCACTGACCTACTGCTGTAAGCTCACATGCCACTGCTGGAAGTGCCTTGCTTAAGCACTGTATTCTTATAGAGTAAAGGGAAGATGTCCCAGAGTGCCAGTACTGTGGCATCTGGGACACTAACCTGTCCACAGGAACAAAGCTATTCTGGAACTTTCAGCAGTCACAGCCTGTCTCGCCTGCCTGCTTCAATTATAGAATGGAGGCACAGGAACTGCCTGGGTTTAGGAGGTTTCTTTTGGTGATGCTAGAGATTAAACACAGGCCTCACTCATAGTCAAGTCTTATGCCCCAGGCCCTTTGGTTTTTAAGGGAAAGAGGGGAAATACTTAGAACGTGGCTGAAGTCAAGAGAGTTAAGTGCTAATATAACATAGACTTTTGCCCAAGATTTAGCAGAGAGATTCTTCAAAGTGAAGACAGGCATTCTGAAGCAATGTCATTTGTGTGTGGGGGGGGGGGGCGGTATACAAATGGATATATGCATGTAAAGGACAAAGGGCAATCTCACCTTCACCTTGTTGGAGACAGGCTCTCTCTTGTTTGTCTCTGGTAAGGCCAGACTTGCTGACTGGAGCTTCAGAATTCTCCTGAATCCACCTCCCACTGTAGTAAATGCATTAGAAAACACCCACCCACGCGCTGCTTGCATGTGACTTTAGGTGGATTTGGAGATCCAAACTTTGCTTGTTAAGCTTGTGCAGCAAGCACTTTTAACCACCAAACCATCTCCCCAGCCAACAATCTCAATTTATTTTACATCCTACTTTCTAGAAGTCTGACTGGGAAGAATACTCAGGTGGGCATTAAACACAGCCTGGAGAACTCCTGTCTCTGAACCATCTCCACAGACAGCCTTATCTATGGTTCAGAAGAAGTAACCACAGAGGCCAGGCACCAGGCTGTTTTTTTCTGGCCTATGTTTGAGGGAGACCTCAATTCTGTACCCAGCCCCTGCTGGCCCCAGGCTGGGGGGAGGCTTCGCCTGCCTACATGGTCTGCAGAGTGAGACTTCCTAACTGGAAATACCAAAGTTACTCTTTCAAGTCCGAGCTTCACTTTGTGGGAAAGAAAGTCACTTGGAACGACTTATGAAGAACAGATATGGTCTAGTCATAAAAAAATCCACAGTTACCAAAATTGTTATTTAAGACTAAGAAACAAAAGGAGGAATTTTTCCAGGAATAAAAATGCAACCATAAAGTACAAGACATAGAAGAGTAAATTTGAGAAAGTGAGAAGAAAGAATTGTATAAAAGTCATGCATATACACATTGTCACACAGATTCTGAGTCACCTCTTTTCAGCAAGACACCTATACTCAGGCTGCCCTCTGTGAGGACAGCCATGATACCAGCACCCATGGGAGCTTTGAGAAAGGAGTTTGCTCCTCCTGAGAAGAAATGACTTCAAAAGTTCTGTGAAAGGTTTGCTGAGGACCACTATGCTCACTGAAAATAACCTGATTATCCAGGAAGTTGAGACCTGGTTAAAAAATGATGCTTCATTCACACCAAGAATCATCTAATTCTCATTAGAAATGAGATGTATAAGACTTTTTTTTTTTTACAGAAATGAATAATAGGTAAGATCATTTTAAACTATAAAAACAAGACTCAAGGTTGTAAATGTAAAGTGTTAATAAACTCATAAAGAATAAACTACTGGAAAAAGACCAAATTAGAACTCCATTCCTCTGAGCAATGGATAGGACTTTTTAGCCTTTTATAATTTTATGTTCTCTCCAAATTACCCACAATATTCATGCATTCCTATAATGGTAGGTGGAGTTAAACACGTGGGAGGAAGAAGAGTAGGGAATCAGCTGCCTTCTTGAGCAGTTATTTTCAAGTTAACTTGGCAGTAAGGCAAGCTTGGCACTAGAATGAGATATGCAGAGAAGTACACTAGCTGTAAGGGAAAGGTGGCTGCCCCAAGTTTCTATGGGGTTGAGTCCCTGAAAGGATAGAGATGGGGGTGGGCAAGGTCTTGAAGGGGAGGTTGGGTGTGATCAAGGAGATAGGAGGGTAGAATGAAGATGAGTGTGGTCCACCCAGCCCTCCCTTAAGACATTCTCAGGAAGCCTCCAGAGTCAAGACTGTATTCACACAGATTCTTTTTTTTTTTTTTTACATTTTTTTTTGTCAACAACCTCCATGCTTCTATGATTGTAAACAACATCCCATGTTAATCCCCTCCCTCCCCCGCTTTCCTCTTTGAAACTCCACTCTCCATCATATCCCCTCCCGCTCGCAATCAGTCTTTTATTTTGATGTCATGATCTTTTCCTCCTATTATGATGGCCTTGAGTAGGCAGTGTCAGGCACTGTGAGGTCATGGATGTCCAGGCCATCACAGATTCTTTTATTCTGAGGTGAACCAAAAGGTTCAAGGGGAATTGCAGCCTGGTAAGAACTTATCTGGATTGAATACACTTCTGAGATAATCCATGGGGCTTTTTGAACTGTGGAGGTGGGCCAGGTAGCAGGTGGATGCAGGAGGGTCAGGTGAGTATTCTCCCTTCAGGGCGTCTGAGCCACAGTGTCACCCACTGACTGGACACATACGGATCGATGACCTGTGTGAGCTCGTCTTCAGGTTCTGAGATCACTGAGCTGGCTTCACTAAGCTGATGTTGCAACAGGAACAGGGCAGGAGTATGTATGTCCAAAGAAACGGCATGCTTACCATGGGCCCAGCACTGGCCCTGCATGGCTGGGTTCCATCTCCATAACCATCATCAGCATCCTCACTGAAGCCAAGGAATAGCATTCGGATGACTGAGACAGAGCCCACTGTCTAGAACAGAGCCTTGCCCTAATGCAGCACTCAAATCCCAGTAGGTACCCAGTGACCATGTACTGAGTTGTTCCAGGCAGTGAATGAACGAATGAATGTGTCAACCAACCACTTATGCAGCCAATGCCCACACTACTGACTCAAGGGCAGAAGAATGAGAGTTCTGGAAAGAAAACTGTACCAGGAAAAAGGAGTTTGCCACTGTGAGGCCCTCCTGTGTGTCAGGCAGTTGCCATCCGTGTAAGTCACACCCACACAACTGGAACACAGGGAGACACAGCAGGGCTCCATGCTCTGGCTACAGTCCACCCAGGGCTCAGCTTGAGCACAGCTGTTTCTGCTCCATCCAGTAAAATGACTGTCAGCTGCCAACCTCTCTCTTCGTCCCAGAGAGCAGCCTAGAGACTTTCCAGGAATCCAGACACATTCGTGGCTGCAGTGACTCTCCTGATGTCTGAGCTTGGCTCTTGGCAAGCTTTCTCTAAGAAGCCAGGAAGGTCCCTTCTCCTTGGGTGTTCACTACCATGTACTAATTACCAACCAAGTACAGCCCTGGGGCTTAGACTCCACCACATGGGAAGCCCAGGAGAGCAGCATCCAGTGCCCTGTAGGAGCTATAGCTTAAGCCTGGAAGCCTCCACCCACTGACAGCAGTATTCATACCCTGAGTGAGACCTGTAGGCGTCTTTCTGTTTAGGGTGACCCTGAGGACTGACAGGCCAAGATGCTGTTTGGAGAAGGCTATAAATTCTCCCTGGATGATTTTTCAGGATGAACACCTTTAGGGGTTATTCCTGTAGCCACCCACAAGAAAGCAGCTTCTAGAGCAACCATGAGGTCCACACATGGGCTTGCACACTGTTCCTGGAGTTGGGGTGCTGAGAAGCCTACACCCCACCCCCGCAGCTCACCAGAATCAGCTCCTTCTGGGATTGACATTTTCAGTCTGGAAGACAGCCGATGTGGCCAGGAAACCTTTGGTCTTCACACCGCTCAGTAAAGGTGCTCATTCTGCTGAGTTCCAAACCAGCCTCTGTGGGGCAAAGAATGTGGGTTCCAGAAACTGAGGTGGACTCACAGATATCTGGGGAACATGGACCATGCTTCCTCTGCGTGGGAGCCTCTAGGTCTTCATTTGGGAAACAGCTAAGCAGGAAATCATCGCTGTCATGTTCAGTGTCTGCCTGAGTTTTCTAACACTGCCTTCATCAAGTCCCACAAATGAGAGGCTTGAACAACAGATTGACTTCCTCATCACTGGTGGCTGCAAAGTCCCAGATCCATGAGCCAGCAGGTGTGGCTCCTCCCAAGGCCTCTCTCCTTGCTGAGCAGAGTGGCTTCTTCCTGCATCCTCGCATGGTCTTCCCATTTGTGTGTCTGCTTCTTGGCCACCTCATACTGGGAGGATACCAGTGTTTTTGGATGAAGGCCTTCCTACAGACCTTAATGACCTCTGTGAAAGCCCTGTCTCAAAACAGTCACATTCCTTTTTTTTTTTTTTTAAGAGAGAGAGACAGACAGAAAGAGAAGAGATAATTGGCACCCCAGGGCCTCTAGGCACGGCAATCAAATTCCAGTCACGTGTACCATAATGAGCACATGCACAATCTTATTCATGCATCATCTTGTGTGTCTGGCTTACATGGGATCTGGGGAGTCAAACATGGCTCCTGAGCCTTTGCAGGTAAATGACTTAACCACTAAGCCATCTCTCTAGCCCCAAACAGTCACATTCTTAACATTTCCACATGTGAGTTTGGGCAGGCACCTGTGGACACCTGACACTAAAAAGTAGGTTTCTCCAAGAAGAAGACACTACCATACCATGTGTGCATCTCCTGGGATGTCAGGGAGGGATCTGCTGTCCTGCTTCTCCTAGCTTTAGGGGACTTCAGACTCCTCATTTTCCTCAGCCATCCTTTGTGCAAACCAATGAGGAAAGGCCACTCTCCAGTGAGGAGGTTGGGGAGTGGACAGCCATCAAGTGCTAATTTACAAAACTTCAGCTAAAACGGATTTTTTTTTTCAAGTTAGGGTCTCACTCTAGCTGAGGCTGACCTGGAATTCACTCTGTAGTCTCAGGGTAGCCTCGAACTCATGGCAATCCTCCAACCACTGCCTCCCGAGTGCTGGGATTAGAGGCGTGCACCACTACACCAGCCTAAAAAGGATTTTTGCCCATTGGTTTAATGAAGGCCATTGATCTGCAAGCTTTGGGTAATGAGGTGGTCAAACACCAGGCACTACTAGAAGACAACCAAGCAGGAGGCTCCACGCCCATCAGACAAGACAGGACAGAGAAGCAACTCTCCCTGCTGGCTGCTCTCACATCTGGAAGCAGAACCCTCAGGCACCCAGAGTCTGTCAGGAGAAAGCGCCCACTCTCAAAGGGATCAGCTACAAGGACTTCCCTATTCTGCATCTGGATGTCAGTGTGCAAACACAATCCTAAAGCCACAGGTCTTGTGGTGTGGCTCAGAGTTTTGAGAATGAGTAGGATAAATCAGTGTGTGCCAAGGCAAAGCAAGGATAAGCAACCCACCAGTCACTAAGAATGGTGGGATTTGAACCCAGAGCATCTGATCTGGCTACAGTGCTAAGTTCTGCTTTTTCTTCCTTGGGGGCATTTCAAGCCCAAGTTCAAGTTTCACCTGCTCATGGAGCCTTTCCTTCTACTATCTAACCTTGACAAATTTTGACTCTCTCTGTCATTTCGGGAGCACCTAGCATGCATCAGGCACTTGAAAGACCTGATTGCTACCTACCCCAACTGCGCAACAGAACTCTTCTTATCCAACTTAGCACCAGGAACCTATGACTCAAGAGGTTAAAGTAACTTGACCCCAGCTACAAGGATGACGAGAAGAGCCAGGGCCCTTGGCTTCTCATGTCACATGCTGCATATCGCAAGTGCAACAGCTATAGCTAGGCTCCCTGGAGTGAGTGGATCACAGCTGCTCGGGGCGGCCTGTGTGGTATGCTCAGGCCTGGGATTGGAAGGAACCAGCCCTCAGCAGCGGGCCCCTGTGGTGGTTTGAATCAGGTGTCCCTCATAAACTCACGTGTTAGGAATGCTTGGTCCCAGCTGATGGCGATTTGGGAGGAGGCACCTTGCTGGAGGAGGTGCGCCGCCGGTGGTGGACCTCGAGGGGTATTTGCCCCGACCTGGTCAGGGTTAGTTGGCTCACTCTCCTGCTGCTGTTTTCCACCTGCTGTGATGTCCAGCCTCTGCTCATGCCATGCTGTCCCCTGCCATCATGGATCTTCCCTTCAAGACTATAAGGCAAAATAAGCAATCTTTTCCTCCCATCAGCTGCTTTGGGTCAGGTGCTTTGTCCCAGCTACAAAAGGATAACTACCCAGTACCAGATGCCCATGGCAAGAGTGCACTCTGGGATGACACTGAGTGACCTTCACATAACCAGTCCAGCTTCTGTCATTGATTCGTTCCTTCCACCAGCAATATTCATTGAGTCCCCTAAGCACTGAGAAGCAGTGGAGAACAAAACAAAGAGTCTGCCCTCTTAACAGAGCCATGACTGGCAACCAGAGCCAGGCAGCAGCAGGAGGAATGGGAATGCTGCCTGTGAGAACAGCTGTAAGCTCGTACAGGAAAATAAAGTGGGGAGGGTGAGGTAACAAGTCTAGGGCTTGGGCCACAGTTTTCAGAAGGCTCGGCCATCCCTGAGGTTGATGCCAGTGGTGGCTGCTGAAGGGAAGAAAGCCAAACACCTGCTCCTAGGCGGCCGGCTGCTCCAGAGAGCAGAGACCGCGGTGAGGCCTGGGTCAGAATGCCTCAAACAAGAAAGATTTCCTGACAGAGGGGCGCCATGCTGGGGCCGCGGATGGGCAGCAGCCCCTCAAGGCTCAGGGCAGGGGTGGATCTACAGCATTGTGTCTGAGCCTAGAATATCTGCCCAGAACCTCCTTGGAAGACTCATGAAAGCTCTTGCAGGGGCTTTTTCCTGGGAGTGACGTAAGCAAACATCTGCTTCCCCAGATAGGGCACCGACAGACCAAAGCACAACATGGTGAGCTGGGGGCTTTAATGAGTTTCCTTACAGAACATGAGTGAGAGGTTGCTTACAGGAGCATGGATAATGCCAAAGCAGCCACATCACCAGCATGGACGCCAACCTCCCCATAGCTGCATAGAGGCCCCCTTCGGCTGACCTCCCTCACACCATATGCTCTGCATCGTAAGAACCCACGCAACAGGGGCAGAATGACAGACGGCTGGCAGGGAGGTGGAGGAGGGAGTGCTGAGACCCCCGTGAAGGTCCCTCATGCCTCCTTCTAAGAGGGATGTCAACAGGCCCAATCTTGAGGGTCGCTTGCTAGTAGTCACAGGTGCTTCTGAGGAAGACCGCAATGGCCATGTTGCTCAGAGGGCCCCCGCTCAAGGGCAGAAGCGCAGAGGACCTCCAGCCGGGCTCTGCAGGAGCTACTTTCTGAGTCTGAAGAGAAGGTGAAGCCTCAAGTCTCCCTCCCTGTGGTCCTGGAAAAACTGGCCAAATCAGGAAGCACATGGCCAAGGCTCCCTCAGCTGCTCCCCTTGGGGCAGTAAGCTTCCAAAAGCACTTGAGTGATGGTGAGCAAGTACCCCTGGCCAACAAACTGGGCCTCTGCTGGGCTGTACTGCCTTCACTGGGCTTTTTGGAAGATTCCGTGGCTGGTCTTGCCGGCAATCGTCAAGGAAGCTTTGAAGGGCTGAACACTGTGAGTCAAGTCCATGTCTCTTCACAGAGCCATCAGATTAGGGGCAAGAAAGGGACAGAACTAAAGAATGGGGAGTGGAATATGACTAATCTCCCCAAAGAATGGCTCAGTGCTGGATGGGTTGGATATGCTCAGTACCTTGATTAGGTCATTGCACAGGGTATCCCAGAAATATATACAATTAAAAATAAAAATTGAGGGGGTTGGGACATGATTCAGTGGTTAAAACACTTGCTACATAAGCCCATAAGCCTAAGTGTATGAGTTCAGATCCTCAGACCCTATGTTAAAGCCAAATGCTTTAGTGAGCACCTGTAATCCCAGCATGACCATGGCCAGAAGGAAGGTTGAGACGGGAAAAACCACCGGAAGCCCTTTGCTCACTGGTCTAGTGAAAACAGCACGGGACAATGGGAAACCCTACCTCAAACAAGGTGGGAGACAAGGACCAATGAAAGTTGTCCTGTGATGCCACCACGTGCACCATCTGTACACATGCCCCCAGATACATTCCCAAAAATGAAAACTTAATTTAAAAAGTGAAAATATTGGCCCTGCCAGTGATAATGATTGACTACACCAAAGCTATCTCATTGTCACTTCACTTACACATGTGTTCTAGTCAGTGTCTCTGTGAAGTAAATACTGGCATTTCCATGATCTAAGTAGAGAGCCAAGCCTCAGGGAGGCCAGACCACGCCTGCTGCTTTCTGGGGCCTCGGTCTGCAGGGCAGTGGAGCTAACAGTGCTACAGAGGTGCAGGAGGCCCAAGGTGCGGAGGGGCCGAGCTCCCACCTGAAGGAAGGAGGAACGCTGAGCTGAGCTGAGCCTAAGAGGGCCTTTCCAGCCAGAAACGGCTGAGCACACACACCCGAAAGAAAACAGCTGCTGGGACTCCACTCCGACTTCTGCCCTCAAGCAGACCCACTTTGGGGCCTGGGCCTGGGTTCGTTTCTTGGGTTCCTTCCTCCTACCTCTGGACACAAAGGCAACACTGGCAACGGGAACCCTGCCAAGTCTCAGTTGCCTCCCGCGGGCACTGCTCCGGGACAGCAGCCTAGCCTGGGCTTTTCTAGACAGACTCTGGGGCCCCGCCCAGGCCTGTGGGGGCAGGGCCTGCCACACCCGGGGCTGTGGCTGTGGGCCCCTGCTGTCCACCACCCGCTCCTGGTCCCGTGCCAGAGCTGCTCCAGGGATGTTAGAAGTGCTGACTTTCTGGCCCCAGCCTGGACCCAGGAATCACAACCTTCCTTTAACCAGACCCCAGGGGGTCACGAGCACATTAACATTTGAAAAGTGCAGTCCTAGGGCCACTGACAAGGAGATTGAGTGACACCTTGCAGCCCTAAAACTCTATTAGGAACTCTTGGGAAAAATCACCCAACCTTTCATTTCTCTTTCTGCAAAAACTCCCTGGCAGGAGGGAGGACTGTCGGGCTCAATTAGGGCTGTGAGTCTCTTTGATCCATTCCAATCTCCTGATAAGGGCTCAGGGCAAGGGGCGCTGGGGGCCAGACTTCTTCCCCAGGGGGCAGGAAGCTGAACCTCGCTCCCTGGCCAGCTCGGCCAAGGAATGCCCCTTCATGGAGCCTCTGGAATTGGGAAGAAATTCTTTGCAAATTCCATGGCCAGCCCTACCCAGTATGAACGTGAGAGCGCAGTCCGATGCGACTCGGTGGTGCGCGGCCCGGCTCAAATGAGCCCAAAACAATTACCAGGCAACATGTGTTTCCTATGAACGGTGCGGGTGTTAAAACGGATTTAATTTTCTTTTGTAAATAAAGAGGCCCATCCAGACTAGCCTGTTTATCTCCCTGGGAGAGATGAAAGTGTTTCATCTGCCGGTAGCCTCCGCAGCCTCCCTGCAGAGGCGGGCGCTATCTGGACCCCATGTGTTCTCTATCTGCAGACCCACGCGGCTCCATGTGGAACTGTTTCAGCACCACGAGGGCTTCTCTCAAAGTCTGACTTTTAGTTACCTACAACGGTGCTCCTTCCCCCCTTAAACATATTAGTGATTCATAAACAGTAAAATTAGTCTGCTAGGGGGCTCGTGGAGGTATTCATCCTGGTGGCGCCTGCTTTCCTGGGTTGGTGGTTAAAATAAATCATTGCTGTCACAGTGGAATTCGTGCCTAAAAATCACCTGTAGAAATCCTGGTCGCCCACCTCCCCCAGCACCGAGAGCACAGAGGATCAAAGCCATCTTCCTCTAGCTGGGCTGTGGGGAATGGCGAGGAGGAGGAAGAGACAGTTTCAGCAGCGAGGAGGAGGGAACTCCCAGAAGTTGTATGGAACCAGAAAATTAATATCTGCCCTATTGACACTAGAAGCACAAAAATATGAGGCTAATTTATGATCTTCGTGTTTCCAAGGCAAGATATGATTAAGCACTTCATTATGTAAAGTTGTGTTTCCACTTAACCTCTTTGTGCTGGCATCCAGAACTCAGGTTTTTTTCTTTTTCAACTGCAAATTTAATAAATTCCAACATGCCCAAACTTCCTGACTTCCACTGTCCACCGCTGGTATCTCTGGAAACTTCAATAGCAGAAGATAACTCGCACAGTCTGGGCTGCCTACCTTCGCGGCGCTCGCTGTAATCCGGGATCAGGCGACTAAGCTTTCATCTTCAGAGCACTTAAGTTAATTACATGGAGGCCTGCGAGGCCCCGGAGGAGCCGGTTCTGTGCAGCCTTCTCGAAGCCAAACATCATAGGATCCAGATGCAAACCCTTGGCAACTTAAGCCCAACAAATTTCCTTTGTCAAGAAATGCAAACAGCCCAACATTGAAGCCCAGGCTACTTCAGTGAGCCGGCCTCCTGGGGCGAGGTCTGCAGTGACCAGGGCCACCACCCAGGCCAGAAGCCATTAAAAGTGGTCAGGGCCTAGCTGGCTCCCAGGGGGACCATAAGTGGCTCAGTTTTATTTTCGTTTGGTTACCAAGGGCATGGCTAGCCTCCTTTCCATCAACCCAAACTCAAGGCTTTGTGGGGACTTGAGGAGAGGGAAGAAGTCAAGGGGTGGTTTGAGCACTGCAGAGTGTCTTCCAAGACTTCTGCATTCCTTTCCCTCAGACACCTGTCAGTGTGTCCCAAGTTACACTGACCTCTTTTTGGATGTCATTAAGATGCCATGGAATGGGATGTGGGCACCTTATCCCCACTCCTCATTATTTGGGATGGTCAGCTTCTGGTTCATTGGGGTGACATCTTCCTCCTGTAATGACTGGGGGTTACCCCTGCCTGATTCTAGGGTACCCAACAGAATACTTAACACCATGCTACTCCATCTGCAGCTTGGACAGCCATAGAGCTAGACCCCTCTGCCCACTGATGCCAGTGTATCAAAACCTATGGGGTGCGTGCACAGGAGAGGACTGTGTTTGAGCAAACTGTAAGGACTGAGCTTGTCTTCCATAAAAGAATGTTTGTGTCCTCACCTGTGCTACCTGTGAATGTTTCCTTCCTTGGAAGCATCGTTTTGATACATGAAATCAAGGTGGTTATGGACCATATCAGGGCAGGGTGACCCTAATCCAGTGATTGCTGTCTTTCCAGGATGAGGGAAATTTGGACAGAGATACAGGTTAGAGGGCTCTAGGAATAAGCCTGAACTGGAATGCTGGGCCACAAATCAAGGACTGCCTATGACTACCAGCTATCATGGGAGCTGGACAAGCAGGGATGGACTCAGGCATGGATGCTGATGTCGGCATTACGGGAACTGGACCAGCAGGGAAGGACTCGGGATGGGGAGAAAGCATGACCAAATGTTACCTAAATGCAGAGAATGTGTTTTAGGAAACAGTCCTACCACAATAACCACCTAGCTCTACACTAAGAAAGCAGGGAGAGAAAAGCAAATTGCTTGACACTCCATCATCAAGCACAGACTAAGAAGAGAAATGTGTAACAAATGCATGCAGGAAGTTTTACCTAGGAGCCTTCAGAATGAAGAACAAAACAAAAACATTTGCATGTGCAGGTTTGATGAGAAGGGAAAGTACGGAGAGTGTGGCCTAATGTTCTTGAGCTGGGGTCAGACTCTGCTGGGCCTGCTCCGCAGTTTTGTGAAGTTCTGTCTTCATTCTTTTCCTTGGGGTATGGAAAAGTCACCTTTTCCATGGAGACTGATTTCAAAGGAGCAACCTCAGAGACTTGGGCTCGGGCCACGTTTCACTTAGAAAGGCAGGAGGAGGTAGCTTGCCCTTCTGCCTCTGCTGTTTCCTCTGTTTCCACGGTATCATGATCAGAAGCAGTGTGTCTTGTCCCTTACCTGCATCTTGGAAGATAAGGACAATGTCTGCTGCTCACAGCCCATTGGCTAGAACTTTGTCATAAGGTCATACCTGACTGTAAGAAAGTAATCAATGGCTGGCCCATCTCATACCCAACAATTCCAGTATTTTAGAGAAAGAACAGGGAACGATATCAGGGGACAACTGTCAGCTCTGCCACCCTCAGTGGTCATCCAGAGTAACTCTGACTCTCCCGTCCTTGCGACATTCTCTCACCAGTCACTGCGCTCTCATTCTTTGAGAACTCCCAAGGATACTTTGTTCTACCTTCCTGGAGTCCCACCGCCCTGTCCCAGCCACTCTGACCCTGGCCAGTCCTCTATATTGAGTGTCTGTGTGATACAACTCAGAAGTGAGCAATTTGGAAATCCATACATACATACACATGCACATTTTTAAAAAAGAAACTGCTGGATGTGGTGGCACACACCTTTAATTACAGAACTCAGGCGGCAGAGGCAGGAGGGTTGCCATGAGTTCAAGGCCAGCCTGAGACTACATAGTGAATTCCAGGTCCGCTTGAACTACAGTGAGACCCTACCTCAGAAAAAAAAAAGCAGGGCTGGAGAGATGGCTTAGCGGTTAAGCACTTGCCTGTGAAGCCTAAGGACCCCGGTTCGAGGCTCGGTTCCCCAGGTCCCACGTTAGCCAGATGCACAAGAGGGCACACGCATCTGGAGTTCGTTTGCAGAGGCTGGAAGCCCTAGCGCGCCCATTCTCTCTCTCTCTCCCTCTATCTGTCTTTCTCTCTGTGTCTGTTGCTCTCAAATAAATAGATAAATAAAACTTTTTTAAAAAAGCAGGCTAAGGAAGGAGAACTAGGGAGCTACTGCTGAGCAGATGAGATTCTTCTGGGTGTAATGAGGCATTTTATATTTAGTGCTCATGCATGGTAGCCTAACAAACCACTCAACAGTGCTCTTTAAACAGTGGCATCTTCTACTGTTAAAGCCAAGTGGGAGCAGCCCAGTGATACCTGTGAGAAAGGGGAAATAATCTCTCCTCACAGACATCACCCTTAACTTTGAAGGAGATCACAGAGAAGCTAGAGGGGAAGGAAGCCAGAGAAAGTATTCACTTCCTGGACCTGCTAGTTTGTTTTCCAAGGCATTGCATAGTTGATTTGATTATCCCAAATAAGCTTTGGAGGCCCTAAAACAACCTGGTTCCTTCCCGTGTCCTGTACAATACCTGTCCCTCACCCTGTGGCTCTGCAGAGCTGGCATTCTCTGTATCTTTGCAACAATTGTTCCTCCTGCCAAATTCTGTTCCCCATAGTTTTGGGGTGTGTGTGTGTGTGTGTGTGTGTGTGTGTGTGTGTGCGCGTGTGTGTACATGTGCAGGTGCTCATGTGTGCATGTGTGTTTAGAGGTCAGAAGTTGACACTTGAGTCTCTTCGATCACTGCCCTTGTTCTTTATTGAGACAGTTTCTCACATGAGTCCAGAGCTCCAGTCTAGAAAGCTTGCCTGGGATCCACAGCCTCCACCTCATGAGTGCTGGGAGTGGCTGGGCCCTTTGCCAAGGAGTCTGTGTGAGGGGAGGCAGTGTGTGACCACCTGCTGAAAATACAGCTGACCAGATGGGGCTGAATAGGAGCCTAGAGGGGCTTCTGGAAAATTGTGACATTATTCATGTCTGTCTTCTGTCTTCTTTCTCTCTTCTTTGAACAGAGATGTGACATCCCCAACCAGAGGCTATCAGCAGCTAATGAACAGCTATGTCCACACAGCAGAATTCTAGCCACAAGGACAAGTGATCTGCAACGATACAAAACAAGGTGCTAAACTCACAGCTGGTACTGGGTGAAAGAGAACATGCTGTGGGGCCCTAGGTATCTATGACATAGCAACAGCTATGTGCAGCTAGAAGTGACAGTCAGCCTCAGAGGTGGTAGATAACAGACTGTCACAGAGCATGGGGCTCACAGGTAGGGAGACCCTAGTGAATCGTGCTCTTTTATTTATTTTCCTCATTTTTTGCACCTGTCTGGCATGCTTGTGTGCACATAGGAAGACATGTGCAGGTACATGTGCCCGTGTATATGCCTGTGTGGAGAGCAGAGGTCAGTGTCGAGTGCCTTCCTCAATCACGCTCCACCTTATTCTTTATATGCATGGTGTGTGTGTGTCAGTGCAACCTGTGTGGCCACAGTTCACGTGTGGGGCTATTTAAGGGTGAATCCTCTGTCTTTACATCTCATTTGAGGCAGGATTTCCTTCTGGATTCTCGCACTACTGCCATTCTTTGCTGTGCTGGCCACAAGCTCCTGGGAAACTCTGTCTCCGTCTTCCATCTCACTATCAGCATCAGCTGGGGTAACAGAAGCCCACCTGGGCTGCCAGATTTTTTTTTAATGATTTTTTAAATTTAATTACTTATTTATTTATTTGAAAGAGAGAGAAAGAATGAGTGCACCAAGGCCTCCAGTCTCTGCAAACTAATTCCAGACACATGTACCACCTTGTGCATCTGGCTAGCATGGGTCCTGGGGAATCGAACCTGGGTCCTTTGGCTTTGCAGGCTTAGCCTTAGCCGCTAAGCCATCCCTCCAGCCTTGGGCTGCCAGCTTTTCCTTGGGGTCTGGGAATTAAACTCAGGTACTCCATCTTGAGTAGAGAGTACTTTATCCACTGAGCCAACTTCCCAGCTCTCTACCTTATTTTTGAGGCGGGGTCTCTCACCCAACCCAGGACTCACCAATTCAGCTAGTCAAGCTAGCCAATGGGGCCCTGGGATCCTGTCTCTGCCTCCCCAGCACAGGAATTACAGGAGTGTGCCAGCATTTACCTGGAAGCAGGGAATCCAAACAGGTACCCATGCCTGTGTGGCAAGCACTTTACAAACTTAGCCTTCTCAGTTCATCTTTTGCAGTCCTGGGTGTTGAATGCAGGGCCTTGCACATAGTAGACAAACACTCCACCACTAAGCTGTTTCCCCAACCCTCTTTTAACTTTTTATATGAAACAGGACTAAGTGCTTGAACAGGCCATATTGTGTTATCGTTTTGCCTCAGCCTCCCAGGTAGCCAGAAGGACAAGCCTGCACCACCAGGCCCAGCTCATGTTCTTCTAGTCTGTAACTCTTTTTTATATTTTATTTATGAGACAGACATAGGGAGAGAGAGAGAGAGAATGGGCATGGCAGAGCCTCCAGACCCTGCAAATGAACTTTAGCCACATGGACCACTTTGTACATCTGGCTTTACGAGGCTACTGGGTAATCAAACCTGGGTCCATTGGCTTTACAGGCAAGTGCCTTAACTGCTAAGCCATCCCTCCAGCACTGGTCTGTAACTCAATGCACACAACTCAAGACAGTAGACGGGACATGCTCACAAGTTCTGGAGACAAAGCCTATAGGCAGGCGAGGAAGGCTAATGCATGTGCAAGGCAGCCCATCATGGGTGCAGTGTCTTCTCCTTAATAGCTTCTTTTAAATTTTTTTTATTTATTTACATATTTATGTGTGTATGGGCATACCAGGGTCTCTGCCCAGCTTTATGTGGGTGCTAGTGACTTGAATCTGGGTCCATAGGCTTTGTAAGCAAGCACCTCTAATGGCTGAGCAATCTCCCCAAACCCTGTTGTTTTTTTTTTTTAAAAAAAGATACTTTAAAGATATAGATTTATTTATTTATTTTTTGGTTTTTTTTGAGGTAGGGTCTCACTCTAGTCCAGGCTGACCTGGAATTCACTATGTATTCTCAGGGTGGCCTCAAACTCATGGTGATCCACCTACCTCTGCCTCCCAAGTGCTGGGATTAAAGGCGTGCACCACCACACCTGGCTTCTAAAGATATTTTTAAAAATACTTTATTTGAGAGAGGAAGAGGCAGATTGAATGGGTGTACCAGGGCCTCTCACCACTGCAAATAAACTCCAGATTCATTCAGCACTTTTGTGCTTCTGGCTTTTATATGGGTACTGGGGAGCCAAACCCAGATCCTTAGGTTTTGCAGGCAAGTGCCTTAACTGCTGAGACATCTCTCCATCCCCTTAATAGCCTTTTGTAACATGAGTTCTTCCTACATTTTGCAGTCATTACAAGTCCCAAGGTGGAAGGACATGGGGCTGTGAGGAACAGGGCCTCCTCTCCGACAGTGGATGGGGTGGGACCAACGGCAGCATTTGTGAAGCTGTGTTGTCTGGTGGTCAACTGCTCATACACTACTCTTGCTACCACCCAGAAGGCCTTATTCTCCAGTTTCACAGATAAGAACACTACAATTCCAAGATTATCCACAGCAGACTCATGGGGCTGCCTGGAAGATGCTGAGGCAGGTCTGCCTGGCTCCTGGGTGAACAACTGCTTCCCTGGTCCAACACTGCCCATTTCATCTTGCAAGGTACACAGGAAAAGAGATGGGTACTTGCCCATCAGCCCACACCTGCTCAGGGAACACAAAGTCAGGGTCCTTTACTTTCTCCCCTCTGGGCTGCTTTTGATTACCTGTTCCAAGTGTCATGTTGTGTTAGTGGACGCAAAGTTAGCTTCCACACACAGGGCTGTGCCTGGGAGGCTGTGATTCTATAGAAGAGCTGTGCAAATGTGCTCAGGTGGAAAATGGAACTGCAGCAACTGGACAGGGCTCCTTTGAGGTCCTGATCTGGAGTAGCAGCTAGGCCACAGGCAGCAGTGTGTGTCCTTGGGAAGGATAGGCAGAATGGCGGGTACAAAGGCACTGAGGCAAGTGGGGGTTGCTCTGTGGGCAGACGAGTAAAGAAAGCTGAAGAGTCTGAGGAGAGTAGAAAGTGAGGAAAGAGAAGATGGTGTTTTAATCTGTCCCCTGCGGCCACTGAAGGAAGCCTGGACATATCTACAGGCTGCAGGCGCAAACTGCCTGGAGGGACCGCAGGACTTCTTGGAACCAGCATGGCCACACCCCAGGGGACTTAAAAGGACAGAAACATCCTCCCCTAGAGATCTAGAAGCCATCAGTCCAAAATTGAGGTGCTAGGTTGTCACTTCTGCAGGCTCTTAATATGCCTCCCTTCCATGCTGCATGTGGCTTCTGGGGACACCCAGCTACCCTGGCTCTTCAATGCTTCAAGACACACCATCCGTACCTTGGCCATATCTCTGGATAGCTAGACTCTAGGTGCCTCCTCCACTTGACTCTCTTACAAGACATATTTTGTTGGCTTTGGGGCCCATCTAGGTAGTCTACTAGGATTCAAACTCCCTAACTGCAATTGCATTTTAGAGCCTTTTCCTATATGAGGTCGCATTCACAGGTGACTGTCTGTGGGGCTGACACCCCATCCACTATAGGGAGTCAAGAGTAGACATGGAAGACCAAACCCACTCCTGTCACTCAGGTGCCTGGAGTGCAGAGCAGGTCATGGGCAAATTTCAGAGGCATGAGCAGGGGATCAAAGCCCCTCACAAGTGGAGGTAGTGTTGGGCGGGGGGGGGGGGGGAGAGTCCCAGGGTGCCTCGCAGGTTTGGTCTCAAGAAACCAGGTAGATCATGATACAAAGACATCTTTATTTTATTCTGTTCTCTCCCACAAAACTTACCCTTCTCCCCAAATCCAATTACCCCAGTTCCCATTAGCCCAGGGGTGAACGGGCCTCCTCAAAGCCCGGCCTGGTTCTTGGCAGACATTTCTTTGGGCTGTAGAGCTCCCAGCAACACAAGAAGACCCACCTGTGATTGCTAAGTAATTGCTTTTCAGCTGTAAAAGTAATTAAGAAATGGCACCAATTTCCCTAAGTGTAATATAATTAAATCCACTGGCTTGGAAAAGCATCTGTGAACAAATACAGCAGTGACAGTTCAAGCTCTATGGACAGGCTTGGGGTGAGGGACAGAGGGCTCGCCTGGGCTTTTCCTTGGAAAGGGGCCATGCTCGCCTTGGTAGACTCAGATGGTGGCAGTCCATGGGGTGAGGATGGAAAGCTACATGCCTGCCTGGCTGGGCCTGAACAAAGCAGAACCTGACCTGTGAGTGCCACCTGCCAGGGTCTGGGCCAAGAGCAGAGCCCGGCAACCAAGCCACGTGGAATAAGAAATACAGGCTTAAACCAAGAGGTCAGAGGAGCTCAGGCTTTGGTGGAGAAGAACTCCTAGCTGAACCGCTGGTAACTATCACAAAGTAACACTGATGACTTTGTTAACTGCCCTGAGCAAACTTCCCATGGAGCTCAGTTGGTAGAGAACTTGCCTGACACCCCCACGACCCCACGCTTGACCCCCAGCACCGCACAGCGTGGGTGAGGCGAGGCACACGAGCTACTCCAGCACTCAAGAGGTGGGGGCAGGAGGATCAGAAGTTTAGGTCATCTTCAGCTACATCCTCGGTGACCTGGAAACCAGCCTGGAACACGAGTCCCTGTATCAAAAAAACCCAAAATTCCTGCAGTTAATGCTTTAGTTTCCAGAACACACTGTGGGGAGACCTGCTTTACCACGTTGCCGTATACCGTGAGCATTGTGTGGCATCACACTTCTTGTGCACCACATTTCAGTGGCTGTCAAATTGCTTGTGGTAGCATGGGGGACAAGCTGCTCCAGAGACCACTGGACAAGCTGACCTCCAACTCCTTTTCAGATAGTTCCCACCTTTGGATTCTGGTCCAGGTTAACCCTTCTTCCGCTCTGCCCACAGATCTCCCTTGCATGGAAACCCTGTCCTGGACACTTTGCTCCTGCTCCCAACTCTTTCCCAGCCTCCCCAGTGCTCCGCAGTGGGAACCAGCTAAGCTCCCAGTCTCCTTGGTGCAGCGCACACTCCACCACGAGGCCCAGCGCTTGGTATGGTTTGAATGTGCAACGGCCTATAGATTCATGATAGGACTACTCGGTCCTCAGGTAGTAACATTATTTTGGGATGTGAAGACTTAGAAGGTGGGGCCAAGCTGTAGGAAGTAGGTCACTGGGGATAGGTCCTTGAGGTCACATTATCCTTGGCCATGTCCTGTCTCATGTTCCTGGGTCAGCCATGAAGTAACCAGCTCACCTCCACCACACACTCCCATCACCATGCTCTGCTCAAGCACACAGGACAAGGAACATGGAGTAAACCCTCTGAAACCATGAATCTTGTCAATCTCTCCTCTCATATGCCATCTCTGTCAGGGGTCTGGTCACTTGTGTAAATAACAAATACAGAAAACTGGTGCCAGAGAAGCAGAACTGTTGCTGTGACTAAATGTGACAATGTGGCACTTTAAAACTTTGGAACTAGGGACTGGGGAGGTGACTTAGCTGGTGAAGTGCTTGCATGGCAACATGAGTGAGTTTGGATCCCCAGCACCCACATAAAAACTGGGTGTGGTGATGCACGCCTGTTGTGGTGGTTTGAATATGTAGTTTACATGTGGGGCCCCGTAGGCTCAGGTGTTTTATTAAAATTGAGTTTGCAACTTCACTCCTGCTACAAGAGGCATGTCTGGGGGGGGCAGGTGGATCTGATTCCCAAAGGTGTGGAGAGAGCATGTTTGAGCTCTGGTGCTGTGTGCTTGCTTGCTTTTGGTGTTTGCTGGCTGACAGGTGGTGTCTCTCTGATCAGATCTATGAAAGGGAACCAGCTTCTTCTGCCATTGATGGAACTTTCTCTGGATTTGCAAGCTAAAATTAACCCGTTCTTCCCCTGAACTGTGTTTGGTTAGATGTTGGTTCCAGCAATGTGGAGCTGACTGCAACACTTGTAATCTCAGTCTGGGGAGGCAGAGATAGAAGGATCGCTGGGATTTGCTGCCTATCCAGTCTAGCTGAATGGACGAGTTTTGGGTTCAATGAAAGACCCTATCTCAAAAAATAAGGTGAAGGGGCTAGGGAGAGGTTTCAGTGGATAAAGTACTTGCTGCGTAAGCATGAGCACAGACCCCATGTCAAAGCCAGAAGCCATGGTGGCTTCTGTCATCAAAGCACAGTGATGACAAGATGGGAGGTGTGAGCAGGAATTTCCCAGAAGTTCTCAGACTGGCAAATGCAGCAGTGAGTGAACAACTCGAAGAGTGAGAGACCCAAACAGGGTGGAAGAGGACAGACGCTAGAAAGTTGTTCTCTGACCTTCACACACATGCTGCAGCAAGTGTGCCCACACCCACATGTGCCACATACTCACACACATGTGAGCCCACACACATAAGAGCACATACTTATGTAAAGAAAGTTTGGTAGTGGCTGCTGGGAAGAATTTGGAAGACTTTGGAACAATGGTCTAGAAAAAAGCTTAAAGCAAGGCATATGAGGTTTAATGAGAACAGCACACCAACAGAAATGGAGTCAGGAAAGCCAGGCTTTTAAAGCTTCAGATGGGCATGAGGACTTTCTTGGGAATGGTCTAAAGGTCACTTGCATGCCTGTGTCTGCTGAGTCACACTGGCTGCTTAGGCACCAGGCACTTCCAGCACAGTGAGGGCGCCTGATAACATCTGCTGCATTGGATGGAATCATTTGGCCTGGCCCTTTCAGGCCACACATGACCCTGCCTGGCCAGTAAACTCAATGGCGTGGTGCCCAGTGGCCAGTACTGCCTGCTAGCTGGGGCCTTGACTGGGCTGTCAGCCTGGCTGCTGGGAGGAACACACGTGATCTCTCCACGTGGGCTCCACTGAGCTTCCTGACATCATAGCAGCTGGTTTCCAAGCAGAGACCCAAGAGGGCAAGGTGGACAATGATCTACTGATCTTTCCCTAGCACAGCCTGACCATAGGCACGAGGTCAGCCTCATTCAAAAGGAAATAACAGACCCCACCACCCAATGGGAAGAATGCCAGTCACATTAAGGAACAAGAGATATTGTTGTAGTCTTTATTTTTTATATGTGTATATGTGCGTAGTGTGCATGTATGTTTATATGAGTTCATATGCATATAAGAGCACATGTCTGTATAGTGTGAAGCCAGTGACTGACATCA
This sequence comes from Jaculus jaculus, assembly GCF_020740685.1. Taxonomy (NCBI): domain Eukaryota; kingdom Metazoa; phylum Chordata; class Mammalia; order Rodentia; family Dipodidae; genus Jaculus; species Jaculus jaculus. Next base: position 24,006,091 of record NC_059115.1, read on the forward strand.
GGCATGTTCTTCATTTACATCTAATTTACTGAGACAGGTCCTCTCACTGAACCCAGTGCTCAGCAATTCAGCTAGTTTGCTAGCCAGCATGCCCTGGGGATCTGCCTCTCTCCATCTTTTGAATGCTTAAATTACAGACAGGCATCATCATGCCTGGCATTTGCATGGTAGCTGGGGACCTGAATCCAGGTCCTCATGCTTGCATGGCAAGCACTTCACCAACTGAGCCATCTTCCCAGTCCATGCTGCAGCCTTTTTTGGAAACTGCTGCCCACCACAAGAGAATAAGTCCTTGCCATTAGCAGCATCTACACTCACGGGTCAGTAATACCTCCATGCTCTAGAGTCAGACTAGTCTCAGATGGAACCAGCCGTGACTGGACAACAGCCTCTTTTTTTAAAAAATATTTATTTATTTATTTATTTATTTATTTGAGAGTGACAGACACAGAGAGAAAAACAGATAGAGGAAGAGAGAGAGAATGGGCGCGCCAGGGCTTCCAGCCTCTGCAAACGAACTCCAGACACGTGCGCCCCCTTGTGCATCTGGCTAACGTGGGATCTGGGGAATGGAGCCTTGATCCGGGGTCCTTAGGCTTCACAGGCAAGCGCTTAACCGCTAAGCCATCTCTCCAGCCCGACAACAGCCTCTTGCCTCTCCCCCATGTGCTCCCAATTGCTAAATGGGGAACCTTCTTCCCTTCCAGCTCTGTTGTGAGCCTTAAAGTGAGAGAACATAGAGAATATACTAAGCCCCGGATCAGCTCAGGGCCCAGGTCTCTTTCCAGTCATGCCACCCAAGGTTGAATTAGAGCCAGCCTGCCCCTCAGGTAGACATTTCTGCAGCCCTAGGAAGCTTTTGCCCAGGGGTCAAGGGCAGCATGGCCACACAAGCACTGTGCTTCCCAGCCGTCCTCTTTAAAAGACTCTCATGGGTTTTGTGAACTTCATTTCTGGGCAGCCATCCTTTGAAGCTGTCTGTGGTGGCCTTAATCTTTCCATTAGTTCATTCCAACCTCTCTCCAAGAACCCATGGAGATCCATGGTCATGATGTGGCTGGAAAGACCCACAGAGGCTGTGCAGTCTTCCGCCCTAAGCTCATAGTCCCCAAGAAAGGCCATGTTTGGTTTGAAAACAGCTGACTTTATCACCACCAGCCCTGCCTGCAATGTTTCTCCTACAGCTGAATAAACAGCCTCACTCCGCGTTCACCCTGCCTCAGCTCTGGAAACCTACTGTGTTCTTCCCTGCACCAGGTCGACCCAAATCGCCTTCTCTGAGGCACACCCCTGCCCTAGAAAGGCCCTGATCCCTGGATCCTCAAGTCACATGCTGACCCTCAATCTCACCATCTGAGAAGTGGGGACAACACTGCCTGCCAGGCCAAATGCTGCAGGTTGAACAAGACGCCTGACTTAAATGAGAAGAGGTGGATGGACTGGGGCTAAAGTCAGGGTTTGTTCAAACCCATGGCATAGCCATTGCCACTCACATGCTGGGTGACCTTGGGCAAATTACCTAACTGTTCTGAGTTTCAGGTTCTTTACAGGTGAACAAGGAATATGAAGACTGCTGTGGAGAGATGACATGAATCAAGTCTATAAGCACCAAGCGCTGTGTCTGACACAACTTCATACATGGCAGCTATTTTTAAAGTCTAGCTAAGCTGTTACATCCCTGTAAGGCAAATGCCATTTTAGAAATTATTTATTCCCACCATTTCACATAGACAAAATGAAGCTATCTGATGTGTTTATAGATGGAATCCATCATTATTATTGCTTTCATTATTGTGGCTGTTATTTTAGTTTGTGTTATTTTGGTTTGTGGTTATTTTGTGTTTGTGTGTATATATATACTTATGTGTATGCGTGCAAATGCATGTGTGCCTCAGTGCATGTATTTGGGTGTCAGTTCCCGTCTTCCACCTCATTGGAGGCAAAGTCTCCATTTACTAGGCTAGTGGTCCACAAGCTTCCAGAAAATGTTCCTGCCTCTGCCTCCATCTCACTGTCATCTGGTATTACAAAAGCTTGCCAGATCTCTTGGCTTTCATGGGAGATGTGGGGTGCAAACTTGGGTACTCAGGTTTGGGTGGCAAGTGTTTTATCAACTTAGCCCTCTCCTCAGCTCCCCTATCACTATTATTCAGTTCATTGCTAGTATTTATCATTTTTTATTACAGTTTGAACATGAAATGCCTCTCACGGGCTCATGTCTTAAAGGCTGAGTCCCCCGCTAGCGACATCATCTTGGGAGATGCTGTAAACTTGTGATGTGGTTGGTTGTTGAGATGGTTCATCTTGCTCATGAGAGCCACCCAGGAGACTGGTAAAGTATATCTCTGGGTGAGGGCAATTCCAGAGAGAATTAGACCCTGAGGGCGCTGGCCTGATCATTGGTGTGTCACCCAGTGATGGGTTCACAATTGGATAGTTGGTACACAATTGAATAGGTGGCACAAGGGTAGAAAGTGGGTCCAGTTGGATCAGGTGAGTAACTGAAGGTACGTCACGTTGAAGACCTCAGTTTGGCCCTGGCCCTTTCCTGCTACCGTACAGTGTCCTCTCTTGACCCCTGCTAGCATGGTGCTCTGCCTTACCCTGCCCAAAGCAAGGGCCAAGAGACCAGAGATTAAAACTCCGGAAACCACGAGTCAAATTCTTCTCCTTTTAGTTTCACTGACGTATTTGTTACAGTGACAAAATACTAACAGTATTTTTATTCAGATCATTGTAGAATCGTGTACAGTTATAAGCAATAACATAGAAAGTATGCACTTTGTGCATTTTCACCCAACAGAGACGTTGACAAAACCAATATTACAACTGCAGTGTTGACATTGGCATCACCTCACTCAGAGCCACCAACGCTGCTTGGCTCACTTGTGTGGGGCGCCAGAGCCCACAGAGCTCCCACGCATGTGGACCTGGACACTGAGCAGTCCTGGCACTATAAATCCACTTACGCTGGATTCTCAGTTTAGAGACCGAGAAGCCCCAGCCTGATGTGGAGTCAACACGGCAGAGCTGTGCAAAGGGGGTTACGAGCTGCACCGCTGGGCTCCGCCGCAGCTGCACAACCCCCGCCGTGCGCCTCCTTCACCCTCACCGCTTTCTCCTCTACCAAATGGGAAGCAGCACAAAGCTCTAACAAAGCACCCCATAAATCACAGCTGCGAGCCCAACACCGAGGAAGACATTCCAAAAGCCAGTGATGAGGAAACTGAGACCCAGGAGTAGCCACAGGCAGCTGGGAGGAAGTGGAGGGAACCCACCCAGACACCAGCAGCCATGTTAGTGACCACGCACCCGGGGCTGCTCAGAGGTCAAGGCCAGCTGCCTGGTGAACATGGTCTTGGAGCTGCCCGCAGCTCAGCTCATCTGCAAAGCAGTTAGGCTGGAACTGGAAGATAATGGCCAAGCTAAGAGCCCAGGAAGCTTGTGGGTCATTAATGGTCAGAGAGTTGCTGTTCTAAGTTACTGACAAAGTCCTAACTTATTTTCTATTTTATTTCAAATTATAGTAGAGAATCTTTCCACGTAGGATGTAAAGGAGACAGACATGTTGAACCCACCAAGTGGACCAGAATTGTGGTGGGTTACCAGCCTGCCACCTGAGTGCACCCTCTCAAAACCAGAAGAAACCACAAACCAAAGACCTTCAATGACCCACCTGAAAGGTGCTCCTTATCTTTTTGGGGACAGCTCATTCCTTCTGACAGGATTTTTCTTTTTGTGGCTGGATACAGAAAACTTCTGGTCTTATTAAACTCACAGCTTTTGGTTAAAACGTTATTTCCAAACAATCCCAGCTTGTTCTCTCTCCATCGTCCTCTCCCTCTCCCTTCCCCCACCTCCTTCCATCCCTCCCAAGATCAAAAGAGGCATTTGGGCCTTTAAGATAACATTCATTGGAGAGAGATGGTAATATATAAGATTAATGAAAATTCACATAATCTCTCTCAGTAGCAGAGCTTTTGTTCAATCGTTTGTCCTGCTGTTAATTATCATTTGGTGGTGATAAACGCTTTAAATCAGAGGAAGCCTTGGAAACCATTTAAATGATTTTCACCTAATTAGGTTCCTTGCCTGTTCTCAGCTGGGGATTCCTCCCCATGCAAGCCCTCTGGGGTTGACATGTAACTTGCTCAGTATGAGGAACCCTGAGCTGCACACAGTAAGGGACCATACTAGCTCCCAGACCGACTGACCAATTTACTTTTTCTCAGAATGTGGATCTGAGATCAAAAGAAAATTTATCAGTTTCTGTCTCCCTTCAACCTGTTCCAGCCAGACTTTGTGACAGGCCCCTATCAGCTATGCGATTGAGAAAGCCCCAGCTCCAAGAGGGACAGAGAGAGAGAGAGACAGACAGACAGAGAGGGAGAGAGGGAGAGAGAGGGGACCTGGGGAACAGAACACAGAGCAGCCACCCTCAGATGAGGAGGCAGGACCTGCTGTGGAGGACCCTGCCACCAGCCTGGAAAGGGTGAGGAGGTGAGCTGCTTGCAGGGGAAGAGAGGAAAACTGCTCAGTGAACCTAAATAGCCAGAGGTCTGAGATTCATGAACTTCTGCCAGTTTTCCACTCTCTCGGAAGTTGAAGTATCATCTGCATGTCTTAAAAGAGGCTGCTAAAAGCTCACTAGGTATTGTGGAGGGGCAGGAAGGTGGTGGACATGAAGAACAACAAGGCTTCCAGGGACTCTGGCTATCCAGGCCTCTGCCAAAGGCTGGGATGTGGCTCAGTAGGTAGAGGGCTTGCCTAACATGTGTGAGAACCTAGGTTCAATCCCCAGAGCCACATAACCTGGGCCCGTTGCACTTGCCTGTAATCCCAACACTCAGGGGAAGTAGAGGGAGGAGAATCAGAAGTTTAAGGTATCCTTGGCTACACAGTAAATCTGAGGCCAGCCTGAACTATGTGAGACCCTCTCAAAAAAATACAAAAAGAAACTGCCTCTTTGGGAGCCTCTGAGATTGGAATTTAGCATGTTTAGGACATGGCTTGTGTGCCCATGGCCCTCTCCCCAAGTCGGCTGCACACTGCTGCCCTCTGGCCTCTTCCAACCACTCTCTGAGCTCTGAGGGGTCCCAGGAAGACCCGTGCCCATAGTGCCTCAAGGGTCACTGCTGTGGTTCCGCTGGAAATCCAGTGGGCAGCCTGTCTCACAGACTTGAACCTCTTGCCCCATCTCTGCAGCCAGAAGATGCACACAGGGAAAAAGAACCAAAAATGCCTTTAATAGGCACTTCCTCGGGCTCAATCAACCACAACGCAGGCAGCGCGTGTGCAGAGTGGACTCGTCCTCCTTTCATTCCAATCTGTATGTCGACAAGAGAGAAGGTTCCAGAACCATGGTCACAATTACTTAAACATTTGCAAAATAGGTCTGTTAATGATTTGGGATCCTAAGGACTTATTTTGAATTAATTCCTGTGAGAAAGGTTGGTTTGACTTCCCATGAAGGGGCAGACCCTGGATACCCAGCCCCTGCCTCATACTAAATGAACTTTTTAGAGGTTCCAGATGCCGCCTGGCATCTGGCATGAGAAAGGAGGCTCCCAAGGTTGGCTGGGACCAGAGTTCCCTGGGCCATTCCCAGCAGGGCAGGAAGAGGTGTCCTCTGGAGGCAGGCATGTCAGCAATGTCTTTGAGGGGCTTTCCAGAGCCCCTGCAGGGCCTTTGCAGAGTCCCATAGCTAGTAGACCAGCTGCTTCTGACGTCAAATGCATGCCCAGCTTCCTGAGCAAGCCCAGGGGCTTCTCCCCTTCACACACCTTCTGTGTGTGTTCATATGTACAGAACATTGACCATTTTAACTAACTTTAAGTGTATAGGTCAGTAGCTTCTGTCCATACCAGAGCTCTGCCACCTTTCCAAACCAAAACTCTGGCCTCTTTCAACTGGAGCGCCCTTTCCTCCCTGCCATCCCATTGTCTGACTCTGGTTATCTCCTGTAGCTTGGATATTTTGGATCTGGTTCATTTCACTTAGCATCATGCCCTCAGGATTCATCTGCGAGTCAGAATTTCCATTACTTTTTTTAAAAGCAGAATATTATCTGATTGTATGCACAAACCATTGTGTTTGTTTGATTGTTTTTCTTGAGATGGGATTTCACTTTGTTGCCAATGTTGGCCTCAAACTCTGCTCTCCTACCTCATCTTCCAAAGTGCCAGAATTACAGGTCATGTGCCACACACCTAGCCTACAAATCACCTTTGCTTATCTATTCATACACTGCTAGACACTAGGGTTCCTTCCCCTTTTTTGGCTTTTATGCTATGAGTGTGAGTGAATATGTGTTATATGTGTTTTGTCTTTGGCTTGTGTACCCAGAAGTGTAACTGCTGGGTCCCATGGGTATTCTGTTCCTCCTCCTCTTCCTCCCCGTCTTTACTCTTGTCATGCAATTTGAGATTTCCAACAGTGACATATAAGAATTCCATGTTCTCTGCATCCTCAGCAACGCTTGCTATTTTCTCTGTGTCTGATCATGCCCAGCCAGGTGGGTATACAGGGTCCCTCCCTCACTGTGGTTTGACTTGTATTCCTGATGATGAGGGATGCTGAGCATCTTCTGATGTGCTATTGACCATTTGTCTGACTTTCCTGAAGAAGTGTCTGTTCAAAGTCCTTGCCTACTTTTTGTTTGGATTGCATATGCTTTGTTGTTGAGTTGTAGAATTTCTTTATATGTTCTGGATACAAATCAGAGATTTGATTTACATAGACTCTCTTCCATCTCTTGGAGACCCCTTCACTCTGTTGATAGTTCAAACGTTGTGAAGTTGACATGGTCTAGTTTGCAGATCTTTTTTGTTGTCAGTGCTCATTCACTATTCTTGCCTCTCAATTTTTACCTGTCTCCTCATCCAAGAGTGTTCTCCTCCACTCGGGATCTGGGTTAAATCTTATTCACTCTCAAATGTCAATTTAAATGCAACTTCCTGGACTGAGAAAATAATTTAGTCAGTAAAGTGCTTGCCTTACAAACATGACCTGACTCAATCCCCAGTACCCACATAAAAATGCCAGGCATACTGGTGTGTGCCTGTAATACCAGTGCTTAGGAGGCAGATGTGAGCAGCTGCCTGGAGCTACACTGGATGGCCAGTCTAACCTAATTAGTGAGCCATAAGCCATTGAGGCAGCCTGCCTCAAAAAGATGTGGACCATATACCTGAGGAGTGCCACCTGCGGTTGTCCTCTGGCTTCCACAACTCACATGCACCTATGTACACCTCCACACATACTAACTTGCAAGCACACATACAGACAGATCAAATAAAAAATAAATGCCACTTTTTCCAGGGAGCCTTCTCTGCTAGCCTTCGGGTGGGACTGTGCTTTTCTGGAGTTCCCTTGAAAGAAAGACTCTCTCCATCACAACACATATTGTCTATTTACACGTGTGTTATTGTCACACTTGTCTACATGTGCGTTCCTCCCATGAATACACACAGACACCACTAGACTGTGGGTTCTTCCATGCTAAGGGGTTACATTTTCTACTTCATTAACCAAGCATAGTGTCTGACGTATGGAAGGGTCTGGAAGTTGATTTAAATAAGCTAATTCTGTAGTTTCATCTATTTTTCAGCATGAGGCCCTCTGACATAAAGTATTGCACAAATCCCCACTGGATGGAAATTATACATTCATATGTATGTCAGTTGGGAAGATCTTTGACAAAACAGACGAGTTTAAAGTAAATGTCTCAGTCTTAGGAGCAATAACACTACTTACAACTAGTTTGTGAGGTTTAGCTGGGAATTTTCAGACTAAATCTCTAACTAGGTTGTCTTCTACAGTCCCAGTAAGATCAATTGCATAGTTTGTAAACTGCCATCCATGTTTTTCAATGAGAAAACTAAGTCTCAAAGTTGTTTTGGTTTGGATATGAACTGTTGCCCATCTGCTCATGTGTTTGAACACTTGGTTGCCTGCTGATGGGTGCTGTTTTGGAAAGTGGTGGAAACTGTAGAAGGTGGACCCTCACTGAAGGAAATGGTCCACTGAGGGTGGGTTTGGGGGTTTTTAAAGTCAGGCTTCACTTCCTGTCTGCTTCCTCACTATGGATGCCATGTGGCCAGCTGCATCCTGCTCCTGCTGCCTAGGTTTATCTAATTAAGTCCCTTCTTTTCATTTTAGCCAAAGCTGCATCATAGTGTTGGCTTTCATGTCTCTGTCAGCCTGTGAGATCAATTCCAGGAGGAGATGAATGCTTGAACACAAGGCCACTTCACTCTTCCCAGGATGGGACAGCGTGGCATGTCCTGTATTCCTGCATACAGCCTCTGAACACCGAGAGGCAAGGTAACTCTTCATCCACCATTATCAGTTCAGTTTCACAAGTCTGACTGAGCCCCTGCTACAGAGCTGGGGCTGGCTGGGAAGAGATGCACGGGCCGGCCATAGGGACAAGGGCAAGAGAAGAACACTTCCATGAGCAGGCATCCTCCAGGTGCACGTGCCACCCTACTGAAGTCTGATGACACATTACAAGCCAGCTCCTAGTAGCAGCATCTGCATGTGGCAGCCGAGGACTGTGAAGTCCCTATTGAGGACCATTCCAGAACTCACCCTCTTCCCAGATCTGGTGACACTTGTGATACAGGAAGCACTGGGCAGCCTTCAGTGTAGCTGCCCCACCCTGGGCAGGAAGGAAGTGTAGCTTTCCCTAAGGAGACCAACAAATTTTTATGCACCCCAAGTAATGTACCAAGTATGGATCAAAGGAAGAATTTCACCCAAGCCCAGCTTGGTCAGTCAATGAACTTAGTTGGGTCACTTACAGGAGCATGGGTGACTCAAAGGCAGCTGCATCACCCAAAAGCCCACCCCAACATTCTAAACGCACAGGAGTTGCCTCCCTTGAGCGTCCTGCATGACTTGCAGTTTGGGAGGAGTCTGCTCTCTCCAGTGGTAAAGGGCTTTGGTAGCCTCAGGGAGGGATCCTGTGACCCTTGTAGCTTTCTGAGCTTCTCGAGCACAAGTCTTCTGAGCATCTCTCTTTCCCTTAAAAGGGAATGTTTCAATTAGGAAAAAAAGTTACACAGGGGCTGGAGAGATGGCTTAGCCTGTGAAGCCTGAGGACCCCAGTTCGAGACTCTATTCTCCAGGACCCACGTAAGCCAGATGCACAAGGTGGTGCATGCATCTGGAGTTTGTTTGCAGTGGCTGGAGGCCCTGGCATGCCATTCTGTCTCTCTGTCTCTCTCTCTCTCTCTCTCTCTCTCTCTCTCTCACTGTCAAATAAATAAATAAAAATTAAAGAAGAGTTACATGGCAGAAGAGCATACAGGAAGACAGGGTTTGGAGCTGATTTGTGTGGCAGAAGGAGGCTGCAGCCAAAGCAAAAAGGCATTATGGGCCAGAGGAGAAACGCATACGCAGTGGGGACAGAAGCCCTTGGTATCCTTTAGAGGTGGGTTGGAGGTGGAATGAAGTCTGAGCCTGGGGACATTTGCTGCACCTACTTCTCATCCCTTCTCCTTCCCAATGGTGTGAATATCAGAGGACTCTGGGACCTTGGTGTCTTCATCAGTTCAACCAGGCAGCTCACATGCCTACTTCCTAGGGCATTACAGGGAGCAAATGTTAAGTATCATTAGGGTTCAGGGTGCGGCTCTGTGCTAAAGCCCTTGTATGCCATGTGAAAGGCCCAGGGTTTCATCCCCAGCACCAGGAAGGAAGGAAGGGAGGGAGGGAGGAAATAAATGTAAGAAACTAAGAATTGTCTATAAATGAGATGATTCCTGTGACCATCTCCAAACTTCTGCCTTTGAGTGATTTGCTAAAATATGATCTTGAAGTCTAAGCGATGTCAGAATAAATCAGCTCAATTAGCAGCCATGTTAAGGGAAGAAAGGGAAGGCAAGGAAAGGAGAGACCAAAGACTTGGAAGTGGCAAGTCAGTGAAGTTTCGACTGTACTCATCCCAAAGAAGACACTGTGTGCCTTGATGTAGCAAGCATGCTGAAGCTAGAAGTTCAGAAAGAAGACTGATTGTGTTAGGCTACTCTCCTATAATAAATAATCCTCACTCAGTGTAAGGAAAATGTAAGAGAAAAACAAAAGAAAACACTGGACTTGATCTCTACAGACAGGCTGTTTATTGAGATAATCAGCAAGGGGCAGCAGCCTTTTTTCCGGATGAAAGCTGAAACACTGAGTCAGGCTAGTGTGCAAGTTTTTAAGGAGGATCCTAAGCAAAACAGACTATATCAGGTGCAGTTGATAAGAACCTTGTAGCTGTTTATGTCCTTATTCAGAATAGCTTCTTCAGCCAGGATTGTCTAAGGGAGAATACCCAGATGATTTTGGATCCTTAAAAGCCATCTGAGCTAAGGGGAGCACATCAATCGGGGAGGGGAGCTGGGCTGGACTTCTCTGTTGTTCCTTTTACGACCTTCTAGCCTTAGTGATAGTTGTTAACTCTTTACTTCCCTCTGGTTTTCAGGGAAAGCTATTAACCCTTCTTTTAAAAAATAAAAATCCAGAAGTTGTAGTACATAAGCCTGGGATCTCCTAGCATCTTCATGGAATTTCTATATTAATACTCTAGTGGTAAACACAGGTCTCTGAGATCTCATTGACCCAGCAGCTGGTTGTCTCAGCTAGCTGACTCTACACTTCCCGTTCAGTACCATGAAAAAGAACAAAATACTTGGGAGCAAATTTAACCAAAGAAGGGTAGCATCATACATTGAAACAACAAAGTACATTTGGAAAAACTGAGAGATGACTTAAATAAATGCAAGGACTTCCTATGTTCATGGATTGGGAGATTTGGCATATATAAGATGATGTGTCATCCACATCCTCCAGAACCAGTAGAAGCAGAGTATAGATAACAGAGATAGATGATTGATGGATAGATACATAGATAATAGGTACATGATAGATAAATTGTGATGAAACAGACATAGAGGGAATTAGCTCACAGGGTTACAGAGCTCAAGCAAGGCACTGACTTCTGTCTGCAAGTTGGAGCCTTATGGATGTCAGTAACAACTCTCAATACACATCCAAAGGCATCAGACCCAAGGAGCCAATAGTATAGTGCTCAATTGAGGCCAACAGCCTGAGAACCCAGGAAGCTACTGGGATAAATTATGCAGTTGAAGGACAGAGATCCTAGAGCTCCAATGGCTAATGGTAGAAGAGTGTCCTGGCTCTAAAAGAGTAGAATCTCTTCTCTTCTGCTTTCTGTCTTCCTGAGCCCTCAGTTAATTGAAGAGTACTAAGAGCTTATCTCCTGTCAGTCCACCAGTCCGTATACAAGCAAGATCTCACAGCCCACCTAGAAATCATGATTTACCAACTCCCTCAGTGTGCTTGCATGGAGCCAAACTGAACCTAACAATCATCATAAATGGCTATACTTAGTGGGATTTCTTACACAAAGGGACAATATGATATGATATTTCCAAGATTCACATGGAAATGTAGGGACTGGAATAGCCCAAACAAACCTGAAAGACACGTCGGAGGGTTCACTTCTCCCAATTTTAAAATTACCACAAAGTTATAGCAATAAACATGAGGTCAAAAGAGGACTCACCAAAACAGAAAGTAGATGGTTGTGGATACCAAGGGCCGGGGAAGGAGCAAGGAGGAGTTGCTGTTCACTGGAGCAGAAGTTCAGTGTTGCAAGACAGTGAAGGATTCTAGAGATGATGGTGGCAGTGGTCGCATGATTGTGAATACATGTAGTTATGCTGCTGAACTTTACACTTAAAAATGCCCTAAGTGGTAAGTCCCTGTGTCATTTGACATAAGTAAAAACATACAAAAATATAAGGAAAATTACAGGAATCAAAACAGGTACTGACACAAGAACTGACCTGTATTACAATGAAATAGAATTGAGAGTCCAGAAGTGAACTCTAGCATTGATGGTCAGTTTACCTTTGTGCAGTGTGTCCATATAATGCAATAGTGAAAGAATGGCCTTCCAGCTGGAGACAACTGGAAATCCACATGCAAAAGAATGAATTTGGATCTCTACTCCATACCAGCAGTTAGAGGCACTTGCTTACAAATCCTGATGGCCCAGGTTAGATTCCCCATTACACAGATAAAGCCAGATGCACAAAGTGGCACTTGCATCTGGAATTCATTTGCGGTGATACATCCATCTATCCACACTCTGTCTCTCCCAAATAAGTAATTAAGTAAGTAAATAAAAATAAATAAATATTTTTTTTACAAAAGAACAGGCAATGAAAAGAAAAATAGATAATTTGTATGTCACCAAAATCTAAACTTTCCCTGAAGCTGGCGAAACAGTTCAATTGGTAAAGGGCTTGCTATGCAAGTGTGAGGACTGTGGTTCAGATCTTCAGCACACACATAAATGCCAGGTGAGTGTGGTGGCTCACCTGCAATCCCAGTATTCAGAAGGCAGAGAAACGTTTCCAGGGGCAAGCTGGCTAGCCCAATTGGTGAGCTTTAGGCTCAAGTGAGAGGCCTGTCTGAGTCAACATGGCGGAGAGAGATCAAGGAAGACCTCCAACATCAACCTCTTGCCTCCACATGCACGTGCACACACATGTGAACATTCATACACACACTTGCCATCAAAGGACACTAAAAACGCCACATACTATATGAGTGTATTTATGTGAAATGTCCAGGACAGGCACACATATAGAGACACAAAACATGTGTCATAGCACAGGAGTGATACAAGTGTTCTAAACTATATGTGGTGATGGTTACACAATGTAGCAAATACAAAATACAAATACCAAGAGCTCCTGAAATGTTCACTTCAAAATAGTGATTTTTATGCTGTGTGGGATATAATACAGCATAATTATAGCAATGGCTGGTCATGTGGTGGAGGGCCATGGATGTGAAGGGCTAATGGAAGGAAAGCTCCCACAGGGACAATGACTGGGCTAAGGTTTGATGGTAAATAGGTTATGAGGCAGTGGAAATAGTCCAAGCAAAGATATTTTCAGAGAATCAGTATGGCAGGGGATTGATGTGGGAGGGGGACAGGGAGTGATGGGCTCCAGGAAAACAGAGGTAAGGCTGGGGAAGGGACTGTCCCACTGAGGGCAGGGACCTGTCATCCAGATCCAGGTCTATGCTCTCACTACAAGCTTTGGCACACTCATGATTTTTGCTTATTATTTCTGTAATGCTTAGTAGCCTCCCAGTACATGTTGAGAGGGGCTTGGAGCTCTTACTTTTTGCCACTTAGACCCCCCCCCCCAACCTGGGCACCTTGTTGTGCAATGTCAACATGTTAGAGGAGACCTTTGTCCCTAAGGTCCCACTGCACAGGGACTAGAATGCAGACCTTGTACTATGGAGGAAGGAGACACAATGAAAATAAAATGCAGTTACCTGCATGCAGAAGTTTCTGGCCCAAGCTCATTGCTCACCCAAAGTCAAAGTCTCACTGTCCATAGGTTCTAAAACACTGGCATATTGAACCAACCAAAGGCAAAATACCCTGTACTAACCAGGGTTCCCTAGAGGAACAGAAATGATCGAATGACTATGTATTATGAAGGGGCTACAATGGCTGTCTGCACACTGGACTGAGAGGCCGAGAACCCAGTCCAAAAAGGCTCAATGCCACAGCAGTTCCAGTCGGGTGCAGAAGACCTAGAGGATTCCTGGAGCACTGCTGGGCTTTAGGCTAAAACGCTGGGTTCTGATGGCAGGGAAGGATGGGGGCAACAGCAACAGGACAGAGACATTCACCAGCAAGAAGCAAAGACAGTCAAGCAAAAGAACTGCTTTTCCTCAGACCTCTTTTTGTTTTTTTTTAATTGAAAACTTTAGCATGTGAACATATTGAAAATTAGTCATAATCCCATTGGATTATACTCGTAAGTTCAATTTCTCCAGTCCTCATTCTACTGAGGGCTCTTCTCAGTGGTGTTATTGGTATTCACTGTGGGGACATTAAGGCACTAGTAAATTTCTGGGGAGCGGCAACACCTCACAGCACACCTCCCACCCTATGGCTCTTGCATTCTTTCCACCTCCTTTTCTGCAATGTTGCCTGAGCCTTGGAGGGCATGTTGTAAGTCTCCTTTAGCTCCCTGCAGCCTCTGATTTTTTGCTTTCATGAGTCTTGAGTCTCCTCAGTGTCTACCACCATCTCCCTGGAGGAGGCTCTCAGACTAGCAGTGACAGCAGCCCACCTATGGAATCCATCACTTCCTCTGTAATGTTTCTTCCTCAGACCTCTTTATAGCTGGGCTGCCACTTAGAAGGTGCCACTCACTCTGGGCCTGGTCTTCCATCTGCCATTAATCCTTCCTGGAGATACCCTCACGGACTCACTTAGAAGCATTTCTTCTATTTATTCCACCTCCGATTTGCTCATGTAGAACACATTTGTCTCCTCAACAAATACCGACCATCAAAAGCCTAGAAAGAAATTTCTGGAACCCTACAGGAACACCTCAGCATGGTATTGCACTGGGACTTTGTACTATTTCCTTTTGGAGAGAGGAGGCCGAGGAAGACCCCCTCCATGTTGATGCTTTCTCAATGCCCCTGCCTGTACCAGAACCTGGACCAGGGGCAAATAGGCTCATAGTTCAAGAATCCCCAAGTCTCACCGAGGAACAGCAGAGAGCAAGCTAAGCTCAACATGACAGGGCATGTTCAGCTCCATTTCTCTACCTCCTGGGGCACCTCAGAAGCCAGGTGTGAAGGTCTTTGAGTCCATCCATGCTCCGTGTGCAGCCTTCTGTGGGCACAGGTACAGAAGTCACCAGGGAACTACAGTCATCTGGCCAGGCTGCCGTTCCAAGGTGTGAATGAGATGGTTCCTGGACCCCACAGCACCTACACAGAAATACCCATGTCACAGAAGCAGTGAGTGTATATTACCATTGTACATCCTGGTAACCTTCCATATCAGTGGGGTTTGCATCCATGCTGTCAATACACTGTGGAACAAGGATATTCAGGGGAAAACGTGTGTGCATTGAATGTGTGAGTTCTGTGAAAATATGCCATTTTCTACAAAGGGCACGTGCATTCATCATTTGTGGGTTTTGGTATGTGTGTGTGCATATGTATTGTGGGTGCAGGTGTGTGTATGTGCCATGTGTGTGGAGGCCACACGACACTCTTGGATGGCTTTTCTCAGGCACTGTCCCCCCTTTTTTCAGATAGACTGGGTTGGCTAGAGAGTCCCAGGGTTCCTGTTATCTCCACCTAAAGTCCTGCATTCAAGACTTGGTCCCCAGGACAGTGCTGCTGGAATCTGCTGTGGACTTTTTAGAGGTAGATCCTAAGGAGCTGTCTTTGAGTTACTGGGGACATCCCCTAGAAGGGTATTGTGTGGCCCAGTCTCTGCTCTTCTTGCCTCTGGGCTTGTGCTGTAAGCTCTGACACATACTCCCTGCCTTTCCATCCAGCACCTGACCAAGCGCTTCGTGCAAGGGAGCTACCTGATCTTCAAAAGCCTCTTCCCTCCATAAGTAACTACCTCCGGTACTTCAGTGCTACACCATGAAGCCAAGTAACACAGCATCATTTCTGCTTATCCTACTGGACCAGCAGTCACAGAGCCCACCTATGCTCCAGGGGAGAGGACCACAAGTAAGCAGAACACAGTAGAGAGTCCTAGGAAAAGAATCTTTTCCTTCTGTTGCTTCCCTCTTCCTTTTCCTGTAATTCCAATACAAGAGGGGCTAGAACATTCATCTTACAGGGAAGGCATAGCCATGTTCATGGTCGCAACATCCTAGAATGGCAGAGCAGAAAAGCAGATGTCGCTGGAGTCTGGAGCATCGCAACACTGTCACCCCAGCTGGAACTTCCATTTCTAGCTTCCTGACATATGAAAAGCACACACCTGATTAAGGCTCTCTAATAACATTTCTGCTCCTCACAGCCAACCCCAGTCCCAAACTTGATGCACAGCACCCAAGATGCACAGTAAGATGCAAAGACTTCAAGGAGTGCTGTTTGCATAGAACCCTGAGAGACAGGTGCAGTCAAAAGGTTTCCCATAGACAAAGGCACAGAAGGGTTTCCTGTTTTCCCTTCCTGTGCGGCCTCTGCCCTTGGGTGTGCAGTCACTATGTGACACCCGCCTTCTAGGAACATCTTCATCTTGACTCCTGAGGCCAAGAGCTGAGCTTAAACAAACTGGATAACCCATCACCTTCTGACACTGGTGTCCTGCCTCACTAATGCTGGGAAGACCTCACACACCTCTTCTTCATCCTCTCACACTCTTCAACCTCCTTTTCTCCCTCTTCCTCATGCTCTTCCTCACTCTTTTCCTCACCTTCCTCCTCTGGCTCTTCCTCACCCTCCTTCCTCATCCTCCTTACACTTCTCCTCACTGTCTTCATACTTCTCATCCTCCTCCTTGCCCTTCTTCACACCCTCCTCCTAATTCTCTTTATCATTCTCTATATCACCTTAAACTCCTCCTCACTATCCTCAGGTTCCTCCTCCTCACCATCCATCCTCCTTCCACACCTCACCCACCTCCTCAAACTCCTGCCTGCCCTCCACCAAACCTTCTACTCCTCTTCTCCACTAAGCCAACTTGCAGTGCACTCGCAGGACAAAGAATCACTAGAAAAAGAGAGAAAAGTTGTCATGTGCTTCCCTGGCCAGAAGGCCTCTGCCCTCCACATGGGTTGAAACTCTAACCCTGAAAGGGATGGCGTCTGGAGGTGGGGCCCTTGGAAAGTGATTAGGTCATGAAAGGATTAGCACCCTATAGAAAGGGAAATGTCTTACTCATTGCACCATGTGAGGACACAGCAAGATGGAGTCACCCATAATCAGGAACCAGCACTTGTCAGATACCAAATCAGCCAGTACCTTGACATTGGACATCTCAGCCTCTGGAACTGGTTTATGCTGTTGATAAGCCATCCAGTTATGGCAGCCAGAATGGACTAAGACAGGCCTCTTCTCAGAACATGGCCATGGGACTAATACTTCTTGTACCTCCTTGAGCAAGAACACATGGGCAGAAGTCACAGGAGCATGGAACTCAGGGAGGTTATCCACATAACCACGTCACACGACTGGTAAGGAACATGGCTTGGCATAGAACTCAAGCCTGCCTGCACCCTTCAAAATGTACTTGCATTCCAGTCCCAAATTTTTCTTTCCAGAGCCTTGAATTCAACTCCCAGCTCAAATACCTCTACTGGTGTCCGCTGGTGTCTTTAATAAATTGGATTCATGTCCTTGAGCCTCAGTTATCATCTTTAACATGAGGGTTCAGGTGGCCACGAGCTTTCCAAGAAGGCTTCTCCTCCCAGCCTCCTTTGATGTCAATGTAAGATCAGACAGCATCAAGGCTTATAAAACCAAAACCTCATCAAATGAGCCTGTAATAACATTCCAAGGCAATGTGTAGGAGGGATCTGGGCTGTAAATCCACAGGACATCAATTCCAAATCGAAAATAGTTTACAAGAATATGGTTTAAATATCACAAGGTCAAAATGGTCCTGAGCCCTCCAGTATTTACAAACACACCTCACTCTTCTGATCCATGCCGCACCACATACACACAGGATGGCCTGTTTTAAATGATCCCATGTAATTTGATGTGGCTTTAACTGAGGTCTGTTGGAAGTACACTACTTATGTTGGACTTTTGTATTTAGGAGGAAATGCGATTGAAGCTTAATCCAATTTTCTAACACTCGAAAACAGCCACAAGGAAAATAGACACCACAAAGGAACAATGACAGGGTTGTCTTTTAGAAGGCTTGCCTGACCACCAGCTCATCCTGTTAGGATGCTCCATTCTCAGGAAGTGTTAAGCCTTAAGCATAATGGAAAGTCAAGCCAGGACTTTTGCTCACAATGGGGTGGGAAATACAGGAGAAAGATTAACTTGTGCCTCCAGAAAACACTCCTGCTTTACGTGGCCGTCAGAGGGTTGTCAGGATATGTATTCATGCATTTGGTCTTAGAATGGGTGATCACCTACAGCAGCATTGATTATTTGTTGAGCAGCTCTGGGCAAATGCTTTGGGATGCCTACTGACTGCAGTTTCCCATCTCTTCCCAGGCCACATCCACTGCCGCTCTGATCAGGCCAGATGGGCCAAGTGAAACCTAGAGTTTAAGGATTAAACTAAGGTCCTTATGTAAGGTAGGCACTTCACTGACAGAGGTATCTCCCAGCTCTAGATATACTTTTCCTCCTCTACCTTGCTTTATTACTTTATTACTTGTGAGCCATTCTTGTGACTCCCAGAAGATAGGAGAACAAGAGGGCTTGACCTGGAGAAATTCTTGCTAAATAAAAGCAAACATAAAATAAATCCCACTGGGTTCTCTAAGAAGTGGGAGGAGAAGGCAGGGCAAGGTGGGAACAAAGCCTCTCCCTAAGGCCCAGCGCCACACCCATGGCTTTGAGGCAGCATTGTCTAAGGGTTTGGGGGACCTGAGTTTGATCCCTAGAGCCCACATAAAAGCGTCAGTCCCCTACAGTGCCCAATTTTTTTATATGTGTGTGTGGGTGCACATGAGTATATGGGTGCACACATGTGTGGGGGGTCAAAAGAAAACCTCAGGTACCACTCCTCAAGAGAGCAGCCCAACTTTTGTTGAGACAGGATCTCTCATTGGCCTGGTCCATAGGCTCCATTGTCTGGCTAGTGAACCCCAGGGATCAATCAGCCTATCGCCACCTTCCTAGCAATAAGATCACAAGTGTGCACCACCACACCTGACATGTTTGTGTGGGCCCTAGGGATCAAACTTAGGTCTGTCCCTCCAGCTGCCATAGACATACCATCTTCCATTTGGAAAATCATCCCCATTGAAGTAGCAAGCCAGGCCCTGCCAGGTGCTGAATTCCCCTGATAGTGTACAGGAAGGCATCCGAAGAGAAAACTGCACAAGGGCCTTCCCTGCCAAACTCAGAGCTGGGTGTTCTGAGAGCAGCAGGATTCTAAAAAATCAGTCCAGTGCCAACACCACTAACTAGAGAACTCTGTCCTTCATTTGCCCAGGAGACTTCTGGCTCCTCAGGCCCATGGTTTCCCCACATGGGAAAGAAGTGTTTGTGGTCTAAATGTGAAGAGTCCCCCACAGCTCACGTGTGAGCACCTGGTCCTCAGCTGCTGCTGCTATTTGGAAGGTTGTGAAATCTCTAGGGGGTGGATCCTTGCTGGAGGAAATGTGTCACTGGGGGTGGACCTAGAGGTTTTATAGCTCTGCCTCAGTTCCTGTTTACTCTCTGCTTCCTGAGTCTGACTGCAGTGTGACCAGCCTGTCACCTGTTCCTGTTGCCATTCCTTTCTTGTCATGATAGTCTGTGCCCCCTAGAACTCTCAGCTAAAACAAACCCCTTTCCTTTCTTGTTTCTGTCAGGTATCTTGTCACAGCAACAAGCAAAGTCACTAGCACAGGGCAAAACTTTTATTGTTAGAAGCTTGCTATGAGATGTGCAAGGCAGCACGCAGGAAGCAGGCAAATTCTGGGCATGGAATGGCCCCGAGTGGCCTTCAACAGCTGCTCACCCTCAGTCTCCTCATCTGTTAAGTGGGCATTGCGCTGGCTTCCTGTCTCTCAATGTTCATTAATTGATCCCAGTCTGAAATAGGAGCCAGGCTGTCAAATACAGGAGTAGCTGTAGATTCTAGGAATGCACCTAAAACACAGAGGACTGGTAGCTCCTGTCACAGGTTTGAGAAGCCCTGCTTAATATCATCCCTGAGAACTACATGAGCTCCTTCAGCAAAGACCGTGTGCATCACCATCACATCCCCTCTGTGCTTAACTGACCTCTGACAGACCCACTTTTCTTTGCTCATCTGTGCAATGGAAGTAATGCCAGTTCACTGAATTACTGTGAGGATGCCCAAGACAAGATGTGAGTGATTCCTGACACTGTGTGTTCTCTCTCCTGGTCTTATTTGCCAGTGTAAGGTCTGCATAACCTCCAGGCTCTTTTCTAGCTCATTTCTGAAGATTTCATGGCTATGGTCTTCCCCAAGCTCAGCAACACCAAGACTTACAAGATACCAAAATCTATTGTATCACCTTAAGGCCTACTCTGCTCAGTTGTTCCCTTTTTCAGAACACATGTTGATACCACATTGCAAATGGTGAAAATTCCTCCTTCAAGTCCTGGCAGAAGCATTACCTTCTCTCAGAAGCCCTTCATGACTTTAGTCTCACACAGGTCCCCTGCTGTGGCCAATGGATCTGCTCTATGGCTAATGAAGTCAAATTTTCAAGTTTCTAGATGTGATCATCTCTGAGCCCAAACTATCCACAGGGCTCTAACAGCCACTCTGTGAGAGCTCAGGAAATGATGGATGGATGGACACATGATAAAACCACTCACTTCCCACTAAAACAGGCACCGGGAGTGACTGGAAGGCAGATGGGGTGAGCTCCATGTCACAGGCATGGAAGTCAAGATTCTGTGAAGTTAAGATATTACAGGGCTGGGGAGAGTTTGCGTAGTGGTTGAGGTGCATGCCTGAGACCTAAAGACCCAGGTTCAATTCTCCAGGTCCCACGTAAGCCAGATGCACATGGTGGCACATGCATCTGGAGTTTGTTTGCGGTGGCTGGAGGCCCAGATGTGCCCATTGTCCCTCTTTCTCTCTCTCTCCCTCTCTATCTAATAAATAAATACAAATAAAATCTTTTTTTAATTGTTTATTTTTATTTATTTACCTGATATTGACAGACACAGAGAGAGAGAGAGGCAGAGAGAGAGAGAGAGAGAGAGAATGGGCGCGCCAGGGCCTCCAGCCACTGCAAACGAACTCCAGATGCGTGCGCCCCCTTGTGCATCTGACTAACATGGGTCCTGGGGAATCACGCCTTGAACCGGGGTCCTTGGTCTTCACAGGCAAGTGCTTAACCACTAAGCCATCTCTCCAGCCCCAAATAAAATCTTTAAAAGAAGAAGACATTACAGACTGCAGCTGCAGAGGCCCACCGTGCTAACACCCTTAGCGTTCGAGCTCTGTGGGGGTGAGCAGCAGCTATAACCGCACCGTTTTGTCCCCTTCAGTCAAACAGCTTCCAGCAGTGCAAGGCTGGTATTTTCTCCACCAAATTATTTACAGATTGGGGTTGGCTGAGCACAAAGCAAGAACTCAGTTCACAGCCATCGAGTTGAGACAACTGGCAAGTAAGTCTCCAGTTTAAACAAACTCAGTGTCCCAGAAGTCAGAGATCCTAAGGGGTCCAGTGACATGGGAATTTATTTCACTGGGCAAAGGGGAAAGTGGCAGGGGAGGGAGGGTATTACCATGGGATACTTTTTATGATCATGGAAAATGTTAATAAAAATTGAGAAAAAATGCAGGAAATGATAATAACCTTGTTGTGATGAATAAAACTAGTTCAGAAGTACATTAGCAGCCTCTCCAAATCCTTCTAATCTTGCCTCTCATAATGGCCCATTGGTTTTCTTCTGCCCTGCCTATAGACAAATAAAAATATAATACATGCATAGAATATCTCCTTTTTATTAAAAAGATATTGTATGACTCACATTTCTGTCCAACATGGGGAGGAGTTGGCTGGTTTGTTTGTTGTGCTTGCTAATATGTCTAGGAGTTCCCTCTAGGGAATCACAGAGTTCTGAATTTAGAAGGACAGACGTTCTACAAAGGTATGTAGCGCTTACCCCACCTTCCAAGTCTCTACAGGCCTTTAGATACATGCCACTGCTTCTGCCATGGAAACCACAGGGCAGTAACACACTGTTCCTGAACCCTTGATGCTAGGGTTTCCATTCCTAAAGGATGGTTTCTTATAAGCAGTGAGCTTATGAGATCAAAGAGTGCATATCTCTACCTGTCAATAAAGACTTACACATTAATTTCCAAGAGTTTGGACAATTCATAACCACCCAAGCATTAAGTCCAGATCCAGCAAGGAAAACACAGCACAGAAATGATGCTCCTCCCTCCATCACTCACAAAGCCACCCAGCGCCAGAAGAAGGGGCCTCCACAACGTGGACCTGAGAAGATGGGGTCCAGGTCTCCACTGAGTGCTGTGGACAGGCCACTTCACCTCACAGAAGGACCAAGCCCAGTGCAACTCACTTCACAAGGACCTAGGCTTGACTGGAGAGAGCACACAGAGGCCATATGCATGTCAGATGTCAGGAAAAGTAGCTTGTCTTCTGGAATGAGCCCTGGTCAGGCTGTGGGAGGGCTGTAGAAGCCATGGCTGTGGGAAACCTCAAGACACTTGGGACTGCAAGGGCATATCTGTCTTTACTTCTGTTCACAACAATGAGCATTCTGCTCTTCCCACAAGCCTATCACTTGATCCTTTCTGAGGCCCACGATCTCCTTGATTTCTTCTTCATTCCCCTCCCACCCATCCCCAACACCAGTCCTTATCTACTCTCTACCTGTCACAGAGCTAGTGACCCTGCCTCAGACTGCCAAGACCATCAGCGTCTGCTGAACCCTTGCTATCCCAGGCGCTGTGCTGGGCCTTCGTGTGCATTGCTACACCTACTGTGACCTCTCAGTAACTGCTGGTACCTCATGGCCTAAGTGAGGGACCCAGTGTGGCAGCAGGCATGACATCCTTCAGCTCAGAACACTCTGGTTAATCACTTGTGAATATTCTAATGCCCTAGACATGCCCCCAATCCATCTGTGTGTCCTGAGGAAGAACCTGGGCTCCCCTTGTACATATGGGGAGGACACACTGAACTGGAGCCCAGTATAAGAGCTGATCTGCTGGAATCACCCGTCTGTCCATTGCTGGTATCCCTGGCCCTAAATTCTAAAAGAAATCTGTTCTCAGCTCTAGATAAAACCACATAGGAGGCCTCTAGCAAAATGTCCACATGCTCAGTCATCAGCCCACTGTTTCCGCTGTGATGTGAAACCAACTTTGTGCTAGGCACTGGATAAACAGATTTAAACCAGTGCCTGCCTTAAAGACTGGCTAGGGAGGGGTGAGCTACCTCCATGAGCTCAACACTTCAGGGTTCCTCCAAGCCTTGACCCAGTTTGGGACCCACATTGTGCCTGCAAGAAGGTTTGGATGGAGTCTCCGTGGATGTATCACCACTGCCTGGAGATCTTAAATGTTTGCTGTGGCACCTCTGAAGGGTTCCAGGCTCTGGAGGTTTGACACTAACCACCCTGAGCTGGATTAGAATTATAGTCACGACTGCATCTGACATCTACTCAGACCAATTCATTATCATTAGGAAATGAATCCCTAATGAATTTCTGCAGGCATTAAGTCTGATTTACAGTAATGGTAATCACCCTTGGACACACATGCTGTATCCATTCAATTAATAATCCTTACTTATCAGCAAGTCTAATGAGCAGGGGACAACCCAGCAGAAGGAAGGCTTCCAGTGCAGCCCAGGCACCCATCTCACCTTGGGAGATGGACAGAGGTGGGTGGTCTGTGGAGAGGAGTTAGGGGTGCCCAAGATGCCACCTGAGAAGCAGCTAATGACCACTATTTTCTCCTTGGAACTTCTAAGCCAACAGAAGGTTGTGTCACAGACACATGTACAGTTGTGGGCAGCTCACTAGTAGGGGCTGATTTCCCCATATTCACCCCTCAACTTACCTGCTCTTTCTGTTCCCAGACTCAACCACATAGAAACCTATGATGGTTATAGTAAGCCACAGAAATCCCTTTCAGGTGGGTCTGTGAGTTTACTTCCAGGAAGGATTAACTGAAGGAGGAAGTCCTTCCCCCAGAGTTAGCCCTTTCCCCAGAGAGGGTGGCCCTGCTCAGATGGGCACTTTATATAAGAAAGCTCTGGGTGAAAAGAGCTCCTTCCTTCTTCCCACTTGGCTGCCGGAGCTGCTTGCTACCTTCCAGCATGGACTGAAGACCCGTGTAGATTGAAAACTAGCTGCTCCTCGGGAAGCCTCCAAGCCTTCAGTGCCAGATTGGGACTGCTGAGGCCTCTGGTCATGTGAACTGAGCAGCTACCGAGTTCCTTGATTCTAGGGCCTGCAACTGCTATTGGACTACAATAAACTAATCCAATAAATTACCTTTCTAATATAATTCACTCTAGCAGTTTTGTTCCTCTAGAGAACCCTGACTAATACAATATCTCTCCAAGCTACAGTCAAATCCTGTTCCTTGCTTGTCCTCGAATCCATGTACATATATGTGGTCTCAGGACAGAGCCCAGCCCTCCACAATCCACCCATTCTAAATCACCCCTTCCTCTTCCACTGCCAGAGTCCCTGCCACCTTGTACGTCCTCTTCTCCCACACGCCAGCCTGGTGCAACTGCATGCCTTTCTCTACACTGATCTTTCTTCTTCCCTTTGTCCTGCATGTCTGCACCACTCCTCCATTCTAGGCCTCAGCCCAAAGCATTTCTAAGGGGGGCATTTTATGATATCACCATGATGGCCTCTTCTAGAATATCTCATACTAATGCCATATCAATGCAGAGAACTAAGTTTTATTATCCTCACTGTACAGTGAGAAGAGCTGTGTGTGACAAAGTTTAATCTGAATAGCAGCTAGATCCCAGCCCCTGAATGACAGCCAGATCCCAGCCCCTGAATGACAGCCAGATCCCAGCCCCTGAAAGACAGCCAGATCCCAGCCTCTGAATGACAGCCAGATCCCAAACCC
The DNA here is from genome assembly GCF_020740685.1 of Jaculus jaculus. NCBI lineage: Eukaryota > Metazoa > Chordata > Mammalia > Rodentia > Dipodidae > Jaculus > Jaculus jaculus. The sequence continues at coordinate 24,030,692 of NC_059115.1, forward strand.
TGAATGACAGCTAGATGCCAGCCCCTGGATGGCAGCTAGATCCCAGCCCCTGAATAGCAGCTAGATGCCAGCCCCTGAATGCAGCTAGATCTCAGCCCCTGAATGACAGCTAGATCCCAGCCCCTGAATAGCAGCTAGATCCCGGCCCCTGTATGACAGCTAGATCCCAGCCCCTGAATGACAGCTAGACCCCAGCCCCTGAATAGCAGCTAGATCCCGGCCCCTGTATGACAGCTAGATGCCAGTCCCTGGATGACAGCTAAATCCCAGACCCTGGATGACAGCTAGATCCTGGCCCCTGAATGACAGCTGGATGTCAGCCTCTGGATGACAGCTAGATCCCAGCCCCTGAATGCAGCTAGATCTCAGCCCCTGAATGACAGCTAGATCCCAGCCCCTGAATAGCAGCTAGATCCCGGCCCCTGTATGACAGCTAGATGCCAGCCCCTGGATGACAGCTAGATCCTGGCCCCTGAATGACAGCTAGACCCCAGCCCCTGAATGACAGCTGGATGTCAGCCCCTGGATGACAGCTAGATCCCAGCCCCTGAATGGCAGCTAAATAAGCCCCTGGATGATAGCTAGATCCCAGCCCCTGAATGACAGCTAGATCCCAGCCCCTAGATGACAGCTAGATCCCAGCCCCTGAATGACAGCTAGATCCCAGCCCCTAGATGACAGCTAGATCTCAGCCCCTGGATGACAGCTAGATCCCAGTCTCTGAATGGCAGCTAGATGGGCCCCTGAATGATAGCTAGATACCAGTCCCTGAAAGGTAGCTAGATCCCAGTTCCTGAATGGCAGCTAGATCCCAGCCCCTGAATGACAGCCAGATCCCAGCCCCTGGATGACAGCTAGATCCCAGCCCCTGAATGACAGCTAGATCCTAGCCCCTGGATTACAGCTAGATCCCAGCCCCTGAATGCCTGCCCCATGGTACCCATCTCAGCCCACAATTCACAGGTTTTGAAAATGTCCTTTATCCTGAAGCAGAATATGACAAGGCATTCCTGCATATCACAAACACACACACACACACACACACACACACACCATACCATATAGCCCACTGGAACGGCTGCTTCAAAAGCTGGAAGCACAGGTCTCCACTCACCCTGAAGGCTGCTAGTCTTAATATCTTGGTGCATCATGTCTTAATCTGCTAGGCTCACTTGTCAGAGTGGCTGGCTAAAACCACAGAAACATATTTCTTACAGTTCTGCAGGCTAGAAGTCCAAGGTCAGGGAGTCCGGTCACACATATCCTCCAACAAGAGGTTCTCTCCTTGTATTGCTATTGGTTACCTCCTGGCTGCATCCAGCCATACACAGAGATCAAGCAAGCAAGCTCTCTGACATGTCCTCCTAAAATGGAACTAATCCCCACCTCATGACCTCGTCCAACCCATTTGCCTCTCAAGAGGCCCCAGCTCCAAATACCATCCCACTGAAGGTAAAAGCTTCACATGTGGGCCTTAGAGGATCACAGTTCAGTCCATGGCACCCATGCAGACCACTGGTAATGTCCCTGTGTGGCATGGTTAGTCTAGGGGACGACTCATCAGGAGCAGAATGATGGAGTGGGGTAGCGGAACCATTTGCTGGATTCCAATCCTGGCTTGACCCCGTACAGCGCCATGATGGTTGGGGCCTCTGGGCTTCAGATTTTCCCTTCTAAAAATGGGGATACCAAATAGTTCTATCAAGTCCTGGGAAGAACTATATGAGTTGAACATCTAAGGTATTTGCAGCATGTAGGAGCATAACATATTTTGAATGACTTAGGAGCACTGATTGAGACTATTATTACATCAACTGGAACAGTAGTAACAAAATAAAATAAAAGAGCTGAAGAGATGGCTTAGTGGTTAATACACTTTCCTGAGAATCCTAAGGACCCAGGTTCAATTCCTCAGTACCCACATAAGCCAGATGCACAAGGTGGCACATGTGTCTAGAGTTTGTTACAGGGGCTAGAGGCCCTGGTGCACCCATTCTCTCTCTCTCTTTCTCTCTCTTTCTCTCTTTCTCTTCCTCTCTCTCTCCCCCCATCTGCCTTTCTCTCTCTCTCAAATAAATAAATAATAAAATATGTTAAAATAAAAGCTGGATGTTGTGCCACATACCTTTAATCCCAGCAGAAGTAGGAGGATTGCTGTGAGTTCAAAGCCATCCTGGGACTACAGAGTGACTTTCAGGTAAGCCTGGGAAAGAGTGAGACACTGACTTAAGACAAAACCAAAATAAATAAATAAATAAACAAAACAAAATACCTAAGACCCTTGGGACTGAAAGATGAGATAGGAACACTATGATCAATGAAAACAGATGAGGTGAAATTCTGAGATAATGACCTTGTGCAAGTCAGCTTTAGGTCACTGTGGCAACAACTTGCAATAAGGAGAAAGGCTTTATTTTGGCTCACAGCTTCAGAGGTTACAGTCCATGGTCAACTAGCTCCATTGCTTTTAGGGCAATGGAAAGGCAAAAAAAATCATAGCAAAAGAATATTGCTCACTTCATGTGACCAGGAAGCAGAGAGAGAGAGAGAGAAAGAAAGAGAAATGTGGAAAAGATATATCTTGCTTTTAGGACACACTCCCAGGGACATCTTTCCTACAGTCAGGCCCCATCTCCTACTTTTCACTACCTTCCAATAATATCATCATGCTGTGAGTCCATTGAGGACTTTATCTAATAACAAAGGCAAAACCTCCACGGTGCAGTCACCAGCTCAGGATCAAGCCCTTAACACATGAATTTGGCAGGGAATACTTCATGTCCAATCTGCAGCAGAACCAAATCTTTCTCTTCCTATTCCTTTGTCCCCTCATCCCTGCAGTATAACCCCAAGAAATACTTCTTGAAACACTCCAGATACAGCCAGGAAACCAACAAGCTGACTTGCCACATACCCTTCCCCTCATTGAATCCTGGGGCTTCTTATGATTCTGTGAGCTCATCCGTGCCGGTCCTCACTCTGACTCTTGACCACTTCTCTGGATTTATCACTCCACCTCTTCTACCCATGATGCAGGATCCAGAAAAGCTTAACACAACTGCACTCTCCCCAACACACATATGCCTGCACATGTGCTAGCGGTCTTTAAGGTCAGGGACGTGCTTGCTCATTTCCTTCTCTGTCACCAGCCCCAGCCACATTCCCTTTGAACCTACTCCAAGAAGCCTACTCTGTCCTTACTTCCCAGAGTGTGTGTGGCAGTACCTTCCTGTGGCTTCCACAGCCTCTTATTCCTCTACAGCTTTGAACTACCCCCTGCTGTGAGTGTGGCCCTGGTGAGGTGCCCAGGATGCTGTTGAAGGTCATGAACTCTGGGGCCTGACTGCCAGCTTGGAACCCTAGCTTTCTACTTGATGGCTGAATCACTAGCGGTTGGCAGATTTCTTTGACCTCTCTGTGCCCCATCTGTAAATGGGCATAAAGCCAGCCAGCCTCCCTCCCTGGTACCTGTTAGGATTATATATAGGTTTCAGTATATAAAGGTCTTAGAACAGTGCTCAACTTGGGCCCATTCAAGGCCTCATTATTCTTTACAAAGCTGGACTCCCAGTAACTTTGTCTCCATATCCCCACTGCCTTGCACGGTGATTGGGACTTAGTAACTACTCAATAAATATTTGTTGATTTGAATTATCCCCAGAAAAATGGAAACAGAACTTGGCTCACAAAGGGAGCAATCACTCTTATTACATATTAGGTGATTTTTCCAGAGTGCTATCAGGCCAAGTATTGTGTACTCTTTATTACAGTAAGGGCAGTGAGATTCATTAGAGAGTAGCTCAGTTTCATTACAAACCCTTATTTTCAGAATTTTATAACTCAGCCACAAAAATTCACTTCGGGCAAAATGCTAACTTGCGTCTGGAAGTCAATGGGTTTATTTTATAAATTTTTATGCATTTTCCACACATAAACAAATGGCCAGATAAACCATCTTTAATGGAAGGATTGCAAGAGGAAAACTGGATATTCTGGCCTATGAGACATATATACCTGGCAGCATGGGGATGCTAAGGATGAGGGGGAGTCACCAGGCTGGGATGCGTATGTCTGCACATTCACGCGTGGTCTTTTCTCAAGCCCTTCCATAGAGCTCTAATGTAATGACCACCCCTTTAAGGGCTTCCCAGGTCAGTTTCTGTTCAAGGAATTTTATGTGTTTTCAACTAATTCCCTAAATTTTATTTCTCTGAAAGAGTGGATGCAGTAGGCTCAATAGTATCCCCCTCCCATCTATGTGCGCTCAGACCTCAGAACAAAGCCATGTGTGGAAATAGGGTCTTCTGATTTACTGATAATTTTTATATGTGAATATAATGTACTTTGATCATAATCCCTTCATTACTTTCACTTGTCCCCTATCTCCTTCTCCTTTCCACCTAATCCCATCTTATTTCCAACTAGCCCCTCTTCCACTGCTGTGCTTGTTTTTCATATGTGTGTGTGTGTGTGTGTGTGTGTGTGTGTGTGTGTGTGTGTATGTGTGTGTCCGAGTTTAATTAGGGTTGCTTGCATGAGCATAGAGCACCATATCTGTGATACTTAGTGGCTATGCCACCAAAAAATGTCTCCCCCCAAAATAGGGTCTCAGTAGAAAAAAATGAAAGTAAGATAAGAACAGACTGCACACAGATGCAACCTATGTGCAATCTCTACTGTGTTTATAGAATAAAGAACTGTGGACACAGAGACACATAATGAAGAAAGCATGTGACACAGAGGTACACCTAGGTAGGGAGGGGGTGGCGCATGCCCGTGGGCAGGTAGCCAGATATGGAAGAGGCAGAAGGACTCCTTCCTGTAGCCCTCAGAGAGAAGATGGCCCTTATGGACTCCTTGAATGTCTATCCTCCAGAACCACAAGAAAATTGGTCCCTTGTGAGAAGCTCAATTTGTAGTCTTCTATGTCAGAAGATGCAGCAGAAATGGAGGCCAAGTTCTGGTCTCACTTGGCTTCTGTGGGAATTTGAGGTAGCCAAGGTCAGGACCTACTCAGCCTCAGTGGGCAGCTACTATTTTCTGGGATTTGGAGCCTGAGTGCCTCTTTTGTCCCTGTCTCTCCATCTGTACAACTGGCTGCTCCTTGCCTCCGCTCCTGACCCAGCCTCACGCACGTCCTACAGATCTATCTGGCGAATCTCCCTGCTCTACTTGTACAGCCCTCAGCTCCCCCTGCCTTCCGCTCACACTGGCCTCAGGGGTGGCACTAGGTGGCACCATGTCTTGACAAGCCCAGCTTTCTGTCCATGCCTGATCTGAGCATGGACTGTAACTTGCCTGTACTGACAAATGATTTTGATGGGCCTTCTTACAATATATACAATAGTACACATCGCATGCAGCACAACCACTTGAACTGAGTAAACCAATGAAGTTCAGCATCTTTTTTTTAAATATTTTTTTTGTTCATTATTTATTTATTTATTTGAGAGCGACAGAGACAGGGAGAAAGGAAGATAGAGGGAGAGAGATAGAATGGGGGCACCAGGGCTTCCAGCCACTGCAAACAAACTCCAGACACGTGCACCCCCTTGTGCATCTGGCTAACGTGGGATCTGGGGAACTGAGCCTTGAACCGGGGTCCTTAGACTTCACAGGCAAGCGCTTAACCGCTAAGCCATCTCTCCAGCCCAAGTTCAGCATCTTTATAGGCTTTGCAACCATCACCACAATTGAGTTAAGACATTTGCATCGATTCTAGAAATAAACCCCATGTCCCTTACTTACTAACCCTTCAGCCCTTGGCAACCACTGGGGAAGTGGGGTTGCTGGCCAACAAGTCTAGCCTAGTCAGCAAGCTTCAGGCCAATGTTTACAAAAAAAAAAAAAAAAAAAAAAAAGTAGGTGTTATTCTTGAGGAGTGACACTCAAAGTTGTCCTCTGGTCTCCATGTATACACATACACACACACACACAATTTTTTTAAAAGAACATTGTTCATTCCCAATTCATGTGAAAATGGAGTAATATAATAAGCTGAGTGCCTAACATTCTTCACTAACACCCATGCAGTCAATAAGATTTCACTTGGTAGCCCAGGCTGACCTTGAACTCATGGTGATTCTCTTGCCTCAGTGTCCCAAGTGCTGGGATTATATGTCCAACAGCATTTATTGAGTTCTAAGCCAGGCCACATGCTGGGTCCCTCAAAGTAGGGTCTGAAGACCAGCAGCAATGGCATCATGTGAACATTTGTTAGACAGGAAGCACCCCAGACACCTGCACCAGACATCCTGAATCAGAATTTGCACTTTGCCACCATCCTTGGGTGACTCCCTAGATGAGAGTGATGGTTCGCAGCTCAGTCTCCACAGTCAACCACTTTACTTGTGCTTAAAGCAAATGACCAGCTTCTTTGTCTCCACATTCCACTCCTAGTTCTGATTCACTTTCCTCAACTTCTCACAAAGATGTGTGCAGTCAGCATTGGAACCACTACACCAAAGAGATCATATGAGGCTCCATCCTCTTAGCTTTCTGACTCTGCATAAGCATAGAAGTAGGAGCAGAAGCAGAAAGTGCAAAGACAAGCCACAAACATACCCCGAGGATACGTCTAAGGTAAGGTAAGGTTAGGGCTGGGCAAGTGTTAGCTTTAGTTAAGAGGTAAGGTACAAAGATACAACATTGGGAGCATGAGGAAACAACCTTTCGAAGTCAGGCGATGGAAATGACACTCTTTTATCTGAGGACACTAGGAGGCCATGATAGAGCATATTAGGCAGATGGACTATAAGGGAAGACCCTTGCCCCGCTGTGAGCCGCAGTTCATCTGACTTCCTAGAGGAATAGTGCATTTCTAAGTTAAAATCTTGCACCTGAGTAGAAGCACAGGAAGGGACATGAACAGCCATGCTGTCTCTTTGAAAGCCTGGATAAAGAATGCAGGAAGAGCTACCTGCTGGTAGGAAGCGGCATGAAGTATACATATGTCCAGAACCTAAGGGTCTTCTCTCAGGTGGTTGCTACGGCATATCTACACAGTACATATCTACACAGAACACAGGGGCTACTGGGTCAGAAAGTAGGTTTTACCAAACTGTCCCATAGGGAAGTCATATAAAGCAGACACCTGCATTAGTTACATGGAGAAAATGACAGGAAGTACAGAATTGGACACTGTGTGGAGGATGACTACGCCCTGCTGTTAGTGTGAGAAAGTTCAACTGATTCAAAATTGATTCATCCTGCAAGGACCCTAATTAAACTCAGTGGGTCACACGAAGAAAACAGACATGAAGGTAGGGGGAGGCTATCTGGGAAGAAGAGAATCCGTAGGAGTGGGAAGGGGATAAGAGAGGGTAATAGAGGTGAACATTGTCATATTTATATTTAAATACACATATATGTTTATGTACATATATATTTATATATGTATATATATACATTTATATATTACAAAATTTTCAAAAATAAATGTTAAGAAATAACTTAGATGTAAAACAAAAATGTAAAGGTTCTTGAACAGCCTCTGTTCCCAAGGTTCCTCATGGAGTGGGATAGTCCCACAAACCCTGGGCAAGAAGTTAGTTCATGTGGTAGATAACTTCCAATGTGGTACCCACTGATACCGCCTCTCAGTATTTATGCGTTTGTGTAGTCATTGCCCATAGTGAGGCAGGGCTGGGCCTTTGGAACCAATCGGAACAGAAATGGGTGGCTTCTGATGTCAGATCAGTGGTTCCACTCCTGCAATGACCTCCCCATCCTAGGAAGGCCATATGCCATGCAGTGAGAACTCTCATGTAGTCTTGTGCATTGCATTGTGGCAACAATCAGAGGAACTGAGATTCCCTGCCCATGCCCAGACCACAGCAGCAAGAACTCACAGGCCACTGAAAGAGCCTGTGTGGCTCATTCAGCCCCTGTCAAGCCTTCAGATGGCAGTGCAGCCCAACCACCTGTGTGATATCTCCACTGAGAAGCACCCTCCAGGCCTTCCTGAGTTCCAAGAGTAGAATCCACTATATTATGAGGGAAAATGTTACATCATACTGCTCTGCAGTCTGTGCCTCATAGACCCAGTCCTTTCCTCTCTCTGTTCTCCCTTCTCTGTACAGACAGACTAAGATAGGTTCTTCCCTTGGGCTAAAGGGATGGCATAGCAGTTAAGGCTCTTGCCTGCAAAGCCAAGGGACCCAGGTTCAATTCTGCAGGATCCACGGAAGCCAGATGCACAAGGGGCATAATCTGGAGTTCATTTGCAGCGACTAGAAGCCCTGGCACGCCCATTCTCTCTCTCTGTCACCCTTTCTCTCTGTCAAATAAATAGATAAAATATATACACACATATAAAAATAGCTTCTTCCAATCTCAACGGCACCTTAGGAAAACCAGCAGATTTTGTTCACTGATAGGAAGTCAGATATTTACAAGAAAGCAGGTCCCTCTGCCACATTCCAGATGAGAGACAAGTTAGAAAGCAAGAACTCTAAAGAAAGTACAACTCAGACAGAGGACAGCTTTCCTCCCTGCCAGGACATTGTGCTCTAGGTGCTGACCCAGAAAGTCCTGGCTATGTTCCAGTAAAGTAGAAGCAAAACTTGCCAGGGGTGTCCAGGCTTAAAGTGACAGCAGAACCTAGATAAGCAGCAAGTTAACTGCAGCATAAGTACCTCCAGTGGGCAGAAGTACGCTGCGGCTGGAGCCCTGGGGAGCCACAACAGCCAGGGAGTTGCTATTGAAGAGGACCCAGGGAACAGGCCAAGAGACAGGAAGTAGGCTTGGGCTGATCTGAGAAGTTAAGGGAGAGGGCCTTAAAACAGAACAGGTGGTAACAACAGACACACAAGAGGAATGAAACTCATTTGCTGAAATAATTTTTTTTTTAAAAAAGCAAGAAAGGAGGTGTGAAGAAAATGGCTAACACTGTTGGGATGCAGAAGGAAGACTAGACCCAGCCATGCCTTTCAGCCCCTGTGGACCTGCACAGCCCACCAGATGGCCTCCACCAGCCACCATGCAGCACACACTTTCCTGGGGGGAAGACCCCACCAAGTCCCCATCTGTTTCCATCTCCCGCCAAGGCTCATCTCTAGACAGTGCTGAATGCATGGCTTCAGCAGAAAGATGGGTTCTGTCCTCAGTCCCATTTTCCCGTCCCAGCTGATGTTGCCTTTTGTTTCTGTCCACTTTGTCTTCGTGTGAACACCGAGATCCCATTGAATATCCCCCAAAGAAGGATGGCACCAAGGCCCTGCTCAGTGTGCTGAAATGTCCCCGAGGAAATGCACAATCATCCTCAGTGAGTAGAGGACAATGAGGAGGTGTCTTATTACATAATTGAGGAGACAATGTCCTTTAGACTCTGTCTGGTTCACTTTTCACACTAAATTAATCTTAATAAGCATCTGCTTCGAGTAAAGGAAGTTTTGTGATAATTCAACCGTGACCTCTGTAAAAGTCCAAATGATTTCACTTCAGTCTCCTCAGCCCTGAATATCCTATTGAAATGGTCTTCTTTATTTCATGATCATCAGCATGTTAACATGAGTTGATTAATCCCATCAAGCTAACTACTCAGATTGGATGATGCCGAGGGCTATGACATCATTAGCTTTAGGATTCCTGCACTTTGGATACCAGACAGAGCCGGTCAACTTGTCCCACAGGTCATTTGATCAGTCCCCTTGTTTCTGAGAATTAAAAGCAGATTCTCCTTTTGCTTGTGTTCTGACTCAAAGATCCAGGTAACATTGTTCCAACAGTGGCTGCCATTGGAACCACATGGTACAGGGTCCTGGGCCTGACCCTCCCATGGGAGCATTATTGGTCTTTGGCACTGCACACTCTGTCAGCATTTTGCACCCATCACTCTGTGGGACTAATGACCACCAACATCTCTGCCAGCCTCTTTCAGTCCTCCTCTGTTATGTCAGAGCATTCTTTCTCCTTGATGGGCCTTGTTTTCCAGAGCAGGAGCTCCACTGGCATGGGTTCCATCTGCAGCCCAGTCTCTCTCAGCTTTTGCATCCTGATGTTTCAGGAACATTATCTTTTTATACAAACAGGATCCAGAAAGAGCCAATCTACTTTTTCTTAATCCAGTGCATCTCAACAATATCATTCTAGAGTGTACAGCATGTGAATGACCTTGGAATTCATAAGGATGGCAGTCTCTGATCTCTTTTTGATTAAAACTCCAGGTACTGAGGCCAGAAGCTTGCATGACAATCATCCCTCAGGGGTTTTGATGAGGCCAATGCCAGCAGCATACATGTGAACTAAAGTATAGTCTTTACAACAATGGTTCCCAAAGAGCTTCATGGGCCTCATCTCAATCTGGCAAACACATTCAATTTTATGACAAAGGACTTTGCAGACATAGGGCCTTGAGAGGATCTCCAAAGCGGATGTAAGAAAGGCAGGAAGGCAGGAGTCAAAGATGGGAGGATGAAGCCAGGTCAAAGAAGAGAGAAGCTGCTGACTTCAAAGACGGAGAAAAGCAGTCATGGGCCAAGCACTGTAAGCAGCTCTAAAAGGTAGAATGGGAAGGTATGGACCCTCTCCCTGGTACTTCCACAAGGAGCTGACCTGTCCATGCCTAAGGACTGCCCCAGAGAGGCCTTCTGTCTTCTGCCCTCCAGGCACCATAAGAAAAATCTCTCTCTCTCTCTCTCTCTCTCTCTCTCTCTCTCTCTCTCTCTCTCTACTTTCTTCACTCCCTTCACTCTCTTTTCTATTTTTTAAAATTTTTTAAAATTTATTTATTAGAGATCAGGGGAAGAGAGAGAAAGAGAGAGACAGAATGGGCACACCAGGGCCTCTAGCCACTGCAAACAAACTCCAGATACATGTGCCGCTATGTGTATCTGGCTTATGTGGGACCTGGAGAATTGAACATGGGTCCTTAGGCTTCACAGGCAAGTGTCTTAGCCACTAAGCCATCTCTCCAGCCCTCTTTTCTATTTTTAAAATATATTTGTTATTTTTATTTATTTATTTGACAGAGAGAAAGAGGAAGACAGAATGGGCATGGCAGGGCCTCCATCCACTGCAAACGAGCTCCAGATGCATGCACCCCTCCTTGTGTATATGGCTTACATGGGTCCTGGGGAATAGAACCTGGGTCCTTTGGCTTTTCAGGCAAGTGCCTTAACCGCTAAGCTGTCCCTACAGGCCTCTTTTCTAATTTTTTTAATAAGGTCTTGCTATGCTACCTAGGCTGGTCCTGGATGTGTTGATGTAAGTGACCCTTCCTGCCTCTGCCACTCTCAGCAGGGACCACAGATATATAACACTGCATCCAGTTTTGTGTTGTTTCAAGACACTCATTTATGGAAGCATGTTACAGCAGTCACAGGAAGCTCATCCAGCCACAGCCTTACTGCCCTGGACTTGACTCTTGAGCGCATAAAAGAAGAGCGGGACTAACTGCCACCAGCACTAGCTGCAGTGGCTTTCAGTTGCTCCTGTTCCCAACAGGCCCAGATCCCATCCTCTAAATGCTGGCTTCAAGCTGGGATGGAGTCCTTTGGGAGCTGACTTTCTGCTTATGCTGGCCCCAGCTGTAGTGCCTACTGCTTGTAACTGAAGGCCTTGACTCCCCCTTACATGCACATTTGAAGACCGACAAAGACTACATCAGAAGACACTGAATTCAGTTTTTTGTTGTTTTTTAAATATTTTATTTTTATTTACTTATTAGAGAGGAAAATGACATGTCAGGCTTCTAGCTGTGGCAAATGGACTACAGATACATGTGCCACCATGTGCACTTGGCTTATGTGGGTACTGGGGAATTGAACCTAGGTCCTTAGGCTTCACAGGCAAACATCTTAACAGCTAACCATCTCTCTAGCCCCCTGAATGCAGTTGTGTGCCAGACTCCAACCTTTCACATTAATAAAGTCAATGGAGCCTTGCTAACATAATCTCCTCAACAACTCTCTAAACTGGACATGGTAATTTGCTGTATGGAAGAAAGGCAATTTTTCCCTTCTAGTCTCATTATTAGTAGGAATAGACCCTGGTAACAGACAAGAGAGGACAATAGTTTATGCAAACACATACTGCATATGTTCATGGGACACAGCAGGGAACTGTTCTCAAAGAAGCAGCTTTGAACTAGCTTTGGGGGCATCTTTACAAGGAGCAGAGACCACCTGGGCAGTCACAAAGAAAGAGGACTCGAGTCTCCAAGGGCAGTGCTTGTGGGAAGGCAAATAACCAGCAAGAAAAGCTGTAAGGAAAGCCTGTGGATGTGGCTCCTCTGCTGCTTGCTCCAGACTGCTAGGGTTGAGCCCTCCTCTGGCTAACCATGTTCCCGGCATGGCAGGGAAGGATACTTGCAGGTTTGCAGATGTATGTCCTACTTTTAGGCAAGTCTCTTTTTGGGCACCCAGCAATCCTGCATATTTGGGATGCACATCGTCTTTATAGACAGAAACTGCGATAGAGTTAAAGGTCTTGTCCAAGGCTCTGCAGCTTTCTTGTCCAAGGCAGAGCACAGTACTCCATCTAATGGAGTACTGGTAGGGTTTTCCAGCACCATCCAGGTCCTTCTTCACAGCCATTTAATTCCCAACCTACAATATGAAGATCATGACGCCCATGTAAACCCAAGTATGAAGCTCAAAACTGCAGTGAGGGACTGAAGAGATGGTTCAGTAGGTAAAGCACCTGTTGCTTAGGCATGAAGACTGAATTTGGATCCCTGGCACCCACATTATGCCAGAGAGGCATGGCAGCCTGTCTGAAACCACAGTGCTCAGGATGCTGAGACAAGGGATCCCCAAGGCAAGCCTGTCAGACTGGCTGGATACATGAGTCAGTGTGTAAGTGAGAGACTGTCTCAATAAATAAAGTGGCCACCAATCAAGGAACACACTGGAGGTCAGCCTCTGGCCTTCACACACATACACCACACATGTGCCCAGACATGTATACATGCATACACATGCACACATCACACACCCATACACATGCAAAAGAAAAAAGTTTCAATGCATGCAATATGGTTGGTAATGATGCAGCCCATCCCATGTGAATCACTCCACAGCTCCAAATTGAGTGTGGTTTGCCAAATCCAGCTGTCTGTTGGGGCCAAGACAGAAGTGGCAAAAACAAAATTTTTTTCCAGACCCAGAAGTTCCGAAAGCTTGCTGGTGATTTCAGTCATCACTAATAGATGTACATCTTTTAGGGAAACTAAGCCTGGGGGGTGATCAGACTCTGCCCTGGAAGCAAGTCCTTTTTTTGAAAAACAAAAATTATTTATTAGTGAGAGAGAGAATGGGCATGCCAGGGCCTCTAGTCACTGAAAATGTTCTCCAGACGCATGTCCCACTTTATGCATCTGGCTTACATGGGTCCAGGGAAATTGAACCTGAATTTTCTGGATCTTTTGGCTTCACAGATGAGCACCTTATCCACTAAGCCATATCTCCAGCCCAAGTCTTTCCATACCTAACTTCTTAAGGTACATGTCATTTCCATCCTTACTGAAAATCCTAACTCTTCTATGAAGACATGAGCTAATTTAGCTTTTATTTTTCATTGAGGTTTGGAACTGGAAAACTCTAGGTTAATTGCAGAAATTCAATTTATTCTTCCAAGTTTTCTGCATATGCATGCATACACACACACCCAGCATCACAAAATAAAGATGGAGGGGTAGGACAGTTAAGGGGCTGCACAAATAAGGCTTCCCAGTGTGACCCTGTCTAGTGGTCTCAGGCCCCCAACCCCCCAGGTTTTTCAGATGGCTATGAGCCTGCTGCATATACATGGCTTATATTTCTCTCCCCTTCCCTGAACAGAAATTTAAACACAAATATCCTGCAAGAAGAAATGGGTCAGGGTGCTACAGAAATTGCCCAGTGGTTAGATGTGCTTACTTACAAATTTGGACATTTCAGGTATTATTCCCCAGTACCCATGTAAAGCCACATGCACAAAGTATCACATGCATTTGGAGTTCATTTGCAATGACAGGAAGCCCTAATATGCCCATTCTCTCTCCCTATCTCTCATCTTTTTGCTGACAAATAAATAATCAATTGATGGTAAGACCCTCTTGCTGAAGACTCCATAGACTTGGGCTGCAAGGCCACTGAGAAATCTTGCTGGAACTGAGCTGATAACCTCCTCCATGTAGACCAGCTGACAGAAAGCTGGAAGAAGCCATTCTACATGCAGCTCAATGGGTAAAGAGATACCACCAGTGAAGATACTCAGCAGTGGACACTGCAAGCCTTATAATTGGCCAGGCAGGCCAAATGAGCCAATGGGTGCAAAAGTGGCACATCTATTATGGGGAAACCAACTTCCCTCTAGTTGGACTGGAGGCCTGCTCCATGGGTAAGGAATACATCCCTGATACTGAAAACTTAAAACAGAGGTAGTCATAAGCCCAAGGGGTGTAACGTATGCTGTTGTCTGGCCAAATGTATATACTATACTTATCAAACTGCCCAGTAAGCACTTCTGTTAAGGTTCACACCCTTATATTAATGCTACTCTCACTTTTGGTTGAGAATCTTCTCTTTTCAGATGGCAGTGACCTTGGGATGACTCAGAAGGTATCATGGTGATGGAAAGAAATGACCACAGTGCTCAGAACTGCAATATTTGTATCACACCTTCCAAGGCTCAGGGTTTAATGCAGAAGAGGTGGTGGAAAGAATGTAAGAGCCAAAGAAAGGGCAGGACTCCATACAACATGCTCCCTCCAGAGACAAAATGGCCTGGATATCCATGGCCTCACAGTGCCTGATACTACCTGCATAAGACCATCATAAGAGGAGGAAAAGATCAAGACATCAAAAGTAAAAGAGAGACTGATTGAGATGGGGAGGGGGTATGATGGAGAGGGAGTTTCAAAGGGGTATGTGGGGGGAGGGAGTGTATCACAATGGGGTATTTTTTATAATCATGGAAGTTGTTAATATAAAAAAATTTAAATATATTTAAAAAAAAAAAAGAAAGCCAAGGTTGGGTACTGAGTCCCTGACACACAGATTTACTCCCTTTTCCATGGCTGTAGCGAGTAGCATGGAGTGGAGGGAGAGGCTCACCAACTCATTGTGGGAGTCATTTGCCTACCCCAAGCCTCAGGCCTACTGCTTAGGAAAAGGATACATTATATGTAGCACTGAGCAGATGACCTAGGGAGAAGAGTCCACAGCAGACTCACTGGGTACATAGTATGCATGCAAAGAAGTCACAGAGTGGAGAGGACATATGGCCTTCCAATGAGGAGCTCCTTCTTGGGCGTCAGGGATCCGCTGGGGAGCGGGTCCCTTCTTCAGCCTTATTTCTACCTGCCACTAACTGAAATCTTAGCCCTCCATAATAGCTAGTTCATACGTTATCATAAATCATGCATTGAAGCCCTAACCCCTAATGCCTCAGAATGTAACCTGAATCTGAGATAGACCTTTAAGGAGCCCATTAAGGTTAAATGAGGTTATAAGCTCCAATCCACAAGGACTGACATCCTTACAAGAGGAAATCCCAGCATGTTCTCTCCTGTATACACAGAAAGGAAAAGACCATGTGAGAACCCAAAAAGTTAAACCATCATGCCTTACTCTCCAGATGCCTCGGGATCTCAGATTACATCATTGTATCATAACTTTCATGTCCTACCATCTTTAGACATCATGACAATGCACATGCCAGGGAGTGTTGGCCCCAGTAGACCCTGCTAGTGTCCATGTTTCCCTCCCTGGTCTTAGACCAGATCTACTGCCCCAAATGGAACAAAGGACTCTCACCTGCTTACTCTCTCAAAAACTTTTGGGGCAGTTAGAACAAATACATGTCCTAAAAAAAATCACTGCTAAGGACTTTCTGATTTTTTGCCATCACTTGGGCAAGAGCTCTGCATTCCTTCTTGCTCTTAAGATCTGGGCTTTCCCATTTCTGGGAACTGTGCTCTAGGTACTCTGTATTTTTAACTCTTTCCTTCTTTTAAGTGTTTTATATTCTATAATACCTATAATAAAATCTCTCTAAATTAAAAAAGAAATCAAACTTAATAGGTTGATATTGTATATATGTAATTACAATGATTGTAATGGGGAGGTAATATGATGGAGAATGGAATTTCAAACGGGAAAGTGTGGGGGTGGGGAGGGAGGGAATTACCATGGGATATATTTTATAATCATGAAAAATGTTAATAAAAATTAAAAAAAAAAAAAAAGAAATCAAGCTGTGTGTGGTGGCACATACCTTTAATCCCAGCACTGGAAAGACAGAGGTAGGAGGATCGCTGTGAGTTTGAGGCCAGCCTGAGACTTCATAATGAATTCCAGGTCAATCTGGGCTACAGTGAGACCCTACCTTGAAAAACCAGTGCCCCCCCCAAACAAAAACAAAACCAAAAAACTACAGTTTGGTTTGGATTCCAAATGTCCCCCAGAGGACCATGTGTTAAGAGTTTGGTTCCCAACCTGTCATCTTTTTTTTTTTTTTTTTTTTTTTTTTTTTTTTGGTTTTTCGAGGTAGGGTCTCACTCTAGCCCAGGCTGACCTGGAATTCATTATGGAGTCTCAGGGTGGCCTCAAATTCACAGCAATCCTCCTACCTCTGCCTTCCGAGTGCTGGGATTAAAGGTGTGCGCCACCACGCCCGGCTCCAACCTGTCATCTTATTGGAAGGTGAGGTGGCAAACATTTAGACTTAGTGGGAGGTCATAGGTTATTTGAAATGAGCCCTATCTGTAGTAATTATATTTTCCTGTGAGGACAAAACATCTGGCTAGAAATATCTTATGAGAGGAAAGGGTTTATTTAGGCTTATAGTTTTGCAAGGAAGCTTCATCATTGGGGGAAAGCATGGCAGAGAAGCCAAGGTATCACATTTTTTTTCAAAGCAGCTGGGAAGAAGCAGTTTGAGTGAACTCCTAGTGGGCTGGACTTTAAGGCTATGGGAGGGAGGCATTTCACATTCAAACCATAACATTTCACCCCTAGCCCCCATAGACTCATGCAACTCATGGCCATCTCATGATTCAAAGTGCATCTGGCTAACATTTCAAGTCCCCATAGTCTTTACCAGTCCCAACACTTCAAAAGTCCAAAGTCTTATCTGAGACTTAAAGATAGTATCCTAACGATGAACACTGTAACATCAAAATACAAGTTACAGACTTACAAAAAACAGAATGGCACAGAATAAAATATTCCCACTCTAAAAAGGAATTGGGGGCATATCAAGGAAAAATTGGACCAGTGTAAGATTAAAAAAACAGCAGGGCAAACATCAAATACTGAAGTTGTCTGGTGCCTGGGACTGCTGATGAAATCCTGTGTTCTCCTAAAGGCTTTGATAATTCCACCCACCATTATCTGTACTGCTTGCTTTCCAGGAACAATCTACCCAAGAGCTGCTTTTGTGGGCAGCCATCCAATAGTTCTGGCATCTCCAAAGTCCTGGGGTCTCTTCTGCAACCCATGGTTCATCTTCATAGTTCTACACAATACCTCACAGGGCTTTCATGCAGGAAATATGACACTGTTTCATATCACTGCACCTCAGAGGCTCTTGGAACCATAGTTACATTTTATGACCCTATTTCCTGCATCTGTCATACTTCCAAAACTAGTACCAGGTGGGTATCACTATCAAATTTGTAAATTCAGAGGGATAAAGCCTGACCTTGAGTAACAGGGAATTCTTTTAGCATTCTTCTTTCAGGGTTCCTCCTTTCAAAAGAAACTTCATTCTTACTAGCATGGGTTGGGTCTTACATGCAGAATATCCTTTCTTTTGTCCTTCTACAGGGTTACTAACTTATCCTTAATGGTGGTTTTGTAGGTAGCTTCAGGTTGTTGGGATGAACATCCAAACTACACGCAGTTAATGGGAGGAAGGAGTTTATTTCAAGCTTACAGATCCAGGAAAAGTTACATCTATGGTGGAAGAAACTGGCTCCCATTCATAAATCCAAGCAGAAAGAGAAACCACCACCAGTAAGTAACACCAAAAAGCAGCAAGCAGGACCCCTAGAGCTCAGACCGCTCTAGGCTGGAGTTCAGATATGCCCCCAAACATACCTTTGAGCTGAACCCCAGAATCAGTACCCAGTGGTACCTCCTTCAGCCAGGTGGCTGGAGACCCAAGTTACAAGCTTTAATAAAACACCTGAGTCTATGGAGGACAGACATTCAAACTACCCCAGGTGGTAGGTAATCTCAAACAATTACAGTTGAAGCAGTCATTTTCATGCCCAAGACTTCAAACTTGCTTATGTGTCTTTCTGTGACAAACTTTATATATTTTTATTTCTTTATGCTTTATATTTTCCTCTGCTAAACAAATCAGTCCACCCCATTTAAATCTAACTCTGCTCAAGTTCTCAGGACATGGTAGAATTCAGTCAACCTCTCTGCCAGAACATCACATGAATTTATGCTAGCCAGCTTCTGACAAAGCCTTTTCTCTCTCTTGCTCCTCCTTCCTTTCTCCTCCTCCTCCTCTTTCTCCTCCACAGTTATTTCTACATTGTCCTCTTTCAAATTCTCCCCAGAATGGTCCATCAAATTCTGTTTATATCACTGTTATATCACTGAAAGTTCCAAAGTTCTAAATCCATACATATTCCTCCTGCAAATCAGTTCTAAAAGACCAAAAACCACATGGTCGGGTTCATCACAGCAATGACCTCACTCCTGATACCATTTTTCTTTTACAGTTATTTTCTTTTTACTAAGACAAATCACTGACCAGAAGCAGCTTATGGAAGGAAAGGGTCTATTTCAGCCTACAGTTTCAAGGACAAGATTCATTATGGTGGGGAAAGAGTGGCAGAACAGATAGCTTTAGCATCACATCCTGTCACAGCAGCTGGGAAGAAGCAGTTTGAATGAGTTAGCTCTGTGCCTTCTGTGGGCTGTAATAATTAACCTCAAGATTTATACTCAGCAACACACCTCCTCCAGCAAGGATCTACTTTCCAAAGGCTCCACATGCCTCCTAAATTGCCATCAGCTAGGGACCAACTACTCAGAACACATGAAGCTATGGGGAACATTTCACATTCAAACCATTTCACATTCAAATCATCACACCATCTCCTTCAGACAACCTTTGTTTACCCCATTCTCATCTCCTTTGGACAACTTTCTTTCCTTCCTCATACCTTCCCCTTCAGTTCAAATAGACAGTTTTCCTACTGACATGAATGATTAGGCCCATGGTTCACACTCATAACTTATTTTTGGTTTTATAATTTTTCATTGTTTTGTGTGCATGTGTGTGTTTATATGTACATGTGGTGTATATGTATGGGCTGCGTGTGTATACCACAGTGGGCATGCTAAGGTCAGAGGAGAACCTTAGGGTATTAGTCCTATCATCCTACTTGATAGAGACAGGGTCTTTCTTGTTGTTTTGCTACTGAGAAGGCCAGACTAGCTGGCCTGTCAACTTTGGGATTCTTCTGACTCTGCCTCCCATTGCTATAGACACACTGGAGTTATAGATATGGACCCCGTTTTGTGTCTGGCTTTATATGACTTCTGGGGATCCAAACTTCAGTCATCTATCTCATTATTTGAGCCATTTCCTTGGCCCCTACACCCATAATTTCTTTATAAATGGTTCTATAAGCACACCATTAGTGTACTTTTCTGAATACACTTTCTCATTCTTAAATTACAGGTAAGCTCCAGACTTTTCAAATGTTTCTATTACCCCTTCTTGGTTCACTATGAGCAGTCAAACAGGCAGAAGCTACTCCTTCAGTACTTTGCTTAGAAATCTCCTGAGTTCAATTCCCAATTTCACTGCTCTTAATTTCTACCTTCTATAAAATAATATAACATAATCACAATTCAGCCACATCCTTTGGCACTTTACAACAAGATGTTTTTTTTTCTTTCTACTGCCAACTAACATGTTCTTCAATCTCATTTGAAACTTGATTATGACAATTTGTCCTATTCTTATTCCCACCAACATTATGTGTCTGATTACTTATGTATTCTCTATGCCTCTACTCTTTCCTAGACAAGCTTTCACCAGAGACACCTTTAAAACTTCCTTCATGCCTAGCTAGTTCAACTGTAAGAGTACAAGACTCTTACAGTTTCTTTCCCGGCAGCCTTGGCTTTCTTTGTCTAGCATGCATGTCAAAATTCTTTGAGCTTCTGTCTATAACCAAAATTTTAGGCATTTGTAACAGCAACATTTTAGCTTCTTTGCCAGTTTTGGTCTTCTTCAGTTTAGATTGTGATAACAGAATACCATGGATGCGCTTATGAACAATAATAATGTATTTCTCACAGTTCTAGAAGCTGTAAGTTTGGGATCACGGTACAGCATGGCTGGATTATTGATGCAGACTAGACAAGCTGAATTCATGGGTAACACACACACTCCCTTGACTTAGGAGACTGAATACCAGACAGTGGGAGCCACAGAGAAGTGAGGCCTACAGTCTGCAGCCAAATTCTTTAAAACCTTTCTCCACCCTGAACTATGTCATCACAGGCCAGAGCCCAGAGAACCCTCTAGAAAGCACCTTCTGAGGTAAAAAGTGAGTGGATAATTTGCCAGACTCAGGGCTGGGGAAAAAAATTGGAGTTCAGCACAAATGAAGGATAAGTATTCCTAACAAAGACATCAACTTTCAGTTGAGACCCAAAAACATCTAAGAATAAGTGCAAACATGGAACAGCCCAGCTGTGCTAGGCAAGGATGACTAGACCATCCTCTGCCAGTGAGAAGAAAGTAAACCCTTTCTGAAGGGTACAACATCACCCATAGCCTTACATTGTTCATGTGCATCTTCAGCGTGCAGTAAAAATCCACAAGTAGTACAGGTAACAGGATCAGACGCTGAGAATAAAGAGGAAGACCAGATTGAGAAGAAGACCTCAGAAGAACCAGATACTTGTGTTTTCAGACAGCTTTTAACTATCAGTGAATAACATGTACTCCAGCAGAGAAAATAAAAAATTACCAGAAACTTGGGCTGGAGGAATGGCTTAGCAGTTAAGGCATTTGCCTGCAAAGCCAAAGGACCCAGGTTCAACTCCTCAAGACCCATGTTAGCTAGATGCATAAGGGGGTGAACACATCTGGAGTATGTTAGCAGCGGCTGGAGGCTCTGGCGTGCCCTTTCTCTCTCTCTCTCTCTCTCTCTCTCTCTCTCTCTCTCTCTCTCTCTCTCTCTCTGTCAAATAAAAAAAATTAAAAAATTACCAGGAACTGATGTGTAGAAAAAAATCATCAGAGTTGGGGAGATGGCTTAGCAGTTACAGGCCCTTACTTGCAAAACCTGACAACATAGGTTCAAATCCCTAGTACCCACATAAAGCCAGATGTACAAAGTGGTGCATGTATTTCAAGTTCATTTCAGGTGGCAAGAGGTATTGGTGTGGTCCTTCTCTCTGTCTATGCTTACAAATAAATAAAAATATTTTTAAAAAGATCTAAATTTATCCACAGAAATAAAAAGTGGAGAAATTTATAAAATGGAGAAACTTTCAGTTATCATATATGTATTTATGTATGAAGACATCATATATATATATATATATATATGTACATGAATCTCTATATACATATTTATGAAGACATCATATATATGTATGTGTGTGTGTGTGTGTATATATATATATATACACACACACACACACACACACACACACACATACATACATGAATCTCTCTATGTATATCTAGAGAGAGATTGAGACGGAGGGAGAGAGAGAATTCACGTACTGAATTCCAGGTCATCCTGGGCTAGAATGAGACCCTACCTCAAAAAAATAAAAAAGAGTACATGAAATGTGGACAAAAGTAAACCACAATTTGTGCCACAGAGCAAGTGTCTGGGATTATCACCATACAGATGTGCCTGCAGCAACAGAAACCTGACCTGAAAACAAGCACAATGTGTTTGCAAAAAAAGATATGACCTAAATAATTTAGGAGTCAACAAGTAAACGAGTACACAGTGGAAATTTAAAAATATTTTGAATCACTGAAATTGAAAATCAGCCACACAACAACTTGTCGGATAGAAGGGCTTGAGAGTGCTCAGGGAAGCCTTTGAGCTTCTCGCAGACACGACAGGGAAGAGCAGACGCCACCTTCCCAGACCAGAGTCGGCCAGCTGCCACCACAACAGCTAACCCATGGCCGCCTTTCAGAAAGAATGTCTCAGAATTGAGCCACACCCATTTGCTTATGTGTTTATTATCCATGGGTATTTTTACAGTAATTGGCCAGGCTAACAGAGACTGCAGTCTGAGAAGCCTAAAGGATTTCTTAACTTGACTTTCACTGAACAAGACTGCCAACTTGGGGGCTGGTGAGATGGCTCAACAGGTGAAGTGCTTGCCACAAAAGTTGGAGGTCCTGAGTTTGGATCCCTAGTACTTACATAAAAGCCTGGTGTGTAAGGTGGGCGTGGTGGTGCACACCTTTAATCCCAGCACTCAGGAGGCAGAGGTAGGTGGATTGCTGTGAGTTCGAGGCCACTCTGAAACTACATAGTGAATTTCAGGTCAGCCTCGGCTAGAGTGAGATGCTACCTCGAAAAAAAAAAAAAAAGCCTGGTGTGGAAGCATGCACTTGTCACCCTAGTACTAGTGAGGAAGAGATGGGAGCATTTCGGGGACTTGCTGGCTGGCTAGCTTATCCACCTAAATCTGTGAGCCCTGGGTTTGGTGAAAAACCCTATCTCAAGAAATCAGATGGTGAGTGTTTGAGAAAGACACCATGTCAACTTCTGGTCTACACATGTGCATACACACGAGCACCCACACACCTGTACCAACAACATACAAACACACATACATAGATTCTTGCATTTCACATATATGTGCAAAAAAATGTATGAAAACCTTCATATCCCAAACTAGGTTTGGGGCTGGTGATGGGGCTCAGTGGTAGAACACTTGTCTATCATGTGAGCACCCCGGGTTTGCCCCAGGGGAGCATCAGAACACAAAACACACTAGGTATTGTGGAAACTGACAAGTTCTAAATGGCATGTGGAACTGCAGATTGTGCATATTGTGAAGACAATCTTCACAAACAAGCACAAAACCATGTGTCTTATGGCAGCACACAGCAAACCTTCTTAATGAATCTGTAATTAAAATACATTGGTGATCATGTAAAGATAAACACAAATCATACAGCAGAGTCCAGGAAGACTGATGCGTATTGGGACACTTAATCTAAAACAAAACTGCCATCATAATTCATCAGAAGGTGGAACTTTTTTTCAATATTGTTATTAAAAAGTCATGAAAAGGGGCTGAAGAGATGGCTCAGCAGTTAAGGTGCTTGTCTGCAAAGCCTAACAACCCAGGTTCGATTCCCCAGTGCTCACCACATAAAGCCACAGGCACAAAATGGCTCACACACCTGGAGTTCATTTGCAGCAACTGGAGGCCCTGGCATGTCCATTCTTTTTGTTTCTCGCTCCTCTCTCTCTCTCTCTCTCTCCAATAAATAAATAAAATTTTTGTAAAAGTCATGGAATATAGGGCTGGAGAGGTAGCTTAGCAGTTGAGACACTTGCTTGGGAAGCCTAAGAACCCATGTTCAACTCTCTAGACCCCACATAAACCAAACACACAAGGTAACACAAGTGTGCAAGGTCACACACATGCACAAAGTGACACATACATCTGAACTTTGATTGCAGTATTTGGAGGCCCTGGGGCTCCAATTCTCTCTCCCTCCTTCTCCCTTACTTGTTGTCTCTCTCTCATAAAAAAATTACAAAACAAGTCATGAAAAAAATAAATGAATTCCTAGACCTCTACCTTACACCACACAGAAATGCATTCTAGAGGGTCGCAGACCAAAATGATAAAACCAAAACAATATATTTTTGACAATTTAATATACGAATAGAATGAATTTTGATCATCTTCATTCCCATTACCCTCCCTTCCCCCCCCCCCCCGCCCTCACACCATGCCAGTGAATCTCTTCTTCCCATCTGGATTCCTCCTACTTTCAAAACCTTATTTTATTTTTCATAACATTTTTAAAAGATATTTTTAGAGATTAAAGGAAGGCAGGATTTTTATGGATTTGAGGTAGGTGAGCATTTGTCAATATCTCTTAAGTATTTGTCCCTGAAAAATGAGAGTTCCACAAAACCAGTTGTATAGAAAGATTCATCACAGCCAGGAACCAGAAATTCAGATGTCCTCTGTGAGATGTTGGTTAAACTGTGGCCTTTCCATACTGCCAAAAAAAGGTGCACAGGTTCAAAAGATTTCTCAGTGGGTAAATCACTTGTTATACAAGCATGAGGACACAGTTCAGATCCTCAGCACCTATTGTGATGCGCACCTATAATCCCAGCATGGGCATGGGGGCGGTACAGAAAATCCCTGGGGCTCACTGGTTAGTTAATCTAGACCAATTAATGAACTCTGGACTTAGCATGATACCCTGACCCTGTCTAGTAGTATAAAGAGCCCTAGGTTGATATATGACCTCCACACACATGTGCATACACACCACATACATCCACATGTGCTAACAAATACATACGAACACATATAAACAAACACTCATAAACCATGCATACACATGTGAAAGAAAGAAAGAAGGAAAAAGGACGAAAAGAAGGAAGGAAGGAAGAAAGAAAGAAAGAGAGACAGAAAGGAGGAAGGAAGGAAGGAAGGAAGGAAGGAAGGAAGGAAGGAAGAAAGAAAGAAAGAAAGAAAGAAAGAAAGAAAGAAAGAAAGAAAGAAAGAAAGGAAAAGAGGGCTGGAGAGTTGGCTCAGCAGTTAAAAGGTACTTGCTTGCTTGCCAAGCCTGAAAGCCCGGCAACCTGGGTACAACTCCCCAGTACACATATAAAGCCAGATGCACAAAATGGCATATGTGGCCAGTGGGTATGGTGGTGCATGCCTTTAATTCCAGCACTTGGGAGGCAGAGGTAGGAGGATTGCTGTGAGTTCGAGGCCAGCCTGAGACTACCTAGTGAATTCCAAGTCAGCCTGGGCCAGAGCGACATCGTACCTTAAAAAAAAAAAACAGAAAGGAAAAGGAAAAAGAAAACAAAGTGGTGTTTTGTTTTTTAAGTGGTGCATGTGTCTTGAGTTTGAATGCAGTGGCAGGAGGCCCCAGTGCATCCATACTCACTCTCTTTCTGTCTTCCTCTTTTTCTGTCTGTCTCTGTCTGTCTGTCTGTCTCTCTCTCTCTCAACTAATAAAATACTTTTTTTTTTTTTAGTAAAAGAAAGAAAGGCCAGGCATGGTGGCACACACCTTTAATCCTAGCACTTGGGAGGCAGAGGTAGGAGGATTACTGTGAGTTCAAGGCCAACCTGAGACTACAGTGAATTCCAGGTCAGTCTGGGCTAGAGCAAAACCCTACCTCAAAAAAAAAAAAAATTCAACATCCCTTCTTGATTAAAACACTGGAGGGGCCATATATCAACATAATGAATGTAGCATACAACAAATCTAAAGCCTATATCATACTAAATGGGGAAAACTCAAAGCATTCCCATTAGGTCTGGAACTAAGCAGGGGCACTCACTCTCACTCTTGCTTTTCAACGTAGTACTTGAAATCTTAGTTCAAACAACAAGACAAGAGAAGGAAATAAAAGGGATACAAATTGGAATGGAAGAAGTCAAACTAGTCCTACTCCTAGATGACATGATTCTATACCTAAGAGATAAAAAAAAAAAAAAAAAAATTCCACCACAAAAATCTCCTAGAAGTGATAAACACTTTCAGCAAAGTGGCAGGATACAAAAACAAAACACAAAAATCACTATCCTTCATATATATCAATGATTACAATATGGAAAAAAAGATCAGGGAAACTTGTCCCCTTTACAATAGTAACAATAACAACAACAACAAATCAAATACCTTGGAATCTCCCTAACCAAGGAAGTAAAAGATCTATACAATGAAAACATAAAAACATTGAAGAAAGAACTAGAGAAAGCCATTAGAAGAATTAATATTGTCAAAATGGCCATCCAACCAAAAGCAATACACAAATTCAATGTAATTCCAATCAAAACCTCAGTAACATTCTTTACAGATTTAGAAGGGGAAAAAAAGTACCAAAATTCATATGGAAGCACAAAAGGCCTCAGGTAGTAAAAATGTACTCAGCAAAAGAACACCTCTGGTGATATCACCATACCTGATTGCAAGCTATACTATAAGGCAATAGTAATAAAAGCAACATGGGACTGGCATAAAAACAGGCAAGTAGATCAATGGAATAATTGAAGATCCAGGTATGAGGTCCAGTAACTACAGCTACCTGATCTTTGACAAAGTGGCCCAAAGTGCTCACTGTAGCAAAGACAGTATCTTCAATAAATGGTGCTGGAGAAACTAGATAGCCACATGTATAAAATTGAATTTGGAACCCCCTCTTCTCATTTTGCACTCAGATTAACTCCAAATGGATCATAGACCTTAATATAAGACCTAAAACTCTAAATTGACTAGAAGAGAAAGCAGGGAGAACATTCCAAGATATAAGCACAGAAAAAGACTTCATGAACAAGACTCCAATGGCCCAAGGAATTAGGCAAACACTCAACAAATAGGACCTCATGAAAATAAAAAGCTATTGTACAGATAAGCAAACCATCACCCGAGTCAATAAATAATCTACTGAATAGTAGAAAATCTTTACCAACAATACCTCTGACAAATGTTTAATATCTAGAATCTACAAAGAACTCAAAAACCTAAACAATAAAAAGTCAAGCACTCCACTCAAAAAATGGGGCAGGCAGAAAGCCAAGCGCCACATGTTCTCTCTCATATGTGGATCCTAGCTACAGATGATTGGGCTTCTGCGTGAGAATGAAAATACTTAGTAGCAGAGGCCAGTAAGGTAAAAAGGAGACATAAAGGGTAGAGAAAGGAAGGGAGGAGGATACTTAATAGGTTGATATTGTATATATGTAATTACAATGATTGTAATGGGGAGGTAATATGATGGAGAATGGAATTTCAAATGGGAAAGTGTGGGGGTGGGGAGGGAGGGAATTACCATGGGATATATTTTATAATCATGGAAAATGTTAATAAAAATTAATAAACAAATAAATGGGGCAGGAAATTGAGCAGAGAGTTCTCAAAGGAAGAAATACAAGTGACCATTAAACACCTAAAGAGATGTTCAACATCTCTACTTATCAGGGAAATGCAATGTAAAATGACTATGCAATTTCATTTCACTCCAGTCAGAAAGGCAACCATCAAAAAATAAAATGGGGTTAGAGAGATGGCTTAGTGGCTAAGGTGTTTGCCTTCCAAGCCTAAGGACTCATGTTTGACTCTCCAGATCCTATGTTAGCCAGACACACAAAGGTGAGGCAAATGCAAGGTCGCACATGACCACTAGGCAGCACAAGTGTCTGGAGTGTAATTGAAGTGGCTGAGGCCCTGGTGCCAATTCTCTCTCTCTCTCTCTCTGAGTCTTTTTAAAAAAAAAAAAATCACATGGCAGCTCATGCTAGTGGGGGTGTGGGGAAAGAAGAACCCTCATTCACTGCTGGTGGGAGTGCAAACTTGTACAGCCACCATGGAAATCACTATGGAGACTCCTCAAAAGGCTAAAAGTAGCACTACCATTAGATCCAGCTATACCTCTTTTGGGCAATGCCCTAAATTCTCTGCAATATACCACAGAGACACTTGCTCAACCCTTTTTATTGCTGCTCTTTTCAAAATAGCCAGAAACTAGAAGCAACCCAGATACCCAGATACTCAAATAGCCAGGAACTAGAAGCAACCCAGATACCCAGATACAGATCTACAAATGAATGAAGATGTGGTACATATACACAATGGAATTCTATTCAGCAGTAGGGACAAATAAAACTATCGAATTTTCAGGAAAATGGGGGAACTTGAATAAAATTATTCTGAGTGAGGTCACATGGGTTCAGAAAGACAAACACTACATAACCTCTCTCATATGCCCCTAATCTAGTCCAGCATAAGTTAGCTGTATGCCATAATAAATATCTCCAATATGGACATGGCATTAGAATGAAGACTGGAAAAAGGTGAAATAGAAAAGGGAGTAAGGGCTACTGGACAACAAGTCAATGATCAGCAAAAGAAAGACAAGTATGGAAAGGCCTAGGAGGCAGAGGAAAAAGGGCATTGAGGATTCATGCAAAACTCATGGAAACATGAGTCAATCCCATAGAAACTTTTGTTGGGATAGCATTCCACAAGTCATTACCGTCATTAAGAGGGAGGGGACCTGGACAAAAGAGCCCCATAGAAGGTGGAGAAAGCATAGCCCTAAAATCATGAACACTGGCTGTTAATTCCCAGGGCTAGAATTGGTTCTCCCCAACAGTGAGCTGTTAGTCAGGGAGACATGTTCTTGCCAGAACAATTGTTACATGCAAGAGCTAAAAGGTAAGTCTCTATTGCAGAAAACACTACAGCCTGAAGCCACAGAACATCAAGTAGAACTAAGAAAGAATCCAGTGCCCTCCCAGGTAGGCCTCATAGTGCTGGAAAGTGCTATGTGAATGGTTAGAGAATAACAGCTGTTAAATGATTGATTAGGCACGAGAACCTGCCAGTTACAAAATCAACGGGCCAAGCATAAAGTATATACTTGTCCAGTACTTGGGAGGCAGAGGTAGGAGGATCACCATGATTTTGAGGTCACCCTGAGACTACATAATGCATTCCAGGTCAGCCTGGGCTAGAGTGAGACCCTACCTCAAGAAACAAAACCAAAAACAAACAAAAAATGTATACACTTGTGCAATAGTATCACACAGTTGATGCAAGTAACCATCTGCTCACCAATTGGACATGAGACCTGCTCAGTGGGAGTCAACTCATATCTGGCTCTGGAAATCAAGCCAGATTCCCTACAACAGGAAACCAGTAGGTTCCAGAAAGAACCTCCACTAGTCTCTAAAGAATAGATATAGACATCAGTATGTATCTCTACTGACTAGGCTTATCCCCCTTTATTTAAACTGTTGTCACTTTTGGTTGGAGAATCTGTCCTATTTTAAAAATGGAGGAGAATATGGAGGGGAACAAGAATACATCAATGCATCAAGAAGAGACAGCCAACTGTCTACCAGGAGATGGTCACCTCCAAGTCATCTGTCTGGGGCTCAGAAGTAATTACAGAAGTGGTGACATAAATACTGCTTTCACAGCTAGCCTGAAAACCAGTTCCGGGAAAATGGCAACAGACACTGTGGTCACTCAAACTTCATAAAAACAGAGATCCAGAGTCTATAGAGAAAGCAACATTAAATCAGATCTCTACTGTGGTAGTTTGAATGGATAGCCTCCAATATAAATATATCTATGATTTTATTAAAAAGTTTGTAATTTAGATCTGCAGCCACCTGGCTGGAGGAGGTATTGCTGGGCAGATCTTAGGGTCCAGACCCAAGGTGTGGTGGTGGATTTGGAACTCCAGTCTAAAGATATGCAAAGTGCCTGAGTTCTGTTTGGAGTACCTGAAGTGTGCTTGTTTGTGGTGTGGTTTTCGGCTTGTGGTTTTTTTCTCTGTATGTTTAGGCCTGTGAAAGTGGGCCAGCCTTTTCTGCCATTATAGAACTTCCCCTCAATCTGTAAGCTTCAAATATATATCTTTTCCTCCATAACTGTGCCTGGTTTGGAAGTTAATCTCAGTGATTTGAGGTTGTCTGCTACTTGTTAGGTCAGGACAAAATGGAGTCACAGCAAGAGGTTGACAGAGACACAAGGAAGTGGGTCATCCTCATTCCTCAAGGAACCACCCAGCCATCATCCCTTCTTTGCCTAACAATGCCCCAGGTCTAGGTTTCCTGCCCCCTTATCTCTCTGATCACCTGGTCACTGTTCAGGTCTCACACTGTAGCTATTTGAAATGGCTAATGTAAAGAACAAAGGAGTTCTTTTCCCTTCTTCAACTTCTCCCAACTGAAGAACTCTATATAGCCCACTATCTGTAATCTCAAAATTGACTGTGCTCTGCTCTTGAGATTCAGTCATGGCAGTGCATATTTTTCCCAAATAAAAGCTTCCATCTTTACCTCAGAGTGGTCCCCATGGTCTTGGTCACTCCTGAACCTTACACTACTGAGTTGGTACCTAAAGTGTGGTGAGATGAATCTGATCATGTGGATTTTGGTCTTTTGGAACTTTTGTTTTAGAAGAATGGGCATGGACTTGGTACTTGCAAATGAAGATGCCTTCTGGAGCAGTAAGCCAAGTATAAAGGACTATTCTTGTGAGAGTTTGAAAATGCTAAATGCAGAGAGAATTGTGTTCAGAGGCTTGGCGTATGAACTTGGAGGCTTTGTTTATGAACTTTCTAAGGGGAAGGAAAGACTGCAGAGGACTCTGTTGGAACTGAGCTATTGGCATAAGGTCTGCCTGTGTTCTGCTGCCCATGCCCAGAGAGTTTGATCAAGGTTAAATTTGTAATGAACTGATGTGGTTGGCAAAAGATATGGGACTGAGAGATGTAAGATTTTAAGTTGGAAAAACTCAAACAAATTTAAAATTGCTGGCACAGAGACTGGTTGCTAAAGCTGCTATTGTCAAACACATTAGCAATTATAGCAGATAGCTTCAGGTCCCTGAGATGAACTTCCAAACCAGGCACAGTTATGTAGGAAGGGATCTTTACTGAAATTTACAGATCCAGGGGAAGTTCTGTAATGGCAGAAGAAGCTGACCTGCTTTCACAGGTCGAAGCAGAGAGAAAGAAAGGCCACAAGCCATAAGCCATACACCAAACTTCAGGAACTCCAGGTAGACCTAGGCACTTTGCATATCTTTAGATTGGAATTTCATATCTACCACCACACCTTTGCCCAGTGATACCTCCTCCAGCCAGGTGGCTGCAGATCCAAACAACAAACTAGTAAAACACTTAATATTGGGGCTATCTATTTAAACTACCACACTCTGCTACTGGCCCCCAATGGATTCAAAACCATCATACATTCTAAATTGTATTCAGTACAAATTCAAAGGTCCTCACAGTCTTGACCAACTTAAGATAATTCCAAAGTCCCAAGTCTCCTCTGAAATTTAAGATTTGCTCTTAGCTGTGAGTCCTGTAAAATAAAACTAATTATATATTTTCAACATATAAAGTCCAAGAGTAAACATTTTCAACTCTATAAGGCATAGCAAGGAGAGACTAGAGAAATGCAAACTCAACAACCATCAAACAAACATCAAACTTCTGCAGTTCAATTTTAATCCTAAGCAGTGACTAACAATTCCTGAACTTTCCAATTCCAGCTAGGCTGAGTAGCCAGATAAAACTTCCATCCCTAGCTAAGAGCCTCCATGG
Source organism: Jaculus jaculus (assembly GCF_020740685.1). NCBI lineage: Eukaryota > Metazoa > Chordata > Mammalia > Rodentia > Dipodidae > Jaculus > Jaculus jaculus. The sequence goes on from NC_059115.1 coordinate 24,061,974, forward strand.
TAGCTCTTGAACAGTCCTAATATATACAAAACATCTTCAGGTCTCCATGCAAACAACAGTCCATCTGCCAATGGCTTTGCCATCCTACCATGGCATCACACCCTGCTTCATGCCACAGCTCAGCAGTGGCTCCTAGAACCATATACATTTCATGACCACTCCATGCATTTTTCATGCTTCTAAAACCAATACCAGGTGTAGCAGGACACAGCCATATTCTTAATTCAGGGATGAAATAAATTATGACCTTGAAAAGCAGTTTCCTTCTCTAGTCATCTCTTTTCAAGAGTTTGCATTTCTATCATAGTCTTTCCTCAGGCATCCTCTCCATTGTTTTAATGTAAAGTGGTTGGGCCATCCTAAAACCAGTCTCAGTGCCTATAATTTTAACTTGCTTGAGGTTTTCCAATCTTAAATCTCTCAGCCCTATATCTTAAGCCAAGCACATCTGTCCATTACAAATTTAACCTTGACCAAATTCTCTGGACCTAAGCAGCATAACACAGCCAGCCCTTATGCTAGTAGCTTAGTTTCAACAAAGTCTTCTGTAGTCTTTCCTTTCCTGTAGAAAGCTCAAAAGCCAAGCCTCCAAATACAATTCTTGTTGCACTTAGCATTGTCAATCTCTAATTAGAATAATCCATAAAACGTGGCTTACCACTCCAGAAGGCTTCTTCAGTTGCAAGTACCAGGTCCATGCCCATTCCTCCAAAACAAAAGCACCAAAATACCAAAATCCAAGTGGTCAGACTCATCTCACCCCACATCCTGGTACCAATTTTTGTAGTAGACAGCTTCAGGTCCCTGAGATGCACTTCCAAACCAGGCAGGCACAATTATGGAGGAATGGATATTTACTGAAGTTTACAGATACAGGGGAAGTTCCATAATGGCAGAAGAAGCTGGCCTGCTTTCACAGGTCCAAGTAGAAAGAGAGAAGCCAAAAATCAAAAGTTGTACCACATGCTTTAGGAACTCCAGGTGGAAGTAGGCACTTTGGATATCTTTATATTGGAATTTCAAATTTACCACCACACCTTAAGATCTGCTCAGTGACACCTCCTCCAGCCAGGTGGCTGCAAATCCAAACCACAAACTAATAAAATACTGTATATTTTGGAGGCCATTTATTCAAACTACCACAGCAATATTAAAGAAGATGGCCCAACTGTTTCACATTAAAACAATGAAAAGGATGCCTGAGGAGACTATGATAGACATGCAAACTCTTTTAGAAGAGTTGACTGGAGAAGTAACCTGCTCTTCAAGGTTATGATTTATATCAGTCCCTGAATTAAGAATATGACTGTGTCCTAAACACCTGGTACTCATTTTGGCAGCACGAAAAAAAAATGAATGGAGTAGGCCTTGAATTGCACACATGGTTTTAGGAGCTGTTGCTGCGACACAGGATGAGGCAGGGCATGATGACCCTGATAGGCTGGCAAAGCCATTGGAAGATGAACTGTGGTTTGCATAGAGACCCAAAGATGTTTTGGATATACCAGAACACTACAAGAGCTAACATGGAGGCTGTTGGCTAGGGATGGAAGTTTTCCCTAGCTACTTTGCCCAGCCAGAGGGGTAAAAATGCAAACACCAGAGACTTTTAATCACTTGTTATGATATTGGAACTGAACTGCAGAAGTGTGATGTTTGCTTGATGGTTGTTGAATTTTCATTCTTCCAGTCTCTCCCTGTTATGCCTTATAGTAGTTGAAAATGTTTACTCCTTGTCTTTACACATTGAAAGTATATAACTTGATTGATTTTACAGGACTCACTTCTAATAGACAGACTTAACGCTCAGAGGACACTTGGGTCTTTGGGACTATCTAAAACTGGTAAAGGCAATGGAGACCTTTGAATTTGACAATATACAATGTGAGATGTTATGAATCTATTGGGGGCTAGGGGTGGAATGTGGTAGTTTGAATGGGTGGCCCCCGATGCATTTAGGATGTTATTAAAGTTGGTAATTTATATCTGCAACCACCTGGCTGGAGGAGGCCTCATTGTGTACATCTTAGGGTCGGGCCCCAAGGTATGATGGTGAATCTGGAGTTTCAGTTTAAAGTGATGCAAAGTGCCTGAGTTCTGCCTAGATTTTCTGAAGTGTGCTTGTTTGTGGTGTGACTTTTGTCTTGTGTGTTTTTCTCTCGCTGGCTGGGCCTGTGAAAGTAGACCAGCTTTTTCTACCGTTATAGAACTGGATCTGTAAGCTTCAAATAAATATCCCTTCCTCCATAGCTATGCTTGGTTTGGAAGTTCATCTCAGAAACATGAAGCTGTCTGCTACATCTACCTTGTCCACCAAGGCTCAAGGAGCATCATCAAAGAGGGGGCAGAAAGATTTTAAGAGCTTCAGCCTAAGACACCATGTTTCCCCATCCCTGCAGAGACTAAGGCCTTTTCATCCTCAAAATGAATACCAATAACCCCACTGAAGACCCTGAGCAGAATTGGGGCAGGAGAGGAGGGGACTGTGTATGAAAAAAAATTAATAAATTTAAAAGAAAGAAAAGCAAAAGGCACAAACAGCTAACTTATGAGGCAACTAATCTCAAGGGATGAGAAAGTCAGTTTCCAAAGCCTGTGCCTCCATGTGCTTTCACTAATAATTAATATTAAATGACACAACTGCAAGTTCACAGTACAGACTGGTTGCAAGGGAACTGGTATGTGGGGAAAAAAGGGGATGTGTTTAGAAAAGGACAAGAGGGATACTTGGAATGATGGAGTTATTCTATATGCTGACTTGAATTACATCAATAAATTGCTTAGAACTCAATTCATGTACACACAGACACAGGAACACACATGAATCCAGGTAAGCCTGAGGAAACCTGACTATCATGGTAGATGCTATCAGGATCACTATTCCAGTTGTAACATCATGCTATAGCTTTGTAAGATGCTCCATAGGGTAAACTCAATGAAGGCTGTCCACAATCTCTCTTCTGTTCCTTACAATAGTGGCCAATCTACAGTGATCTTGGATGTGAGTCTGCAGGGGGACAGCATGGAGTGGCTCTCACACAGGTTTGAAGGAGTGTGGCCCGGGCTCAAGCTAAGCTCCTGAGAAGTCTATTTTAGATCCGGAGATGCAAAACTATATGTTCTGTGCTGAGCTTGAACCACGCTGCATTCCTCATCTGTTTGTGACAAAAGCCCCTGGTGTTGTTTCCCTGTTTTTCTCCTGCTGATTCTGTCAGAATGTTATGACTGTCGTCTTCAGTAGTTTTCCTGATGTTACAAAGATAGAGTAGTTCCTCTTCTGTTCTGAGGAGCATAAAAATCTGAAGCTCTGCAAATAAATTTGTCTCAGCCTTGCTGGGATCCCTCCAACTGGAGCCTGCTTCCCACCAACCATTGTCAGCAGTTCCTGCTCGCTGGTAAGTGCTGGTCACTTACAGGTGACCACCCAAACAATCCCTGACTATGTGGGAAGAAAATAATAGAAGGTGAGGAACCTTTAGGGTAAAGTGCACAGAATTATTTTATAGAATAGAGGAAATTGCACTGGAGGTTAAAAGATGGGACAAGCCGTGTTGAAGGAAAAGCATCTGTTCGCAGATGTCTTGCAGACAATGTTGCATAGAGAAGGTATAAAAGAAAGTTGAAAGCAGTTGCTTAAATCATAGATTTTATATTGGAATTGCAAGCTTTCTTTCCAGAAGAGGGCACATTAATCCCTCAGACCTAGTCTCATATTGGGCATGTAATCAAGGGACAATTGGATGCTTTGGGACCAGATCGAGTGCCTGTAGATGCTTCCTCCTTATGGAGAGAGATTAAAAGCATTATAGATCAAAATGAAATGAAAAGCAGTCACTCTGAAGAGGAGCCCGAGGATCTTCTGTCTACATGTTCTTTAAAAGAAGAAGCAGATTTTGCTTTCCCTCAGTTTCCCCTGCTCCCACAGTTTTACCGGTTCAGCCAGCCCCAAATAATTCTCAAAATTTTTAAGTAATTTAACTGATGAAACAGAGAAGTTATACATGAATTACTGAGAGGAATTCCCCTGATGTTGCAGGACCAGTCGCCAAAGCTACCTTGGCCTTTGAGGCAGCATGCTCACCCTTGCAGGCTAGTTTAAGAAAGGCTGGAGAAAAGGACTAGGATGTTTTTGGAAGGGGCCACTGAGTTGCATGCTGATGCTATTACTTGGAAGTCTGAAGATCCTGTCTGGGTTCATCAGTGGCTCCTAACCAAAGAAAACATAAAAGCAGCCCAGACACCATATAGAGGAGTGTACAAGTCCTTGGAATTCCCCTATTTTTGTAATAAAGAAGAAATCAGAAAAATGGCGATTACTGAAAGATTTAAGACAAGTAAGTCACACTACGGAATTGATGGGAGCCTTACAGTCTGGCTTTCCCTCTCTAGTTATGAGTCTACAAAATTGACCCAGTATTGTATAGATTTGAAAGATTGCTTTTATGCTGTTCCCTTACATCTGCATGACTGGAAGTGGTTTGCTTTTAGTGTTCCTTCTATAAATTTATCAGAACCCATGAAAAGATATCAATGGAAAGTTTTACCCCAGGGTATGGGAAAGAGAACCACATTGTGTCCAAAATTTGTAGCCTTCGGGGTACTAAAACATGCTATTCTAAAAGAATTATTATTCATTATATGGATGAAATTTTTACAGCTCATGAGAATTACAAACAACTACTAACATCATTTGCTGATTTAGAAATAGGACTCAAAAATTATGGTTTTGTTATAGCTGCTGAGAAGGTTCAAAGAACTATTCCTTATTATTATTTAGGCAAAATAATTACCAATACTACAATTTGTCCCCAGAAATTAAAAGTTAGGGCTGAACATCTTAGAACTCTGAATGATTTTCAAAAGTTGCTTGGGAACATTAGTTGGATTAGGCCAATGTTGAAAATTGCAACCAGAGAGCTGCAACCTATGTCTGATATGTTAAAAGGGAATTCTTCACGTACCTCCGAAAGAGTATGGATCAAGGAAGAGCTACAAGCTTTATCACTGGTACAGGAAGCTATTCAGCAAACTCAGATTGAAATAATATCAGCTCCTTTTGCCCAGCTGTCGTCGTTAATATTTCCCTCTCCAGATCTCCCAACTGGGGCCCTGTGGGACCCATGTCCAATTGAATGGCTGCATTTACCTATCAGCCCAGAGCGAGCTATCAAGCCTTATTGGTCTCTAATAGCAGAACTTAAGATTGTGGGAAGAAGGCAATGCAGACACTTAATGGGATTAAAGCCTTGGAAAAAGTGTTTACCTTATGAAACTCATCAATAATCTCCTTTAATACACACTTCTGATATATTTGCTATATCTTTGGCTGATTTTCCCCATAAAATTGATGATCATTATCCTGCACACAAACTTACAGGTTTTGCAAAACAACATCTACTTTTGCTCCCTAGAAACATGACCTCTACTCCCTTTCCTGTCCCCCTGCTATAAATGTATTTGTGGATGCTACAAAAGATGAAAGATGTTCTCTGATTCAAAATGAAGTTCAAATATCCTTTCAATTTGAATACAAATCAGTCCAACAGACTGAACTAAAGATGATAATGGCAGCCTTGGAAAAATAACCCCAAATTATAAATGTTTATTCAGATTCCCAATATGCTGTCAATGCTATGCAGCAATTAGAGACTGTTTGGATTTCCAAAAGGGGAGCTGCTTTTCAAGTGTTATTATCTAAATGGAAAAAATTATTAGAGGAAGACAACCCATGCTATATGGTCATATTTGAGCACATTCAGGTTTGCCTGGGGGCTTTAGTAGAAGAGAACCAACACGCTGATACATTGTTGGGGTCCGTTTCATTATTACAAGATGTTAAATGGTCTCATCAGTGACATCATCAAAATGCTTTGTTACAGAAACAATTCCACTTAACCAGAGAACAAGCTCAACTTATAGTTAAACAGTACCCTCCATGTTGAAAGTAAACATTGCTCCCTCACCTGCTTTTGCTGTCTGTCCTTCCAAGAGGCCTTATGCCCAATCACATTTGGCAATCAATGTTACCCATGTGCCGGCTTTTGGTAAATCTAAGTATGTGCATGTTCTTGTTGATGCCTTTTCTGTTTTTATCTTCAAACTACCCTTAGCAGGGGAAGCAGTGATCAATGCTATGAGCTGTGGCCTATCTCAGAGTCTGCAAAATTTTGAAAACAGATAATGTACCTGTCCATACCTCTTCTGCATTTCAACAATTTTGTTCAGATTATCAGATTTCTCATATAACAGGTATCTCATGTAATCCCAAGGACAACTGCGGAATGTGCCAATGGTATGATAAAATGTCATTTCAAAATTAGGGAGGGGAGGACTTCCGGTTAAGATGGTGGCGTAGGTAACATGCCAAAGCAGCCTAGGGGGGAAAAAGACCAAAAAAACTCAGCAAAATACACACTTTTACTAAAAAGTGAGGTGTATAGGAAATTGAAGCGACAGCAGAGAAGTAGAAGAGTTCCAGAGCATCCAGAGCCTGCACAGGTGGGAAAAGCAGCTCCAGCAGCTCGGCCAACCGCCGCTGCTGTGGCGCACCAGAAAGCCGCCAGGCTCGGCTCGAGCCGCAGGAAAAGCCAGGTACGGGAGCTTTCCCTCACACCGCACTCTCCGCAACTCGGGAAATGTGAGGGGAGAGCGGCAGCGAGCAGTGGAGGAGCAGACCTCAAGGTAGAAGAACACGTGGAGCAGCGAGAGAACCAGAGCAGCTGTGGCTCCCTCCCCTCCCCCTCTGCCAGAGCCCAGCTCCGGCAAACAGAACAGCAGCCCGGGACCCGGCCACACCAACTTGGGCTGACAGTGGGACCCAAGCAGGAGCAGAGTTCGGCAGCAACATCAGCGGCTCCGGCACCGGTAACAGCGGCCCCAGCAGCAGCAGACCCAGAAGTGGCAGCAGCGGTGGACTCGGCAGCAGCAACTTCAGGGGGAGCAGCAGCCGTGGACACAGCAGCAGCAGCTTCAGCAGCAGTGGTGGCTCCAGCAGTGGCAGCTACAGCATTAGCAGAGGCAGCAACAGTGGTGGGTCCAGCAGCAACACCTTCAGCAGCAGTGGCTACAGTCCCGGCAGGGGCAGCTTGAGCAGCAGCAGTTCCAGCAGCAGGGGTGCTGATCTTCAGGGCCACACTTGCCAGGCTCGGTTTGCCCCACAGGAAAAGCAAGTGCCCAGCTCCAGAAATCAGAACAGCAGCCCGATGACCCAGGCAGCAACTTGACTGAGACAAAAACATCCAAGGTAACTGGGATTGCACCAGGGAAGGGTCTCACTTGGTTGCAAGCTGACTTGGATCCTTCAACAGACCAGAAATATTAACCTCTTTGTTGATAGAGGATCTGGTCGTTATAATAACTACTCTTGCATACATACTTGGAGCTGTTTTTGATTGAATGTGTACAGTGTTTAGTTAAATTTTAGAATCTACCTGTATTTTATTCCACTCAGCCTGCTTGAATACTCCTAGAGCAGGGACTCAACCCCTAAGAACATCTTTGTAGATACTCTGAGAGTCTTAAGAGCCACACCTAACACCTTAAGGTCCTACCCTGAAAATATATTACATCAAATCAATTGATACAGCTAAGAATACACAGCTAGCTAGAAAATCAAAGCATTAACTTAAACCAAGATGCAAAAATATATACATTATAACACAAGAAACACTAAAAAGCAAGACGATATAAACCCACCTAAAAGTATTAATGCATCAGAAATGTCCTCCAGTGAGAAAGAGTTAGAGGAAATGCCTGAGAAAGAGTTCAAAAGAATGATTGTAAATATGTTCAAAGAAGTCAGAGAACAAATCAAAGGAGTCAAAGAGGAACTTAAAGAGGAAATCAAAGTAATCAAAGAAGACACAGGACACCAATTTCATGAAATAAAGAAGGCAATATAAGACATAAATAAGGAAATAGAAATAATAAAGAAAAACCAGTCAGAATTACTAGCAATGAAGAACACAGTTAATGAAATAAAAAACTCTGTAGAAAATCTCACCAGTAGGATGGATGAGGGAGAGGACAGAATATCTAAGCTAGAAGACCAAGTGGCAGACCTAATGCAGTCCAACAAAGAGAAAGACAAACTTATAGAAAAGTATGAGTGGGAATTTCAAGATATTCGGGACACTATGGAAAGATCCAATATAAGAATTCAGGGCATAGTAGAAGGAGAAGAACTCCACTCCAGAGGCATAGTAGGCGTCTTCAACAAAATCATAGAAGAAAATTTCCCCCAAATTGGGAAAGAGGTGCCAATGCAGATACAGGAAGCCTTTACAACCCCAGCCAGAAAAAACCCAGAAAGAACCTCTCCTCGCCATATTATAATCAAACTTCCAAACACACACACCAAAGAAAAAATATTGAAAGCAGTTAGAGAGAAAAATCAAGTTACCTACAAAAGCAAGCCCATCAGGATTACAGCAGATTATTCAACACAAACTTTTAAAGCCAGAAGGGCTTGGAGTGATATATTCCAAATTCTGAAAGATAACAACTGTCAACCAAGGTTACTTTATCCTGCAAAGTTATCCATTCAAATAGATGGAGAAATAAGGACATTCCATGACAAAAGCAGGTTAAAGGAGTATTTGAAGACAAAACCAGCTCTACAGAAAATACTTGATAGAATCCTCCATGCTCAAGAAAAGGAAAAGTCACATATACGGAACCTAGAAAAAACAAGCAATACTCAAATACTAGTTAACTGAAGAGAGCACAGGTAGAACCAGAAACACACACACACACACAAAAATGGCAAACAAAAATACACACCTTTCAATAATATCTCTTAATATCAACGGCTTCAATGCCCCAATGAAAAGACATAGATTTGCAGACTGGGTTAAAAAGCAGGATCCTACAATTTGTTGTCTCCAAGAAACTCACCTTTCTACAAAGGATAGACATTATCTTAGGGTGAAAGGTTGGAAGATGGTGTTTCAAGCAAATGGGCCTAGAAAACAAGTAGGGGTTGCTATCCTAATATCAGACAGGGTAGACTTTAATCCGATGTTAGTCAAGAAAGATCAGGAAGGTCACTTTATATTGATTAAGGGCACACTCCAACAGGAGGACATTACAATCCTAAACATATATGCACCTAACATGGGGGCTCCCAAACTCGTCAAACAAACACTATTAGAACTAAGGTCACAGATAACACCAAACACAGTGGTGGTGGGTGACTTTAACACCCCACTCTCATCAATTGACAGGTCATCCCGGGAAAGAATAAACAGAGAGGCATCTGGACTAAATGAGGTCATAGAAGGAATGGACTTAACAGATATATACAGGACATTTCATCCAAAGGCTGCAGAATATACATTCTTTTCAGCAGCACATGGAACATTCTCTAAAATAGACCATATATTAGGACAGAAAGCAAAACTTAACACATTCAGGAAAATTGAAATAATTCCTTGCATTCTATCTGACCACAATGGAATTAAACTACAAATCAGTAGCACGAAAGGCTACAGAGCATACACAAAATCATGGAAACTAAACAAGACACTACTAAATGATGAATGGGTCAATGAAGAAATCAAAAAGGAAATCAAAACATTTATAGAGTCAAATGATAATGAGAACACAACATACCAAAATCTCTGGGACACAATGAAGGCAGTTCTAAGAGGTAAATTTATAGCCTTGGGTGCCTATATTAAGAAATTAGAAAGGTCGCAAGTAAACGACCTAATGCTTCTCCTTAAAGCCTTGGAAAAAGAAGAACAAGGCAAACCAAAAATCAGTAGACGGGAAGAAATAATAAAGATTAGGGCAGAAATTAATGAAATAGAAACAAAAAGAACAATCCAAAGAATTAATGAAACAAAGAGTTGGTTCTTTGAAAGGATAAACAAGATTGATAAACCCTTAGCAAATCTGACCAAAAGAAAGAGAGAAGAGACACAAATTAATAAAATCAGAGATGAACAAGGTAACATCACAACAGATTCCAGAGAAATTCAAAAAATCATAGGGACATACTATAAAACCATATACTCCACAAAGTATGAAAATCTGAAAGAAATGGATGATTTCCTTGATCTATATGACCTACCTAAATTAAATCAAAATGAGATTAATCACTTAAATAGACCTATAACAAACATGGAGATCCGAACAGTTATCAATAATCTCCCAACTAAAAAAAGCCCAGGCCCGGACGGATTCACTGCTGAATTTTACCAGACTTTTAAGGAAGAGCTAACACCATTGCTTCTTAAGCTTTTCCAGGAAATAGAAAAAGAAGGAATTCTACCAAACTCCTTCTATGAGGCCAGCATCACCCTGATACCAAAACCAGGAAAAGATAGAACAAAAAAAGAAAATTACAGACCAATCTCCCTCATGAACATAGATACAAAAATTCTCAACAAAATATTGGCAAACAGAATACAAGAATATATCAAAAAGATCATTCACCCTGACCAAGTAGGCTTTATCCCAGAGATGCAGGGATGGTTCAACATATGCTAATCTATAAATGTAATACATTACATAAACGGGTTGAAGGACAAAAATCACATGATCATCTCATTAGATGCAGAGAAAGCATTTGACAAAATCCAACATCCCTTCATGATAAAAGTCCTACAGAGACTGGGAATAGAAGGAACATATCTCAATATAATAAAGGCTATTTATGACAAGCCTACAGCCAACATATTACTAAATGGGGAAAACCTGGAAGCTTTTCCACTAAAATCAGGAACAAGACAAGGGTGTCCACTGTCCCCACTTCTATTTAATATAGTTTTGGAAGTCTTAGCCATAGCAATAAGGCAAGAGACACACATAAAAGGGATATAAATTGGAAAGGAAGAAATCAAGTTATCATTATTTGCAGATGACATGATTCTATACATAAAGGACCCTAAAGACTCTACTAGCAAGCTGTTAGAGCTGATCAAAACCTACAGCAATGTAGCAGGATACAAAATAAATACACAGAAATCAGTATCCTTCATATATGCTAACAACAAACACACAGAGGATGAAATCGGAGAATCACTCCCATTCACAATTGCATCAAAAAAAATAAAGTACCTTGGAATAAACCTAACCGAGGAAGTAAAGAATCAATACAATGAGAACTTTAAAACACTCAAGCAAGAAATTGCAGAAGACACTAGAAAGTGGAGAAACATCCCTTGTTCCTGGATTGGAAGAATCAATATTGTGAAAATGGCAATCTTACCTAAAGCAATCTACACATTTAATGCAATCCCTATCAAAATTCCAAAGGCTTTCTTCATGGAAATAGAAAAAAAACAATCCAAATATTCATTTGGAATCACAAAAAACCTCGAATATCTGAAATAATACTGAGCAACAAAAAAGAGGCTGGTGGTATCACCATACCTGATTTTAACCTATACTACAGAGCCATAGTAACAAAAACAGCATGGTACTGGCACAAAAACAGACATGTAGATCAGTGGAACAGAATAGAGGACCCAGATGTAAGCCCAAGTAGCTATAGCCACCTGATATTCGATAAAAATGCCAAAAATACTCATTGGAGAAGAGACAGCCTCTTCAGCAAATGGTGTTTTGAAAACTGGATATATATCTGTAGAAGGATGAAAATAGATTCTTCTCTCTCGCCGTGCACACGAATTAAGTCCAAATGGATTAAAGACTTTAACATCAGACCGGAAACTCTGAAACTGCTAGAGGAAAAAGTAGGGGAAACCCTTCAACATATTGGTCTTGGCAAAGACTTTCTGAATACAACCCCAATTGCTCAGGCAATAAAACCACAGATTAACCACTGGGACCTAATGAAATTACAAAGATTTTGCACTGCAAAGGACACAGTGAAAAAAGCAAAGAGGCAACCTACAGAATGGGAAAAAATCTTCGCCAGCTATATATCTGATAAAGGATTAATATCTAGGATATACAAAGAACTCAAAAAGTTAAATAATAAGGAATCAAACAAGCCAATCAAAAAATGGGCTATGGAGCTAAATAGAGAGTTCTCAAAGGAAGAAATACGAATGGCATATAAGCATCTAAAAAAATGTTCTACGTCACTAGTTATCAGGGAAATGCAGATTAAAACTACATTGAGATTCCATCTCACTCCTGTCAGATTGGCAACCATCATGAAAACAAATGATCATAAATGTTGCGGGGATGTGGAAAAAAAGGAACCCTTCTGCACTGCTGGTGGGAATGCAATCTGGTCCAGCCATTGTGGAAAACAGTGTGGAGGTTCCTAAAACAGCTAGAGATTGATCTACCATATAACCCAGCTATAGCACTCCTAGGCATATATCCAAAAGACTCATCACATTTCCTTAGAAGTACGTGCTCAACCATGTTTATTGCTGCTCAATTTATAATAGCTGGGAAATGGAACCAGCCTAGATGTCCATCAACAGATGAGTGGATAATGAAGATGTGGCACATTTATACAATGGAGTTCTACTCAGCGGTAAAGAAAAATGAAGTTATGAAATTTGCATAAAAATGGATGGACCTGGAAAGTATTATACTTAGTGAGGTAACCCAGACCCAGAAAGCCAAGAGCCACATGTTCTCTCTCATATGTGGATCCTAGCTACAGATGACTGGGCTTCTGCGTGAGAATGAAAATACTTAGTAGCAGAGGCTAGTAAGTTAAAACGGAGACTTAAGGGTAGAGAAAGGAAGGGGGGAGGATACTTAATAGGTTGATATTGTATATATGTAATTACAATGATTGTAATGGGGAGGTAATATGATGGAGAATGGAATTTCAAATGGGAAAGTGTGGGGGTGGGAATTACCATGGGATATATTTTATAATCATGGAAAATGTTCATAAAAATTAAAAAAAAAAGAAAATTAGGGAGGGGGGAAAGGGAGCATTATTGACACCTAACAATAAAATATCTACCATACTATTCACTTTAATTTTTTTTTTAATTTTTGTTACTTTTATTTATTTGAGAGCAACAGACAGTCAGAAAGAGAAAGAGAGAGAGAGAGAATAGGCGTGCCAGGGCTTCCAGCCCTGCAAACGAACTCCAGATGTGTGCACCCCCTTGTGCATCTGGCTAACGTGGGTCCTGCGAAATAGAGTCTTGAACCGGTGTCCTTAGGCTTCACAGGCAAGCACTTAACCGCTAAACCATCTCTCCAGCCCTAAATTTTTTTAGTATAGGGAAAGATGGTCTTACTGCTGCAGAAAGACATTGGGGAGCCTCTTATAATGGGTCTATAAGAGTGTTATGGGCGGGATATAATGTCTGGCCAATGGCAGGGCCCGGATCCAGTATTGCACTGGAGCCCAGGTTATGTGTGTTTTCCCACGGAAAAATGTTCAGCCTGTGGGGGTGCCTGAAAGACTCACTCCACCAGTGGAAGATGAAGATGGAGAAGGTCCAAAAAGGGATCCGCCGGTTGTTGCTGGAAAGAGAAGGAGATCCAGATGAGCCACGCACAGCAAAAGAATGAGAGTGAACTCCCCAACATGGAGTCAGATAAGGATGCTAGTAAATGACAGAAGACAGATGATTTGAGAACAAGGTAAAAAAAATGGCACCTGAGGTACTGTTCCTGGCAATGCTGGCCTTGCTTGCTGTGCAGACACAAGGAGAGACTTACTGGACATACATTCCTGATCCACCTACATTGCATGTTGTTACTTGGGGAAAAATGATATCCCTCTATATGTTAACGATACTCACATTCTGGGACCAACTCCTGGATCTGATTGTATCACCCTGCAAGTTAAAAAGTTTCCTTTCACAAAGTTGTGGAGCATTGGATTGACATTAGGCGTCTTAATTGTGATCTACCTACTAAAAGTATGTCTAGGTGGGGTGATGTGTTATTCTTTAAAATCACTTGGGATTAACATGCATTTGCTGAAATTAAAAAAATAGAAAAGGGGAAGCTGCAGGGAGCTAGCTTGGGGTGGCTCTCACATAGGTCTGAAGGAGTGTGGCCTGGGCTCAAGCTCAGCTCCCAAGAAGTCTGTTTTATACCCAGGGATGCGAAACAATATGTTCTGTGCTGAGCTTTTTAACCACGCTGCATTCCTCATCTGTTTGTGACAGAAGCCCCTGGTGTTGCTTCCCCATTTTCCTCCTGCTGATTCTGTCAGAATGTTATGACTGTCATCTTCAATTGTTTTCCTGATGTTGGAAAGATAGAGCAGTTCCTCTTCTGTTCTGAGGAGCATAAAAGTCTGAAGCTCTGCAAATAAACTTGTCTCAGCCTTGCTGGGATCCCTCCAACAGGAGCCTGCTTCATTCCCACCAACCATTGTCAGCAGACCTTGCTCGCTGTTAAGTGTTGGTCACTTACATGAGTCAGGCAGGGACAGGTGCTGGTACTTACCCACTCGGAGACCCTGGCCAGATGAGCATGCCAAAGCCTCATCGCCTCACCAACATCAGACAGTTACAGACCTGGCCCCCAGTGCAGTCACTAGTCCTGGGCATAGAGTTACAGACCTGTTCTACAGGACATGGTGAAGATTAAGTTACCAAGTATATAGTTCCATGAACATTAGGAACCCTCCACAAATGTCACCTTAGGCAAAGTCCCCATTTTTTCATCTAGGAAGAGAGGCAGCGCTTTGTGCAAGGTCACTCTACAAACAAGCCAAGATTCTTCTGGTTCCTGAAGTTATCTTCTATTTGGACAGCAGGGAGAGGATCAAAAGTGAGAAATTTGGGGGTGGATACACTGCCTTTCCCCTCCTGACACGGTATGGGTGTGGGGGAGGGCAAGATCAGGAACAGGGAGAGGATGTGTACAGAGACAAAGGGGGATGGGGTCACAGGGCAGGCACCAAGAAAAGTGCTACGAAAATCAAAGGGCTCCTGGAAGACAATAGTTTATGGGGCTATTGTGCTTTGGCCCAGATCATCCAGCTGGGACTGAATGGATTTCCAGCCATGTCCTCCTCTCCCACTAGGGTGCTTTGAGGGGTCATCTGGGTTCAAGGAGGTGACAGCTGCTCTGGATGGTAAAAGGCAGCAAGCAAATGTCTGTGGATGATGATGGAAGAAGATAAGTTTTGTAACTGGTGACTGAAAGGAGCCCTCTGAAGTCAGTTCACGTTTGGTTAGACCCAATCTGGACATCTTTTTCTTCATCCCTTTTCCACTGAGTCTCGCATGGCTACTCAAAGGTCATCCACAGAGAGGCAGGAGCAACTGCCTTCAAATGCACAGGATCGACATAAAGACAGGCGTCTGTAATTCCAGCATGCCTACAGCAAGAAAGGAGGCAAAGACAGGAGAATTGCCCTTAGGCTCATCGACCTAGCTTGGCAAAACACAGCAATGAATGTGAGACACTCCTTCAAATTAGATAGAAGGTGAGGAGTGACATCTGAGGTTGTCACCTGGTTTCCATGTGTGCACTGCAGCATACATATGCCTGCATTCACACATATGATCAACACGTGCATACATACAAACACCAAAAAAAAAGTGCAATTCTAGGCTGAGACGAAGATTCATAGCAGGGCTGAGCAGATGACGGCACAGTGGGTGCAATCCCAGTGCTGGGAGGTGGCTCTCTTTGACTTATTAGCTAGCTAGTCTAGCGAATCGGTGAGCGGGAGGTTCAGTGAGAAACCCTGTCTCAAATGATAGTAAGGTGGAGATCAATACAGAGCAACACTTAGCGTCATTTAGCTTACACACACACACATGCATGAGAAGCCACCAAACACGTGTGCTTCACACATATGAACATGCATACACACATGTATACCGCACACACACAAGTACACTGTAAGTATCTCAGAGTTCTCTACCCATCTCCCATTTCTCTTCTCTTCCAACCAGCCATGCTCTAACTGAAATAGCTCAGTGGTAGAAGGGCCCTGAAAGTAAAATCACCCATCTATGATATTTGCATATCAACAGCCTGAGATGTCAGTCATCCCAGGATTCCACACCCCTTTTCTGGTACATTTGTGTCTCACCACTCCCTCCCCTACCACAAGAAAAGCACAGTTGAGCCAGTGTTGACAAGTGTTCTCCCTCTGTGAAGTCAAGCAAGGGCTGAGATCTGCTTAGTTACAGACAGGTTTTAGGGAAGCTCACAGCTAAACTGGTCAAGGGCTAAAGGTGCCACCCTCTATGTGGGTAGGGCTTGAAGTAGTCTTGGCATTCTAGGGGTTGTTGGGTACCTTAGGCAAGGTGCTTAGGTCTCCCAAACTGCTAGCAGGGCTATCCAACAAAAATGTTGGAGATCTAGAAAAGTATTTTTGGCTCTGCCAGGAGAAAAGCAAATTACAAAGTCAAAACTAATAAATGTTTAATTAAATGTGCTCAGAAGGCAGGACTGTGTCCACATATTAAATTGCTCAATTAATTATTCCTAAAAATATAATTATAGGTGAAAACTATTTAGATTTTCTCACTTTACAAGAATTTCCAGGTATACTCAATCATTTGTAAGAAATCACAACCATTTGTAAAGTAACGCTTTATGGCCAAGTAAGAGAAAAATTAATTTTTTAAATTCTTTCAGAAATTTTATAAAGAAGGGCTATCTATAATGTAATTTTTTAGCTTACTGTGATGAGAGTTGGGGGCTGGGCCACCCAAACAAAGGTATCCAAGGACATGCCACTCAGTCCCTGAACTCAGGGCTACCATCAACTAGCCTTCTGGGAAACCTTGCATGAGTCACTTGAGATCTTTGAGCTTCAATTTCTTCCCATCCTGAAATATCCAGGGGTCAGTGACTCAACCACGTGAGCTTGTGAGGACCCAAAGCTAAAGTGCCAGGGAGAGAAGTGGAAAGTTGGGCAGTGTGAATCTTAAGAGGACACCAAGGGGTCAAGAACAAAGAAAGAGTAGAGTCGTAGTCCCTTAGCAACCAGTGTCCAATCTGAGGAATGCCTCATCAGATGGCTTGGCCATAAGGACATCAAAGAATGTACTCACTGCCATAGAAGAGAGAGTACCTGAGGTCAGGTCCCCAGACCCAATATAAAATGCCAGGTGCTGTGGTGTGCGTCAGTAATCCCAAAATGTCCATGTGAGAAGGGAGGTAACGACAGAAGGTGCTGGAATCTCGAGGGCCAGCTTGGTGAACGCGGCAATGAAGAAGAGCCCTACACCACCGAGAGGAAGGTAGGCAGGGAAGCTGTACTCTGACCTCCACGCACGCGTCGTGGCATCACATGACCCCCCCCCCCCCGTTCTCACACACACAAAGAATAAATCTAGTACAGTAAACACATCAGCCAGCAGTGAACTTGCGCCGTTTTCACTCGTGCTCTCTCTTCTGCTCAGGACCCTCCGAGGGCGCAGGCTCACACCAGTATCCACACTGAGTTGGGGCAGGCAGCACCACTATATGGAGGGGAATCCCGGTCCTATGCGCACTTGACTGAGAAGTTGTTATGCAGCCCGGGACTATCTAAGTGTATTATCGTTTAAAATTAAAAAAAAAAAAACACACCAAAAAGTCTAAGATAAATGAGATGTCAAAAATTAGAAAGCCATACAAGCGGCGACTCGGGTCTAGTCTGAGAGTGCCCAGCCCTCCTCATCACGGCACGCACAGGCCTCTGGTTCTCCGGAACAGGAAATGGGTTCGTGGAAACCCGTGGGTCGAACTCGGGCCCCGGGGCCCTAAGGCGCCCAGCGGCCGGGCGGCGCAACCCAGGCTCGGAGGGAGCGCGGGGAGCCGAGCGCGGCCCGGGGCGGCCCCCGCGCGGAGGGGCCCCGCCGACCCCGGCCCGCGCCCCGCCGACCCCGGCCCCGGCCCGCGCGCCATTCCCGCGGGAGCCCGCCGCCGCTGGAATTTTGGGTCTCAAATCCAAGCTACTGCCTGGTTATCCGCAGGGTTTTTGTTTATTTTCCCCCTGTTTACAAATACAACAGCCCCCGCCCCACCCACCCGTTGCCTGTTGATTCGGAGAGCAAAGGCCGACACGTGACACGCGGACGTGAAGCCCCTCTGGGGCGGGTGCTGACGGGGGTGAAAGAGGGAGGTGGGCGCCCTCAGCGCTCCCCACCCGGGGCTCCAGATACACAGCGCTCCCACACTTCTCTTGCTTTTGCGCCGCCTCTACGCGCTCCCTCGCTGAGAAGTCTGCGGCGCTGACCACGCTGGGGTCTCCGAAGCCTCCCTGGCAGGCTGGGATTCGGACTGGCCCTCATGGCTGCCTGGAGAAGGAGGATGACCTTGGGCTCGCAGAGTCTTGCAAGGATTTTCAAGCTCATGATCAGCTAAGAATTGACACAACAAAGGACACCGGCCTGCGGTGGCAGCTTTAGCATCAGAGGTTGAAGAGACCCTGAGCAGAGCCGGTCAATACCCACCATGGCCCGCATAACAGTCTCTTCCTTTCCCGTCTGTTCCTCCCAGTTTTAGTGCAGCCACATAGTCAGTGTGGTTGAATGACAAAGGAATGGTGCCCGCAGCGGTGAAGAGACAGCTATGATGTTCCTCACTGGGTTTTGTAGCCGAGGAGGAGTGAGTCAGGGTCTATGAAATGATCCTGGGCAACTTACTTGACGTCTGTGAGTCTCTTTGTTTATATGAAAAGGGAAGACTGTGGACTGGGGTGCATGTTACCAAGGGTTGGAATCTGAGTTCGGATCCCCAGTACCCATGTAAAATCTGGGCGTTGTGATGTGTGTCTGTAATCCTGGTGTTGTGAAGGTGGAAACAGGACCCCCAGCATCCATATAAAACGCCAAAGGCTGTCTCCTTTCCCCATAGTGAAGAAGTGAAGACAGGCAGATTGCTCGGGTTTGCCAGCTGGCTGGTCTAGCTGAACTGGTAAACCGCAGGTTCAGAGAGAGACTTGGTTTCACAAAGTAAGGTGGGGAGTGTCTTGAAGAAGACATTTGACATTGACCCCTGGCCCTCTCACATACACCTACACACATGTGTTGTACACATAAAAACATGTATATACTCATGCACAACAAACATACACCAAAAAAGACAAAAAAAGCAAAGAGGAAGATAACCGCAAAGGGCTCACAGTCTTTTATTCAACAGCCTTGGACGATGTTTAATTCTGAAGATGTTTCAGAATTCTGAGAGTCCCTGATTTCAGAAAGATACTCCGTGTGTATAATGCCTGTCATGCAGGGACTGGAGCCACATGCAGTAAGGCTTCTGCAGTGACTCACTGAAGCAAATAGTCATACTAAGTTGGGCAAACCAGGGACCATAAATAAACTCACATTACTTGTGGTCAGATTTTTGCCAATGAAATCAATAAACAAATTGAAATCAGTTTCCATTTTTGTGGATGATGATGTTGGTAAAGTTGTCAAAACTTTTGTTGGTTTGGCTTTAGTTAAACTAAACTGTGTTGCCTAGAGAATTTTGGAATTTCAGTGAGGCCATTGTGGAGCCATGCTTATCTGATAGTGTCCTGACAGAAGTATGAGAGAACCAACACTAGACACTTTAGCCTGGTGGTCATCACAGTGTGTCCTTTGGAAATGTTGCTGTATGTGCTTACTGATACATAGTGTCATCACTGCCATCCCTGGGGTCATGTGGTCAGGAAGAAATGACTAGTGAGCACAATGCTGTTGAAAACACTAATCTCGCAAACTCTAAGCATCCATTGAACACCTCCCATGTACCAGGCACAATGCCTATGTGATGGACTAGGACTTCACACTCTGGTTCTGTTTCATCCTTGGTACTTAGCCCAGAGCCTTGGAATGGTAGTTTAATAACCATTTCAAGATTGCCTCAGGGAGCTGGGATTTTTTTTTTTTTTTTTGAGTAGTCATTTCCTCCAGATGGAAGTACTCCTTCCTGGAGGGAGGCTTATAAGACTTAGGAAGTAAATGAAATTTACAAGACTCAGAAGTTACTGACGCCAAGGTTCATGAGGTCCCTACTCAAGGTTATACAAGTAGTAATGATCTCTGGCAAGAGAGGACTCAAGCTAGCAGAGCTGTCTACAAGGTAGGCGCTCCAGGGATGCAGGTTTCTTGAGCTGTCGCCTGTGCTGGGTGGGCTTTTCAGTGATTTGGCTGCCTTTGAGTTACTTGTGCTTCTGTAAGTAACCTTTCATTCATGTGCTTATAAGTAATCCCAGTACACTCACTGGCTCATCAAGCTAGACTTAGATGGAATCATTTCTTAGGTTCATGCCCTCTCTGAAGTGAATAGGCATTTATTCATATCTACTCCAGAAAGGTCACACAGCAGGGATTCACACCCTAGTAGATCAGCTGGAAAATATTTTAAATAAGAAAGAAAAAGTTGAGCATGACAAATCTAGCACATGGAGAAAACAGGCTAATTTGCCGCTATGGTTTGAATCTGAAGTGTCCTCCACAGGCTTCCACTGTGAATGCTTCCCCATTATGATGGCTGGAAAAATCTCTGAAACCCTGGGCCAAAATCACCTTTCCCTCTCTTTAGTTGAGCTCACAGCTATGAGAAAAGTAACTATTACACTTAGGTTAAGCCTAGAGATCAAAGATTTCACAGTGTCAAAATGATGGCCAGGCATGGTGGCACACATCTCTAATCCCAGGACTCAGAAGGCAGAGGTAGGAGGATTGTTTGAGGCCACCCTGAGACTACATAGGGAGTTCCAGGTCAGCATGGGCTAGAGCAAGACCCTACCTTGAAAAATAACAACAAAATTTTTTTGTTTTTCTGAAATGAAGGCTGTAAGACGGCTGGGGAAGCACGCCAGCAGAGTAGGCTGCCTGAGCAAGAGCAGTACAGTGTGACCCACAACCCGTCAGCGCATGACAGAACGCCTGCCACATCCGGCAGCTACAGAACACACCCACCTGCCTTCCACAGTGCACAGCACTCTCTCCAGAGCAAGGCACGTGTGTGGCCACAAAAGAAGCCTTCATAAATTTAAGGTGATGTGAGTCATTTCAAGGATCTTTTCTGATCACAATGATATAAAACTAGAAATCATCAATGGAAGGAAATTCAGAAGCTTTGCATCAGAATTAAATATCTGTAGCCAGACATGGTGGTACACACCTTTAGACTCAATATTCAAGAGGCTGAGGTAGGAGAATCATAGTGAGTTCCAGATCAACTTGGGTTGGAGTGAGACCTTGCCCTGGAAAACAAACAAACAAAAAAACTACAAAAAAGCTAAACATCAAAGAGTCAATGAAGTAGTCAAAGGAAAGTTGAGAAATTCCTTGGAACAAATGAAAATGGAAACACAACATTTCAAAACCTTTAAGATACAGATGAAATCACCTTGGAACTCTATAGTAGGAAGTGCTGGCAGCAGATGAGGTAGAATAGGGTCTGGGGGTGAAGTGCTTGTCTTGTAAACATGAGGACTGAGTTTAGATCCCCAGAGAATATAAGATGTTGGGTATGGTGATGTGCACCTGTAATCCTAGCACTGGGAAGGTGGACATGGGGGATCTCAGGCTCACTGGCTAGCTAGTCTATCTGAATCAATGACTCAAAGAATAAGGTGGACAGTGACTGAAGAAGATCCCAACATCGACCTCTGGCCTCCACACACAGGGGCACACATACATATAAACATGCACACACACACCACACCTACTATAAAAAGGAAGAACCCTGAGAAAGCTGGGGCGAGCCCGGAACATCTTGTTATCCAGAAAGTACATGTTCAAAAAATTAGTGTGGAGAATTCAGAAGAGCAAAACAGCTATACCTGGCCATTTCTAGAGCAATTTCAATGTAAGGAAGGAAGGAAGGAAAGTTGTGGCTGATAGCCCACCAGAAGCAATAGGAACCCGGAGCACACAGTGTCATGAAAGCACAGAGCACCATTAGCACAAGAATGAGCCATGAAAGTGGTCTGACCAGATGGTAGAAATGCATGATGTGAACTTCATTATTGCTTGTTGTTCTCCTGCTTCTTAGAAAACCACAGTAGCATCCAGTGGTGGGTGGTAGCATCATGCTGACAATGTGTACTCAGAAACTTCAGGAAAATAAAATCCGTCATACTGTTATTGCAAACTTTCTGTAACCATGAAATGTGTTAAATATATATGCACAAGTGAAGATGAAGAGCCCATTGCTCTGCTGTGAGATCCTTACTGCTGCTCTGTCGTCTCTGCAGAGTCCTGACTCTTGTCCAAGAGACCTGCACAGCTTGGCCCCTCTCCTACCCATGTCCTGTGCTTTCTCACCTGTCTCAGCCACACTGAGCCCTCAGTGTTTCTGTAATGTGCCGGGCATTCTCCTGCCTCTGAGAGTGTGCATGTGCTGTTTGCTTTGTTTGGAGTGTGGTCCTCCCAGGGATCCATGCGGGGCTCTTCTTGCTGCCTCCAGGATTACTCTTCAATGTACCCCTGGGAGTTTTGACAATAGCTCTTCACCCATACTGTGACCTCTGACCATCTACCTACTTTAACTTCATTTCTTCCTACCTGAAGCTTTTGGCAGCCAGCCCTCGGGGACAAGGCTCTTGCACAGACTTCTGTTTGTATTTCCTGACACTTTAATGGGGTTTCCCTGGGGAGCACCCTTTTTATTGCAAGCAGGAACTCTGGATTTTCCTTCTGCCCCCTGGCTTAGAAGGAGGGAGGAGGGTTCAGCAAATGTCCCTAAGTGTGCAGCGCAGGCCCAGGCCAGGATCACCCCTACAACCACCTGAGTGACATGGAACACATCTACAAAGAGCTGCCATTTCCTAGGCTATGACAGGGAAAACCAGATTAAGTCAAGCGCAGAAGAAAATAAGGCAACCCAGGTGGGGTCTATGATTTCCATTTCAAAGGTTAGGAAAGTGGGGCTCAGAGAAGAAAGGTGATTCACGAAAGCACACACAGGCCTGGACTCTTGAGGGAGTTGGCAAAAGTGCCTCACCCTACCCACCCGCACAAACTTTTTTGGAGTTTCAGTCCCATCCAGCTCTACCACTGTCCCCTCTGGGATACATTCTCCAGTCTGAGTTTGTGAAGAGCAGTGACACACTTGGACATGCCACACCTAGCACAGCAAATGCCCATTGGTAGCACTCAGACGCTGGGAAGACATGTGTAACATTGGCTCAGTCATGACACCATACAGTGTCACCAGTCCAAGACCCAGAGTATCTCAAAGGTGATGGTCAGGCAAGCAGGATCAGTCTCTCCTGAATCCCTTGGGATACTCTAGGGACCAAGACTGGATTCCATAGCCTGGTGCCAGCCTCAGGTGTTCGGCTTTGGAATTTGCTGCCAGGCCCTCTGGACAGAGCTTAGAGGCCCCAGAGACTGCCTCTCCCTCCTCCATAAGACTTTGCTCCTCTGCTCCAAATGCCCTTCACATGAAAATGCACTTTCTCATTTGACCAAGGCAGCCAGTTCCACTGGAGCATGGCTCAGTCCCCAGGCTGTTGGCTGAATGTTGAGAAATGCAGACCCAGCCTGAAATGCAACTTTCTCAGCTTTAATTTCACGAGTTTGTAATGCCAGCACCCTCCATCCTTCTCTGCCATCCATTTCCTATCTAGCATTAACAGCAACTCCAAGATGGTTTTCCCCAGTCACAGAACAGTAGAAGCCTTCAGACCCTGTAGCCACTCAAGATGGACAGCAACTGCCACTCACAGTTGCTAGCCTTTGCTCCTAGCTAGGAAATGGAGCCCCCTGGTCCTGTAATGCTCTCAATGGCTGTTTACCAAGCACTTCTATAGCAGGCAACACTCTAAATCTAGGGTTATTCAGCAGATAATGACCTGACATTGACCTTTGCACAGGCTCCTCCCCTACTGGACTCATGCTCTTGCTTTGCCTGTTTTTTTGTTTTTGTTTAGTTTTTTTTTTTTTTTGTCTTGTTTTAACTTCTTCAAGATTCAGTTCAAACTCATCTCCTCTGGAAAAGCTTCTGATTGTGTCTAGGGAAAGCTGATGGCTCTTTCTTTGCGGTCACAACACTGTGTTCATGTGCGTCTGTAGCACTCCATTTCCTTATTCTGTAAGGGCCAATAAGTAAAGAGCAGTAGGTGCAGAATTCCCACAACCCCTCCCACTTTCCCTCGTTACCAGCACCTTTCATTACTGTGGCACATCTGCTAGAATGGATGAGTTGGTATGTGTTCATATTAACTAAAGCCTATGGTTCATTTACAGAGTTCACTCTGTTGTGTGGTCTATGGGTCTAACGAATGACTAATGTCATGTATCTACCACGATGGTAACGTATGGAAAGGTTTCACTGCCCTAAACACCTTCTACTATGCCTGCTCATCCCTTCTGTTATCCTAATCCTGAGCTACCACTGATTTTTTGTTTGGTTTGGTTTTCCAAGCTAGGGTCTCACTGTAGCCCAGGATGACCTGGAATTCACTATGGAGTCTCAGAGTGGCCTTGAACTCATGGCAATCCTCCTACCTCTGCCTCCCAAGGGCTGGGATTAAAGGCGTGCACCACCACGCCCGGCTTGATTTTTTTTTTTATTACCTCCTTGGTTTTCCCATGCCCAGAATTTGACATAATTAAAATCATATAATATGGAACCTTTCAGACTAGCTTCTCTCTCTTAGTCTTAGAAAATGATGTGGTCACTTTAAGAGTCTCATGCCCTACTGACTGAGCTAGCCGGGTGGCTTGATGTGGTCACTTTAAGAGGCCCCTTCTTCCTGGTGACTGAGGCCAGGGAAACCAAAAACTACCTGGGTTATGGCCTTGGGTCCTATCTAATACCAGTGCAGCAACAGAACCCCTTAGAGACCTTGAAGAACTAGAGACCTTCTTTATCTCTTCTCTCCATTGCTTCCTGACTTCTCTCACACTGCCAAGACAACAGCCCCTTCCCCCAGGACCTTATCAAAAGGACCACGTTGCTTTGTTCTTTGATTTCCAGAGCCCTCCCTCCCACCATGCCTCCTTGGTACAGTGCTTCCAGCTCTCCTAATAAAGTTTTAACTGTACAAGGGCATTTCATTTCAGCTCCTCCCTCCAGTCCATTCTCCCTCCCATTCTGCTCTGTATCTATATACATTTAAGTTTCTTCCATCTTTTCATGGCTTACTAGATCATTTTTAATGTTGAACAATATTTCTTTGTGTGGATGTGCCATATCTTGTTTACACATTCACCTGTTCAGACATCTTGGTTACTTCCATGCTTCGACAATGGTATTGCTGCAACAAACATTTGTGTACACATTTTAAATTATTCATTTATTTATTTGAGAGAGAGAGAGAGAGAAGAGAAGAGGAGAGGAGAGAGAATGGGCACACTAGGTAGGGCCTCTTGCACTACGCATGAACTCCAAATGCATGCACCCCTCTGTGTGCCTGTCTTTATGTGGGTACTGGGGAATCAAACCCATAGTGGCAGGCTTTGCAAGCAAGCACTTTTTTTTTTTTTTTTTCGAGGTAAGGTTTCACTCTAGCTCAGGCTGACCTGGAATTCACTATGGAGTCTCAGGGTGGCCTTGAACTCATGGCGATCCTCCTACCTCTGCCTCCCAACTGCTGGGATTACAGGAGTCCGCCACCATGCCAGGCACAAGCAAACAAGCACTTTTAACTGCTACGCCATCTCTCCAGCCCTGTGTATAGGTTTTTGTATGAATATGAATATTCAACACCTTACTTAAATGCCAAGAAGAATAATTACTGTCTCATATGGTAAAAGTAGGTTTAGTTTTTCAAGAAACAACCACACTTCCAAAGTGGTTGCAGCGCTATCAAGAAATGAGAGTTGCGCCGGGTGTGGTGGCGCACGCCTTTAATCCCAGCACTCGGGAGGCAGAGGCAGGAGGATTGCCGTGAGTTCGGTGGCACCCCAAGACTCCATAGTGAATTCCAGGTCAGCCTGAGCCAGAGTGAGACCCTACCTCAAAAAAAAAAAAAAAAAGAAAGAAAATAAATAAATAAATAAATGAGAGTTGGGTAAGAAAGATGGTTTAGTGATTAAGTGCTTGTCTATGAAGCCTAAGGACCCCGGTTCGAGGCTCGATTCCCCAGGACCCATGGAAGCCAGATGCACAAGGGGGTACATGCTTCTGGAGTTCATTTGCAATGGCTGGAGGCCCTGGTGTGCCCATTCTCTTTCTCTCTCTCTCTCTCTTTCTTTCTCTGTCTGTCACTCTCAAATAAATAAAAATAAACAAGAAATGAGAGCTGCACCTAACCACATTTTCTGTTAGCTGTTAACTAGTCAGTTCTCATCCACCCACCCTCTCAGCTTGTGAGCTGAGAATAACCACATATTGTTATCACTGTATGGCTGACGTTGAAATGTTTATTTAGTGAATTATTTGTTCAATCTATCATGCATTTATCTATCTATCATCTATCTGTCTACCTACTACAATACCTACCTACATACATACAGTTCTGGGAATGGAGCCCAGAGCCTTGCATGCAAGGACTATGCACTTCATCACTGAACTACACTTTTAGCCCTTGAGCTTACATTATCATAGCTATCCCTTAAAATAAAAGGATGTGCCTCTGTAAGACACTTTGAAAGTAGGTTGGAGATTCATAGATACATAATGACATGGCTTATAGAAGCCCTAACCCTGGTATGTTGATGTTTTATCACTTACATAATTTTGACATCAAGTTCAAAAACTATCAGAACTGAAATTTAATCAAGCTTTTGACAATTTATATTTTAAAAATTTATGCATTAATATCTTTTGATTTGTTTGCAAGGAGGGGGGAGAAAGAGAGAGAATGGGCATGTCAGGGCCTCTGGCAACTGCAAATGAACTCCAGATGCATGTGCCACTGTGCATCTGGCTTTATGTGGGCACTTGGGAACTGAACCTGGGTCAGCAGGGCTTGTACACATGCATTTAACTGCTAAACCATCTCTCCAGCCCCAATTTCTTTCGTATTCTTGTTTTGTAACTTTAGAAAACCATTATTTTGCTTAAAAAAACCAACAAATAATTGATTCTCATGAGAAACATAATATTTGCCACTTCTCACCTGGCCACCACGAAAGACATCTAGCATATTGCAGTTACATGCATCTCTTTGCAGCCCACTGAGGAAGGCAGAAGACAGCAGGCGCAGGACAGGACGGGGAGTGTGCAAGAGGGACGTGCCGAGGACCACAGTACACGGGAAAGCTCCTGGCCAGGTTCAGAGTAGGAAATGACAGCAATTAAATTCTTATGCACCCTGGCACTCGGGAGGCAGAGGTAGGAGGATCACCATGAATTCAAGGCCATCCTGAGACTACATATTGAATTCCAGGTCAGCCTGGGCTAGAGCAAGACCCTACCTCAAAAAAAAGAAAAATTAAATTCTTATGCAGCAAATCCTGACTGTCTCATTCCCCAGGCTGCAGGGAATAGTGTCCTTGTTGGTCACATGACTTTCTGTGACCAATGGCCTGTGAGGAGTTATGATACAAGTACATGGTTTAGGCTCAGGTGCTTGCTCATGAACATATGCTCTTGGGAAGTGGTGTTCCTTAGGCCAGGTCCTCAAATGATGGACAAATAAGCATCTTGAACCCACATCAGAACCACATCAGCTGACCTGAAGATCTGTGTGCAGTTAAGAAATGTTTGTTGATGTTTGTGGGGGATTGTATTTGTTACTCAGCATTATCAGCTATAGTGACTAGTACAGAAAACTTCCAGAGGAATAAGGAAAAATCAGGAATATATCCAGTTGGGCAGGGAGGAGTTATGAGAGAACCAAGTTTACTTCAGGGAGATGTAAGAACTGTCATGAGACCTGGGTAACAAGCTGCCAGTGGTAGACAGATGAGTAGTAAGGCAGACTCAGGGGGTTAATGATCACCACAGAATCACCATCAGTTTCTAATCCATTACTTTTTCCTGGTGATGGTCAGTCACTAGTGTGCTAGGCACAACTGCCCTATTTCTACTTTTCCAGCTTCTTTGCCACAAGGGAATGGCTGTGTTTCCCAGGTCTGGTCCTGGGACCTAAACAGAAAGGCTCAAAATTTCTAGGAAAATCTTTATTTTACCCCATCAATAATGTATATGTGGCTAGAGAAGAAAGCTCTTCCCCCTCTCCTGGTTCAAACCAGATGCAACTGCTGGAGCTATGGCAGGCCTCTTGCATCAATGAGGTAATGGCCAGAAAGCATTCAGCAAGACTAGCATCACCACCTTTGCGCTGCTGAACCCATACCTGGAGCATCCACCTCTAGCCACCCTTCTCTGTTTAGACTAACATAAGGAGGGCTTTCTGGAAGGACTTCCTGCTTTGTATTACTTAGCATCCCTAACAGAAACAATAGCTAACATTCACATTCACTCAGTGTAAGCCTGCATTGTTAGGTATTTTATAGCCATTTTCGCATAACCTTTCTAATAATCCTATGAAAATGGTATTACAGACACATTAAAGTTTCAACCAGAGAAAGAGGTTGGGTCTGTTAAAGGCTTCAGTACCCAACTTCTATGCACAGTCTGGCCATAGTCACTCCAACACAGTATTCCACTGGTACAATCTGGGCAAGACATTTCTTTAAGAAAAAGCTTTGAGCCTTGGTCCTTTGTTACCCACAAATAACATGGAAGGAAGTCATGAGAAGCAGCTAAAGGCTTAAGGATCTTGGGGCTCTGAGGCCATATAACATCTCTGAACTCAGTGCATTTGAGTGAGCACCTGGAAGAAATAGGAAGTGGAGAGCCTCTGGATGTTTCCAGATCCTGGGGTAAGCCAACCTCCACAGGCTTCCCCTAGGGCTACCTGTAGAGCTCCATTTACAGGCCCTTCCTGGAACTGCTGCTTGGGGTCACAGTCATTTCCAGGAGTACCTCCCTGGGGCAGTTTGTGAGGGTGAGTAATGCCAGTCATTTGCTCCTACAGTTGCTTTCTTCTACTTCAATTTTATTTGTAATGACTTTTTAGTGTTCAAAAGAGCAAAAGTTTTGTTGGGCAATGCCCCACTTAGGAAGATGGAAGAAGGGGTGGGCTTCATAGCAAGCACGTGTGAAAAGATGGGGATGCTTTATTATCCCCTGTGCCTCAGGAATAGGCCTGGCTGCCAAAACAGACTTTTGAGCTCCTGAGCCCCTTAATAAGAGCACAGTTCTGAGTGAGGAGCCCCATAGGGCTGTCACTTAGACCACACCTGAGGCACGGGCTCAGCTCTAGAGAGACTCAGGACCAGGCAGACTGGTGACCTAATTGAACTGCCACACAACAGAAAAGTGGAGAAGAACTGAGGTATCTTCAAAGAAGCCTGGACCTTGGAGTGAAGAAGGCTGTGTCAGTCACCTGGCATTTGAGGTGTAGGATATCAGGGGTTTTGAAAAGATCTGTAGAGCAAACTAACTGAGGCACCCCAAAGTTTAAAGAGCAGTGAGTCCCTGCTGGGTCTATAGGCGCAGGTTAGTAATACCAGTACTTGGGAGGCTGAGGCAAGGAAAAGAATCATGCACTTCATGCCAACCTAGGCTGCATAGTGAGACCTGCCTCATACTAATCCATACCCCCCAAACACACAAACACACACACAAGGTGAGGGCTGGAGAGATGGTTTAGTGGTTAAGGCATTTGGCTGCGAAGCCTAAGGACTCATGTTCCACTTTCCAGGTCCCATGTAAGCCAGATGCACAAAGTGATGTAAATGCACAAGGTTGCACATGTTCACAAGGTGGCGCACACATCTGGAATTCAGTTGCAGAGGCTGGAGGCCCTGGCACACCAATTCTCTCCCTCTCTCTCTCTCTCTCTCTCTCTCTCTTTTGCTCTCTCACATAAAAAAAGGTCAGTCTGTTGGTCTTGCCTCAAAATAACAAAACAACAGGATAAGTTTCCCATGTGTGGGAGTATTTAAATCCAAGGGAGACAGCAGTTCTAGGAGAGACCCAAGTGTCCAAGGAAGTCTTAGGACTGGATGTCCTCCTTCTGTCCCAGTTTTATTCCTTAAGGGGTCTTACTGTGTTTACCTCCCAGATATCCATTATTTTACTAGCAATTTTAAAGAAAAGGGATACAGGGAGAAAGGATGGAGGAAGCAGAGTGGGAGAAAGCAGGAGCTCCAGCACACGGCATCTGCTTCTCCCTCCTACCCTGACAAGAGCTCTGCTACTTCCTATGGCATTGTTGCTGGTGCCCAGTAACTGTGTCTGCACTGGGTGTGTTTGCTTTGTATCTTTTTGTCCCTAACACCTGGCACTTGGTAAGCACTGTCTGTCAATGAGCATTATGAGTTGATGGATGGATAGACAGGTGAATGAGTAGCTAGATGGGTGGGTGAGTAGATGGATGGATAGATGAGTGAAAGCTGTACTCTTCAGGCATTGTTGAAGATGTGTTTACAAGGATGGCACATATTTCACACAATTTTCTGTTTTTGTTTTTCTTCCTTTGAGGTAGGGTCTCCCTGTAGCCTAGAAAGACCTGGTACTCACCCTGTAGTCCCAGGTTGATGTTGAATTTATGGCAATCCTCCTCCTACCTCTGTCTCCGCTGGAATTAAAGGCATGTGCCACCATGCCCACCTTCATGCAGTATTCTTAGGTAACGCTTGTATACATTATTTCACGGGAGGGGAAGGGAGTCAAACATTTGGGAGGAGGGGACATGCTGGAGAAGAAAAATCCACCCTTGTGGGTCTCACAAATGTCTGGGATATTATGCCTAAGGCCGAAATATCAGTGTTTTCCTTTCCTGTAAACAGCTTATAGTTGCAAACAAAAATCAAAAACAAATAACCATGTTCTTGTTACCTCTTGTGGGTCTCCTCTCCATGCTTCCTCTGGGGCAGGGCAGGACAGGAAATCGGTGAGCGTCGTCTTGGTGCCCTTTCTCTTACTTGCTTTGTCTTCGATGTTTAGACTAATTGTATAGCGTTCTTGGTCCTGGTGTAAGGGTTTAGTGAGCAAAAGAGCTGTGAGCACTTGAAGGGTTTCATTCCAGTCAGGGTACCCTATTCCCTGCCATTGCTTCTGTAGCCTGGGCACTGCCTGTCACATAGCCTGGTATCATAAAAATCTTAGAAAATGATATGTTTCCTGTCTCCCTGGGTGACAGTTTTTATGTCACGAGCACATTACTAACAGTTTGTAATCTACCAGCACCCAAGGTGTAAGTGTGATTATGACCTTAAAGACAAGGAAATAAGATGAAGGGACTTGTCAGCGATGGTAACTGACTTAAGTTTGGATTCAAAACCAGCTGTGCCTGGCTCCTAAGTGTCTTTGTCAGACACTCAGGGATGGTGACCTTTCATTACAGCCAGCTCACCCTGGGCACCTCCCTCACCCCCAGCCCTTTCTTCCCCTGGTTTGCTTCCAGAACTCTGACCACCTGCTTCTTGGAAGAAAAAAATGATATAAGTGGAAGCTGGCTGGCGGTGTATGCATTAGACAAGGGGCGAGGGTCAGAGAGAGGAGCGCGCAGAGAAGGCACCACCGCCCCACACTCAGCCACGGCTTCTCTTCTATCGGCCGCGTAGCCTGAACACTCGTGTCAGCCAAGTCTTTCCTCCAGTCCTGCTGCAGCCAGCATGACGAACACCCCACAGTCTTGAATGTGGAGCATATTTCGTGCTCCAGTTTTTGCCCAGACCTCATTAATCCAGGAAGATGATACCTCAGCCAGTGGAAAGACATTGAATGCGTACAAAACCCCTTAATTGCGGTTTCCTTTTGCTGTCTGCTCCCTTAATAAGTTTGGAAACTATTTTATGTTAATTATATTCCTTGAAGGGAACTGTTACACTTCCCTGCTCTGTAACCGGGGGTGGAGCTGGTCCTGGTACCTGGGTTGGCTTTCCTGCTCTGAACCAGATCCCAAGCAGGATGTTGGATGTGAACTGAGCTCCTAGGGTGGCCCACGAGGGCACTATGGTGAGGCAGAAATCTAGTGGAAGGAGTAACTCTGGGACAGGAAGTGTAAGCTGAGCCTGGAATAGGGGAGCAGAACGTGGGGAGTGGAGGAAAAGGACAGATGCTGATGCAGCAACAAGGCAGAGCTGGGTGAGCTGCCTGCCAACCTCAGCAGAAAGTGTAGCCAGCCCAGGGTTCCAAAAGGAGAGAGGTCCCTCAGCTCTGTCACCAGGCCGTCTCCGGCCTCAAAACCAGAATCTCTGCAGCTACTCTACTTGTTTACCATGCTGGCTTACGAACAGTGGCCTGACTACTCTCCTGAGGCACCCTCGGGCTTTGGAGCTGAGCTGCCCAGTTCTACTTCTGCTGTGTTATTTACCAACGGTGTCTTAACCCTTCTGTGCTCTCCTTTCTCATATCTATAATTTGGGGATGACAATAATGCCTACCACACAGGACTCAGTGGTGTTTTTCAACAAATGCTAAAGACAGTGCTTGACACATGGTGAGTGCTGCTGGAGATTCACCACCATCACCCCCACCATCTATGTTAATGACATAGACACCCATGCCAGCAGTCTCAGTTCTCTTCCTGCAGGGAACAGGTTTCCCACTGTGTAAACTCAGGATGAAGGGAGGCAGGCATGGCCTAGAACAGGGGCATCAGAGATCCCATGGGAAGCTGGAATGGAGTGTGTGACTTGGTTGGCTGGTGATGGTGGAGCAGAACAGACACCATTTCTACCCTTACATAAGCTGAAGAGGCAAAGACTTCCTAGCAAGAGTGTCATGTACAAATTTGAGCTCAGAGCTTCTGCAGTTTGCTTGCCTTTTGGAAGGACAATGATGGAAAGTAGTAGCTGACTAAAGTTGGTTTTTGCTGGAGGACAGAGAAGTCCTATAGGTGGTCAAGGCCTGGGTCCTGTGGTGCTAGCCTGCTTTATGTCTGCAAAGCAGAGCAAAAAGACCACTAATAACTGAGTGGGAAAAATATAGCAAGAGTAAGTGTGAGGGAACTCCAAGCTTTATTAAATGCACTTGTGGTGAAAGAAGCCCTGCAGAGTTTCCTAATAAATTTTAAAGGGTAGATGTTGATCACTGGAGGAGCCTAAATAAGCAACTGTGGCATCCTTGGAATGCCAAGCTGCCAATGGCCTGAGGAAACCACCACACCACAGTCATTTCTTAGGATGATGGATCAAGCTCAAAGATGTAGCTGGGGTCATGTACACCTGAGCTTGGATAGATCTTGAGAACATAACTATTCTTCCACATATCCATGTCTTCCTTGCCGAGGCCAGAAGAGAGCTGTCCTTATTTTAAACACCTTTGTAACTCATTCCAAAGCCCAACAACACCCACATTCAGGAAATTCTTCCTCATGTTTAGCCTAAATCCTTCACGCTTCAGTGTAAACTCATTACCTCTCATTGTGTTTAGAACAGAAATGGGGAACAGCTGGGCTCTCCCGCTAGCTCAAACACTTGAGCTCTTTCATTTCATCCTCATAGAAATCTTCTGTCTAGAATAGCACTCCAAATCCTAGAAGTCTCCAAGGCTAACCCAAACCACAGACACCGAGCCTTTTCTAAGGGCTTCCTAACTTCCAAACACTGACCCAACGTCCTGTTTCAGTCTTCTGCCTTGAACACCTATTGGTTGGGTGGTATGAAGGTCTAGAAATAACCCAAGCTTCCAAAACTTGAAGGGGATTCCTGTCACTGCCAGAGTCACCCACAGGAAGTTTAAGCTTCCCATCATCATTTCAACATCCCCACAGCTATGCAGTATCATTTACTATGAATTCTAAAGTAGGCACCTTTATATAATTTATGCAGGCTACCTCATTTAACATAATAGCCCAATAGATATTTTTATCTTTTGATTCATAAGAGAATGGCTTAAACATCTCAGTACCAATAAGCAACTCAGATTTGACCCTAGGACTCTGGCACAGAACCCAGCCTCCCACCACTAACACCAGGCTAAGACCTGCCTCTTGCTCCAGAGTTCCACAAATACAGGGAAGCCTGAGATGGCCAGAAGCAGATCACAGAACTGCTTCTTACCAGCTCTCCACCTGCAATTAGGCTTTTAATTCTTTTTTAATTGAGAATTTTCATACATAAACATACTATAAATTGGTCAAAAATCCCCTCCCATTACCTTTTAAAAAAATATTTATCAGAGAGATAGCAAATGAGAATAAGTAGGTACACAAGGGCCTCTGCAAACAAACTCCAGAAGCACATGCCACTTTGTACATTTGGCTTTATGTGGGTATTGGGAAATGCAAGCAAGCATCTTTATCCATTGAGCCATCTCCCAATTACCTTCTTTGTCTCTCCTCCCCTACCCCCATTCCATAGAACTTCCTCCTCTTTCTGACTAGACCTTCTTCTATTTTGATGCCTCTTTCTTTTTGTCCTTCTCCATCATACATGCCAAGATGTTGATGGGCTCAGTGGTGTACAGATCTTGTGGCAGTAATGACAACAATAATGTGGTCTTAGATGTCAGAAAGATAGGTCTCAAAGTCCTCCTCACACACTGTGGCTCTTGCTTTCTTCTGCCTGCCACCACCTTCTATAAGAAGGGTGAGTTAGAGATGTCTCATTTAGCTCTCAATAGCCTCTTATTCTCAGCATTTGATGAGTTTGAGTCTCCCTAGCCACAAGCCAAAAGAACTTTTCTTTGGTCAATGGTGAAAGCAGCATTAATATTCTTCCTCCACAATGTCCCCCAAGCCCTGGCAGGTGTGAGGTGTCTCATCCAGCACAGAGAGCACTTGCCTGTCACTTCATCTCAGTACCTTGATGAGTCTTAGGTCTATCCAGCAGGGGTCCATCACTCACAGCACTGCATAGCTCCACTCTTCTATTCCCTCAGAGTAGTTTCATGTTACATAAAGCCATTTTATTTCATCCTTCTAGAGGTGTTACTAAAAAAATTCAGTAGGAGCCATGTGTGGTGGTATAGCATCTCAAAACAGACTCCAAACAAAACAACTAGAAAAACACCATGCTATGGCTTGAATGTCCTTATCAAAATCAGTGTTGGAATTTAATCCCCCTAGTGAGATGATAAGAAATGGGACCGGGCAAGAGCTTTAAGAGATTGGGTCCTCAAGACTCTACTTTCATAAACTGATTAATTCAAAATTGAGGAAATGGGTTAATGAGTTATCTTCAGTGGGTCTGTTATAAAAGCCAATGTGGCTGTTTCTTGTGCACACACATCTCACATGGGACTCTGCACCACCTCAGGATTATGCAGTCCCCAACAGCTGAAAGACCTTCACCAGGTGTGGCCACTTGACCATGGACCTCTCAGCACCCAGGGTTGTGAGCAGAATAAACTTTATTCTTTATGAACTACACAGTTTCTGATATTCCATTGTACCAACAGAAAGGGACCAAGACACTTATTTAATAATTATCAATGCATCCATTTCTCTATCCATTAGGAAATTCAGCTTTTATATTTTCTTCATCTAGCATGGGTGATACTGAAGCTATGCTTAAAAAAAAAAACAACTCATAATCTCACTCTTACTAATGTGGATTGGGCCTGAAATTCAAAAATACTTACAGACAGAAACCAGGGCTGTAGTTTCAGCCAGTAAGGCTCAGAAATTCTTTTCTTTGCCCCCATCCCAGGACTAGGGTTCCTGGTTTGCATGACCATGTCCAGCTGTATGTGAGTGCATGGGATCAAACTCAAGCCCTCGCAAGCTCTCAAGCATGTGCAGTAAGTGCTCTTAACTGTTCAGCCATCTCTCTAGCTCTGAGAGATAAAGGATCTAATCTTATGTTTTCACTAACTCAATGTGTGATCTTGGACAAGTCACTTGTTTTCTCATCTGAAATATGAACAGTGTCAGTCTGGAGAGTGGTTAAGACCTCTTCCATCCCTAAACTTCCAGAGTTCTATGGCTATCTATGGACTTATCTAAATAATCACAGAACACTACTTCATGCTAGAAAAACAGTCATAATAAACTAAAGCAAAACCAAATGCTCTTCAATATCCTGTGGTGAACTATAAAATGTCCCCTAAAATCACATTTTTCCCCTTGAAACAGGATGTAGGAAAAATATTTTCCTATTAAATCCTTTTAACGTACAAAGGAAAACATTTATTCTGTGATTTGCCATCCAACTCAAGCAAACTAGAGGGTTCAGCTATCCTAATTATGAAAGTTACTATCAAAAAGCAAAGGTGATGAGAATTCAAGTTGGAACAAGATGCCATGCCAACAACAAAATATATAGGATTTCTGGAGGGAATTTTCAAGTGTATATCAAGGCATTTATTTCTGCCATGATGGTGGGGAAACCAGTAAATGGGCTTTTATGAGGTGATTTATGAAACTCCTGGGGTGGATGTAGCAAGCACTGGAAAGAACTTTCAAACCTGTGGGGGCAAGAGGAAAGAAGACTTGAACTTTGGTGAATGTTGACTACATCATTATCAGTTAGAGCCTCTAAGGTAGGGTAAGCAAAGTGGGGTAAGGGCATAGAGAGGTAGACAGGACTAGAAACTTTAGCTGTGCTTTGGGTATTTGAGAGTCCTTTAGATTAAATCCTTCAAGGGGCACATATATATCTCTTTTTTTAACATTTTATTTTTATTTATTTATTTAGTTGATAGAGAAAGAGGAGAGAGAGAGAGAGAGAATGGGTGTACCAGGGCCTCCAACCACTGCAAACGAACTCCAGGTGCATCTGGCTAACATGGGTCCTGGGGAATTGAACCTAGGTCCTTTGGCTTTGCAAATGCCTTAACCATTAAGCCATCCTTCAAGTCCCTGCTTTCTGTATTTCAACAGAAACTAGCATTTCAAAGAGCTGGCCTTGAGTTGGCCCATGAGATCTCTGCTGAAGGATACACAAGGGGTGTCTGCCAGCTTATGATCATGTCTCCTTTTGGCTGGAGCAAAATAATGGCTCCTCCAAAGATGTCCCAAGCCCAGCTTTCCAAATGTGTGCATATGTGTATTACACAGCACAGGGATCTGAAGTTACACATGGATGAAGGTTGCTGGTCAGTGTCATGATCACCTTCCTGCTACTGTAACAAACATTTGAAACAATCAGCTTACAAAGAGCCAAGGTTTATTTTGGCTACCTGTTGTGGAAGTTCTAACTGGCCTGTTGTTTTTGACCTTTTGTGTGCTCATGGCCAGAAAACAAAGAGAGAAAAAGGAAATGATTCGGGGTCTCAAAGTCTCCTATGAGGGAACATCCTCAATGACACAAAGAACCCTCATTAACACACCCTGCACTTTCACTTAAAGGTTCCTCCACTTCCCAATAGTGCCAGGCTGGGGACCAAGCCTTTACCACATTGGCTTTTGTCTGCAGATGATAACTCCTCAATCAGGTTTTGCCTCCCACTGGCCCAGGTCTGAGGTGAACGCAGAAGTTCTAAGACGAGAAACTCAGAAATGCTAATAGATCATATTCCTCCAAACCCAAGGAGTAGGTGCTGTGAGTTCCACAGGGAGGTTTGAAAGGTGCTTCTGGGAACATCTGCAAAGAGAAATTAAGAGTGGCTAATAGTGTTCCTGCTTTGCCTTTTCCAACTGGTATGTTTTTGTATAGGTTCCGACAATTAGTCATCCACTGGTAACTACTTCCTATATTTCTGGTTTAACTAAGTAAAGCTCAGAGATCTGATCAATGTCATTTAGATACCCTAGAAACTTTTCCTTGGTATTAAAATACTTAAGGCTCCCATTGTCTGGAGAAGAGAAAGTATGTGATCTTGTGGCAGCTGGCCAGACCTTTGTGTCTGGAGGCTACAGGCCCAGTAAAGGATGCAGGCTGACAGAGCAACAGCCTCCTTTCTAAAGACTACCATGCAGAGTCTGAGTAAAGAATCACAACTTGGGGAAAGATCCCTTTTTTTTGGTTCATTTTATTTGAGAGTGACAGAGAGAGAAACAGGCAGATAGGATGAGAGAGAGAGAGGGAATGGGCACGCCAGGGCGTCCAGCCACGGCAAACGAACTCCAGATGTGTGCACCCCCTGTGCATCTGTCTAACGTGGGTCCTGGAGAATCGAGCCTTGAACTGGAGTCCTTAGGCTTCATAGGCAAGTGCTTAACCACTAAGCAATCCCTCCAGCCTGGAAGATTACTTTTGACAATGCCTGCCTTCAAGGCTGGACTCTAGATTGCACTGAGCTGTGTGTGTGCCACACACCAATTTCTGTCCTTGTTGTGCTTGTGCTCCGGGAGATTTATCTGTAGCAGGAGACTATAGGTCAATATGTCTTCCTACAAGGATGGAGTATCCAGATGCAATTCTCCATTGATGGAAAAGGAGGGAAGGGGGTCGTGGTGGTTTGCATGTAAAATGTTCCTCATAGATTCCTTGTCATGACAGACTCCCCCTGAAACTATAAGCCAAAAGTAAATCCTTTCCTTCCATAAACTGCTTGTGGTTGGGTATTTTGTCCAGTAATGAGAAAGAAATGGATACAGGGGTCTTTTCCAGTGTCAGTGCAGATGACAAGAATACTGTGTTGAACACCAGTTAGTTGACACTGTATCACCACAAACACCCCTTGTCTTTCCATGTGAAAATCAGCAAAGGACAAGGCTGAGGATACCTTTCTGGTTAAGTCAAGCTCCTCATACTGAATGCCCGAGTCATAACTGGCAGAATCAAAGCACAGGACACACCTTGCCAAATCTGCTGTCTGTAGCCCCATCTTCTCATGCACTCACATGGACCCATTTGCCCCTGTTCCGAGACTCCTACCATTGAACAGCTCTTTGACAGGTGCTGCTTTTCTTCTATTATCTTGTTTTCTAACCACAGGTTCTTGGGGCACCTTGGCTTTCATTGACCTAATGGGGAGTCATGAATGTGTGGCAAGTATCCTCCTCCTTTTTCTGCACCTATTTGAACTTCTCAGAAGTAGAGTGCCCTTCCAGATTGCCAAGGGCTGCTTCAGATACTGGAAGCTGCTGCACAACCTGCAAACAAACTCTTCATTTGCATTCAAATAACTCCTAAAGAGAGTCGCTGAAAACAAGGGCTGAGAACTTGCAACCTCCTGTGAGGCACACACTGAGGGCCATTGGATAGCCTGCTCACTGCGCATGTGAAGAAAGGAGCCAGATTATGCTCACTCTGGTCTAAAGCCTTCCTTTGAGGATGGAACACCTGGTTAGATGTAATTCTCCAAGGACAGAGGATGGTGAGATCAACAATATGGGGAATGAAAGAACACCAGGGTAGCAATTTGTAAGACTTGATTTGTATCAAGATATAGAAACTTTGCCCCCAAACCTCCACTGTACCAAGCATCCTGTTCACTTAGGTACAACTCACTAAAAGCTTGGTGTAGCTCGTCCTCCTTCCCACACAAAATCCCTTCTCACTCTACTTTCTACTTTCCTGAGCCCCCTCTAGATTCTGGATTTCCCTTCTTTCCCCTAATTCAACTCCTTCACATTATTATGCAATGCAACTTAATTCCCTTTCCATTTACTCTGCCCCAGGCTTACCTTTGCATAGCCAGAGTCATTAATGTTTCCATACAACAAAGTTCCATTTATGCAACAGAAGCACTGGCAGATTTTGTCATTTCTTTCTTCCCTCCTCAAGTTATATGGAAACTTATTTTCTTCATGCAGAAATGATGAAGTGGGTACAATCAGAGAACAATCTTTTTTCTTCCTTTCTGGTAAATGTGTAAATTTATATTTCTTTCTTCTTTGGTTTTTCTAAGTAGGGTCTCAGTCTAACCCAGGCTGACCTGGAATTTACTCAGGCTGGCCCTGAACCCATGGAGATCCTCCTACTTCCTTCCTGTGAATTAAAGGTGTGCACTATCATGCCCAGTTCTTATATTTCTTATAAACATTTCTTTAACACCATGGTTCTCAAACTTCTGATATCAGAAAACCTTTACATTCTTAAAAGCTACTCAGGGCCAGGAAAGATGGTTTAGCAGTTAATGCATTTACTAGGACCCAGGTTTGATTTCCATAGGACCAATGTAAGCCAGATGCACAAGGTAGGATACATATTTTTAGTTTGTTTTTGGTGACTAGAGGCTCTGGTGTACCCATTCTCTTTCTTTCTTTCTTTCTTTCTTTCTTTCTTCCTTCCTTCCTTCCTTCCTTCCTTCCTTCCTTCCTTCCTTTCTTTCTTTCTTTCTTTCTTTCTTTCTTTCTTTCTTTCTTCCCCCCCGCCATACAGTATTTTTTAAAAAGGTACTCAAGGCCTTAAACAACTTTTGTTCACTTGGATTTTTATCTATTGAGAGTGACCATATTAGAAATAAAATTGAAATTATAAATGATATCTTTTATTGGAAAATATATTTTTAAAATAAGAACAAAAAACTTGGCGAGAGGAATTGGCACTTAAATTTTTGCAAGTTTCTTTAAAGTCTGGCTTAATGGAAGACAGGTGCTCTGCATTTAGCCTGTTGCAAAATCAATGTCTCTGGAAAATTCAACCATACAACCAATGAGAAAATGAAAGTGCAAAGGCAAGATTTTCTTGCTGACCATTAAAACCACTGTTTTAATATTCTAGTTGTGCTTTTTTTAAAGAAAAAGAACAAACTCAATGAGATCTTCAGTTAAAGCTGAGTCACTGAACAAAACTGCCGAAAAATCTTGTTGACTTGCAATCAACTTAAATATGACTAAAGACAGTATCTTTTCAAACTACTGGGGATGAAACAGTAGCATTGTAGTCAGTCCTTTCCACTGTTGTTTGCCTGTATTCAATTCCTGCGCATTTTTCGACTTTCTGCTCAGGAATACCTTCTGTAGCCTCTTCTCCACTGTACGTAATAACTAGTGATAATCTAAGTACGAACAACGGCGGCTAACATTTACTGGCCACTTACTAGCAACGTCAAAACCTTTCACTTGTGTCTTCGGTTCCACTCTCAGTGAACTCCCGGGACGGGGTTGGCTTCACTTTACAGAAATGTCTGAAGGTTGGCGAAGCAGTGCCTCGGGCTTCTACCTGTTTCTTGGGCACCTGCACTGAGCTAAAGGTCCAAGTCCCGCCCGCGCCCTGCTCGAGGTGGGCGCGAGAAGTCTAAGTCAAGAGAGGTGGGGCTTGGCACCCGCGCCACGAAGCCTCCCGCGAGGGATCGCGCAGGAACCCGCAGAAGCCTCCGGCAGCCGAGCCCGCACCGCGTCCTCGGAGGAGGGCGGCCGCCCCTCGGGCGCCCGGGACCCGCGACCCGCCGCCGCGCGCCGCGCGCCGCGCGAGGCCGGAACCTTGCTTCGCTCGCGGCGGCCCGACGGAGGCCGGAACCTTTCTCCCCGGGTCGCGGTTGCCGGGCGGAGGCGTGCAGACACGGAGCGGTCCTTCAGTGGACAGGTTCGCGCCGGGTCGCCTGCTGCTGACGTGTGCAGGCCGGCTTCTGGCCGCCTGGTGAGGGTCGCTATGGCGGTGGACATCACACTGCTGTTTCGAGCTAGCGTCAAGACGGTGAAGACGCGCAACAAGGCTCTGGGAGTGGCAGTGTGCGGCGCGGCGGACGGCAGCCGCGAGGAGCTGTTCCGCCGGAGCCCGCGACCCAAGGGCGACTTCTCCAGCCGGGCCCGCGAAGTGGTGAGCTGGTTGCTATGGAAACAGTGGGCTAAGTAGAGGGGAGGAGGGTGCGGACCCTTGCCAGAGCTCCCAGACCCCAAACCCGACCTGCCCCATAAGCAGTGCATGCAGGAAGTCCGCGAGCAGGACAGGAGAGTTGGCCTCACCGAGCCCACCGCTGCCTAGGGAAAGGAACAGGCTTATTTTGAGAAAGAGGTATGCGTATCAAACGAACGCTAGTAAGCAAGATTTTCCGAGGAAGAAGGTGTGTAGGATATCCCTCTAACTGCCAAGTCTGTGGGTTTTCTTGAGACGTAATGAGCTCGCCGCCACTGCAGACTTGCATTCCAGGGAAACTTCCCTCACAGTCCTCTGCTTCCTGTCGCAGTGGTGACCACACCATATTCGCCTCCTGTCCCTTGCATTGCATCCTGTGTTAGGTAGGACTCAGTACCTCTTAAGACTGCTTCGGTGTAATGTTTCACAAACACACAATGTTTTAGTCCTGCTCTGCAAACGGAACGTAGAAGCCTTCTCCTTAAGGTCAGAAACAGGTTTGGTTTCATCTCAGAATATATGACTCACAATATTGCTCAATGAATATCCCTTGAATGACTGAACAGTTGTCATATTTCACCACTAAACAAGGCAACTCGATATGAAAAGAGAAATGTTTGCCGTATGAACTTTTGTATCTATGGCACAAGGTAGATACAGTTTTTGTGGGGCCTAAAGCATATACATTTCTAAGAAACACACACAAAGGTCCAACGTTTTCAATGATGCAAGTGAAGGCTTCCTAAAGCCCAAGTTTCATTGATATCCCAATAAATCCACCTGCTTGACACATATCCCAATGCCTCACACTTTATAGGATTTTTGAATGAACCATGTATGCATGATTTAATGGATGGTTTTCAAAGTCAAAAGGGGAGAGAGTGGACTAGATGAAGACAGTCCATCAATAAACAGCTACTTAGTGCCTTATGACCAGCACTGTTTTAGGGTAACATGACACGGGAGTGGTATAGGAGATGGACATAAAAACAGAGGAGATGAGAGAGTAAGTCTTGTAGGTGTTAAGGACATAACAGAGAATAGGATCAGCTCTACAGGAGGGAAAGGCTATACTGGGACAATGCTGCCAAAAATGAACCCTGGAAGAGGAGTTGGTTCTAGTGCAGGTAAAGGGGAGCAGAAGGAGGTCCTCTCAGATTAAGAGAGCAGTAATATGTGCAAAGATGTGGGGTTGGTACTGGCTTGGCCTTAGTTGATTTGATGAACATTTGAATATGGCTAGAGTACTAGACAGCCAGATAAAAGAATGGACCAGAGTGACAGGCAGGAGGAGATCTTGAAGGGCACTGTAGATCATCTGGTAGAGGTTGCACTTTGCCCTGTAGGCAGAAATGTTATATGAGCAGTGGAAGCATTAAAGAAGACCCAAGAGACCAAATTGTTATTGTAACCCTGTAACTATTAGCAATACAATGTTATTAAGCAAGTTTTATGAACTCAGCCTGTTTGCTTACAAGTAGCCCCTTCCTTTTTATCTCAAACAGAAGGCTTATAAAACTGCATTGATCCTGTCATATATATCATATACCACATCATATCATTATACCATGTAGCAGTCACTTAGAAGGGAGTGCTTCCCAGGCTGAAATGAGAGGAAGGAAAATTAAAGTACTCTTACTCCTATATATACCTGTAGTTTGGCCCAAGCTTCTATGGTTTGTCTTATGAAACTACATGAAAATTGCAGTTTTGGTGTTTGGAAGGCCCTTTCTGAAATCATTGATATATATGTGTGTGTGTGTGTATGTATGTGTATATATATGTATGTGTGTGTGTGTTTATTTATCAGAGAGAGAGAGAAGGAGGGAGAGAGAGAGAGAGGGAGACAGAAAGAGTGAGAGAATGGGTGTGTCAAGGCCTCCCAGCCACTGCAGATGAATTACAGATGTATGCACCACCTTGTGCATCTGGCTTTATATGGGCACTGGGGAATTGAACCTGAGCCCTTTGGCTTTACACGCAAGTGCCTTAACCACTAAGCCATTTCTCTAGCCCTGAAATCATTGGTTTATTAATACTGCACTAACTTTCAGTCCTGCTCAGGGGTAGGGGCTTGGGAGTGGTAAAGATGAGGAGCATTGGGAAAGGCCTTTGGAGAATCCTGTGACTACTTGTGCTGCTCCCTGATGGACTAGAATGTATTGTAGATTATGTTCAGTTAATGAGCCTCAGGGATGGTAATAGGACCTAGAGTACTTAATTCCTGATCTTCTGTGGTTTCTTTATAGAAGGTTGTATAAAAATGTTTGATAAGAGCTTTGCTCATTCATCACAGAGTTAGACTGCTCTGTCTCTGAATGTTCCAGTTGTGCTAGTTAAGTATGTGGAAGGATGTCAAGGCTTAATTATTCCACTTAACAGGGTCCCAGGATGTGTGGAGAGACATGAACATTTGATTCTTTTGAGGAATTTTGATTTTTGCATTCCCCTTCTGCCACTCCTA
This sequence comes from Jaculus jaculus, assembly GCF_020740685.1. Classification (NCBI taxonomy): domain Eukaryota; kingdom Metazoa; phylum Chordata; class Mammalia; order Rodentia; family Dipodidae; genus Jaculus; species Jaculus jaculus. Next base: position 24,105,777 of record NC_059115.1, read on the forward strand.
ATGGAGGGCACAGAATGGAGCCAGTGATGGGCTTCCAGTGCTTTTGCCACAGTCAAGTGTGTCAGAAGTCTGGTTGGCACTTTGTTTGACCTAGATTCCTTATCCATAAAAGTCTGGCTAACACTGAAGCACATGTTCTATTCAGATTTAACTTTGTTAGATCTAAGGAAATGTAACAAGTTATAGCCTTTGATAAATGCCTTCCTTGAAGCATTGTTTTAATTTAGTTCTAGAATACACTTTACCTAGTTCAACTACAGTTCTCCTTATTTTGCCTAAAACATATGCCTGATACCAGATTTCCATTTCTCTGAATTGTTTCAAAGTTATATGACGTTTAAAATTTTGTTTGAAACTGGAGTTTTGTTTTTTTTTTCCTCACAGGCTGATTCTTCTGTATCATTCTTTAAAATATTTAACTTTTTTTGAGGTGGTATCTAACTATGTTGCCCAGACTGGTTTTGAATTCTTTAACTCAAACAGTTCTCCTGCCTCAGATTCTTGAGTGGTGACATCACAGACATAACCGTACCACTCCCAGCCAAATAGATAACTTTAATGTTAATTTTTGCTACATTTATATTTATATGTATATTAGCAAACATGCATTTGCTAATAATTTATGCTCAGTGTAGTTTATATTAATAAATACAACTGAAATGCATGCCAACTTATTAAATTACAAATAGAAATGATATATCAGACTTTATTTTGAAGGAACTTGCATTATTTGAACAACTCCAATGCCATGAGAAACTGGCTTAATTAGCTTACTTGGAGTATGGGGCTAGACAAGGCCATGAAATTGGCAAGAGAGCTCATGTAGATGTGAATGAACTTGGAAATCTCATATATGACTTTCATGTTCTTTGTCTATGACCTCACAAGCAATCAGGCTCTTATGAGACCATATAAAGAACTGCATGATAATAATTCTTCCCCTTCCCATCACCTCATCCCCATATTTTCGTCAGTGACTCTAAGCTACAGACTCCAACCATTTAACGTTTGTACTTTATTTGCTTTGTAAAGAGAAGCCAAGGAAGTGCTTAAAGGAATACCTGAAAATCCTGGTCAGATATAGACAGCAGCAGTGGTACCAGTGTTTCTGAATTAAGAGAAAACTGTCAGCAGTGGCAAATGTATGGCACCTATGTAGCTGGTCTTTTTTGCAACTCCCACATTCTGTTTGGATTAGGGCTTATTATTGTTTGGCTGTGAAATGGCCTATGGTTTGAATACTTGATCTCTAGCTGGTGGTGCTATGCTGGAAGGTTGTGAAAATCACAGGAGGTAGGGCCTAGTTGGAGGACATGGGATGCTGAAGGATAGGCCTATGGGTTATATCCCTGTCCAGTCCTGATCTGCTAAGTGGTGAGCAAGAAATTTGGTGCTCCCACCACTGTGGAAGGGAACAGATCCCTTCCTCATGATGATGGGTTACCCTACCAAACTGTGATCTAGAATAAATTTTTCCTCATTTTTTTGTTTTGTTTTGTTTTTTCAAGATAGGGTTTCACTCTAGTCCAGGCTGTCCTGGAAAATTCACCATGTAGTCTCAGGGTGGCCTTGAACTCATGGTGATCCTCCTACCTCTGCCTCCTGAGTGCTGGGATTAAAGGCGTGTACCACCATGTCCAGCTAATCCTTCCTCTTTTAAGTTGCTCTTGTCAGGTATTTTTGTCAAAATGATAAGAAAGGTAACTAATAATTGATGCTGTAAACCTATATTTAGAATCTAGTAGGTAGATTCAACACAGTAATTATTTGGTGGGATTAGGAAGAGAAAGCAATAAGATCTCTAGTTCTGGTTGGAAAATAAAATTAAATGACATTAGTTCACAATAGCAGTATTTTCTTTTCTCAGTTAAGAGTAGGGTGCCAGTTAGCCATGCCTTCTTCTTCTTCTTCTTTTTTTTTTTTTTTTTTGGTTTGTCAAGGTAGGGTCTTACTCCAGCCCAGGCTGACCTGGAATTCACTATGGAGTCTCAGGGTGGCCTCGAACTCACGGCAATCCTCCTACCTCTGCCTCCCGAGTGCTGGGATTAAAGGCGTGTACCACCATGCCCAGCTTAAGCTTTCTTAATTCTAAATAAGAGAGACTAGATCCAAGGAGCCCCAGGAACAATGGTGTTTAACTAAGACAGCAGGTGGTCAGTGTCCTCCCAAGGTAGTACTTCTTGGTGACCCTGAGTTGGAGAGTGAAGCTGGAGTCCAATGAGGTCCCCCAACTCTGCCATGCTTAGATCTTGGAGACGCTTGAGTACCAAATACACACATAGTACGTGTGCCAAGTCAACTGCTTAGAGACTGAGGGCTACCTCACACAGCCAGTAGTCACTGGGCTGGGCTTTATGGTGCTGAGAAGTAGAAGCCATCTGCCCTACCTGGGTGTGGCTGGGGATTGAGACTTTGGGACCTATTTGTTTCAGTGGTGCTTTCTTTATTCTTGGCAAACTTTTTTGGCAGTAATAATATATCTCAGGGATAGTCAGCTGATTTTCTTTTTTTATGCCAAGAGCAATCAGGATTAGGTTACTGGTTCCTTCATTTCTAGCCGTCAGGACAGAATGGTTCAGTGTGTTACCTTTAGTGTGACACCTTCAGAGAGCTCTTCTTGTTGTGGATCATTTCTTATCTTGGAGACTCAAGAACCAGATTTGTCTGCATACTGGGTAGAACCATCTGCCAGGGAAGATATCAGCCAAGCTTGCATCAATTCTTAAGTCGTTCTCTGTATAGGTTCCATATCTGTGGATTCAACTGAAGATTGAGAAGATTTTTAAAAATTGCATATGTACCTGAATGTGTACTTATGTTTTTCCTTTTTGTTATTCCCTAGTCAATGCAATACAACAATTATATAACATGTTGTTGTATTGGGCATTATAAATAAAGTATTTAGATTTAAAATGTACATGACAATGTGCAAATACTGTGCCATTTTATAGAAGGGACTTGAGTGTCTGTGCGTTCTGTATGTTTAAGGGCCCTGGAACTAATCCTATGTAGAACCATAAGGATTACTGTAGCAGATCATTAATTTACATTGAACATTGTAACAGATTCGCAGAAAGGTACAAATTTCAGAAAACTGATCACTTTTGAGCTTCTGCTATAGGTGAGGAACTCTGCTAACATCTTTATGTACTGCTGTCATTTACTTTTTCTGTTATTAAGGTGATAGAAATACAATACGTAGTGCTTGTACAGCAGTGATTGCAGAACACACATTCTCTATTTCCTTTCCTTTTTTTAAAATTTAATTTATTAGTTTTCTTTTCAGCAAATACAGGCAGTTTGGTACCGTTTAGGCTCATCTATGATCTACCCCCTCCCATTGGACTCTCTTTGTTGAGGTATATGGGTCATGCATTGTGGAGTTAGCCCCCAGTTATTGGTACGATAAATGTCTCTGCAAATCGTGACCCAACATGTGACTCTGACGTTCTTTCCGCCCCCTCTTCCACAAAATTTCCCTGAGCCATGTTGGGTTCATTTTTGGTCTGCTTCAGTGCTGAGGTGTTGGGGGCCTCTGAGGCTCTGGCTCTCTGATTTGGTAGGAGTTGATTTTTCTCTATTTCCTTTCTTGATTCCTCTGAGTCACAATGTGCTGTTAGTGATCTCTTCTACTTGGACTACTGGCTAAGATGTCCAAGAAATATATGATTTTTTAGAGTTCATGTAAACTTGATGCTTGTTATATGAAAATCTCAGATGTGCTCCCTCTGCTGGGTGAATTATCAGTAAAGTCTATAAATGTTAATTACTGTTTATGTCATGAAATCCTTTTTAGATTTAAAGCACAGCAGGTAAAAAATTGTCTTAAAAAGAAGCTCTTTCAAAAATTTCTATACAAGAAAGTGAATAAACCCAATAAACGAGAGTGATTTATTGAATGAACCCAGTAACTTATACATGAAAACTCAGAGCTTACTTGAAATGTTACCTGCTGTACATAGTAGTTCTTCCTGGCTTTCTAGTTCTCAAAATCTGGAAGATACCTCTATGCCTATTTGCCAAAATGTTCGAATCATGGAACTCATAAGCAGTGTTTAGCAAGTTAGTCTTTTCTTCATTTCACAAAGTTGCATACATTTCTATCCTATTACAAATAAATAAGGAGCTGCTTAAAATGGATGTTTGCCTTTTCTTGGACATCTTATCCAGCACTGATTTCTATAGTCCAGATAGAAGAGACCACTAACAGCACATTGTAACTCAGAGGAATCAGGAAAGGAATTAGGGAATATGTATTCTGAGCTAGAAGTTCTGAGCTTAGCCAGTAATTAACCATGATCTTGAGGAACAACCCCCCCATCCGCTCTGAACCTCACTGCTCTCATTTAATGAGAGGTATGACTGCACGGTCCTTGAGAACCTTTTCAGTGGGATAGTTCCATGTGTATGTGCTTGTCCTGAAATCCCTAGGGTATATTTTCAAATGTTTATTGATGACAGTTGCTTATTGTCTGGTGATATTTTCCCCTGTGAGTCCCTATATAGAGTGTTTCATTCAGACCAAAAAAACAAAACAAAACAAAAAAAAAAACAACCAAACAAGATTTATTTCAAGCATGTGCCTTAACAACTGAGCAATCCCTCCAGCCCTGAAAAATGTTTTTTTTTTCTAAGTTGGCATTTGGTGATGGAGTCTCTCACTGAACTTGTAGCTTCTGTTTTCAGTCAGATTAGCTGACTAGCAAGCCCCAGAGATTCTTTGGTTCTACCTTCCACTGGACTGGGGCTACAGTAGTGCATGGCCACACTCAGCTGTTTATGTGGGTGCTGTGGATTGAACACAACAGTCTCAGGCCCTTATACTTGTACTGAAAGTGCTTTCACTGAGTCATGCTAGTCTCCTTTTCCCCTTTTTAATTTACTGCTATAGTGCCAGCATTTTCCTCTAAACCACCAATTTATTTGACAGCATGGCCATTAAAAATGATGTCTCAGGCTAGAGAGATGGCTTAGTGGTTAAGGGGCTTGCCTGCAAAGCCAAAGGACCCACATTCAATTCCCCAGGGCCCACGTAAACCAGATGCACAAGGTGGCACATGCATCTGGAGTTCGTTTACAGTGGCTGGAGTCCCTGGTGTGCTCATTCCCTTTCCTTTTTTTTTTTTTTTCTCTCCCTCTCTCTCTGCCTCTTTCTCTCTGTCAAATAACTAAAAAATAAAAATAAAATATTAAAAAAATGATGTCTCATAATTGAGTTACCTGAATGTCTGTTTAGAGATATTTAGACTATTTCCATTTTGTCACTATTTTAAACCTAACAGTACATTTTTACAAACTTTGTTCCATATTTATCATAACTTCTTAAAAAGGAAAAACAAATTCATTTCTGTTCAATCTTTTATAGAGTAGAAATCAAATGGTATAATACTGATAAGAGATTTATCTTTGAATCATCTGGAAGCATTGAATGCACCAGAACTTACTGTGAGTATTGGGTGAGTGTAGGAAAGGTCGCTAGCTGGGCCTAGTGGCTCTTACCTATGATTATGGCACTTGGGAGGCTGGAGCAGGAAGCCCATAAGAGTGAGTTGCAAGCCAGCAGGGCCTTGAAGAGCAAGCAGTTAGGTAAATGGTCCACATAAATATGAGTACTTCAGTGACAGGAAGAACACTGGCTTAACTAGGTCAATGGATGTCTTGTGGTCAGCCTGTTAAGTATACTGGGGGACATGGAGCCAGTGATTGACCCATTATAGAAGGCCTCAAGGGCCTTTGTGCAAAATAAATGCAGACACCAGTGGGGATTCTGTATATATTTCAAACGTCGTAACATTTACAGGCATAACAAAAAGGGGTTTTGTAATAACTTTTACATAACAGTCTATGACTCATGTTGCAGTTAGCTTTTCATTGCTGAAACAAACATCCAGCCAGAAGCATCTTATGGAAGGAAAGGGTTTATTTAAGGTTTACGGATTCCAGGGGTAACACCATCAATGGTAAAGGAAGATGGCTTACTTCAGCATCCACAGCAAAAAGAGGGAAGCCAGCACCACCAGGCACCAATAGCCAGAGCTCAAATGCTATCTACCTTCAGTAGGGATGGACTCAAAGATCTGACCCCAGTGACACCTCCTTCAGCAGACTGCTGGAGACTTAAGTTGCAAGCTTAATCAAAAATAGTTCAGGCTATGAGGGACATACATTCACATTTAAACCACCACAATTCAGTTGAGAAAAACTACAAAATTTTGTAGACAAATATAGAAGACTTAAATAGGTAGTAGTACATATTTTATATGTAGAAGGGGAAAAATGGGTCACAAAAGTATTAGCTATTCTTTTATATTTATTTATTTTAGTTTTTTGTTTTTTTCAAGGTAGGGTCTCAGTGTATAGCCCAGGCTGACCTGGAATTCACTATGTAGTCCACGGTTGGCCATGAACTCACTGTGATCCTCCTACCTCTGCCTCCCTAGTGCTGGGATTGAAGGTGTGCACCACTATGCCTGGCTGTATTAGCTATTCTTAAGTTAATCTATAAATCTGATGCAGTTTTAATCAAAGCTCCAACAGAATTCTTGGAGAGGACCTGAAAGTAAAAATTCATCTATAAAAGTGTATGTGTAAGAATACATCATTGGTTTTTGAGAAAGAGTAAAAGCTGTGTGTTGGGAGAGTCAAAGCATTGACCTCATCCGATATCCAAATATAGATACATGCATATATGGATTATTCAGTGAGGCCTAGCAAGCCAGGAGTGGGAGGTGTGTGTGTGTTTCAAAGTTATTCATGCGTTGTAACTCAATTATAAAGGAGAGGTTTATTCAGTGATGCTTAGGGGTTAATGTACTTAGCACTTTTAGGGAGAAAAGGAAAAAAAAAATTTCGTCTAGAGTCTCACTGTAGCCCAGACTGACCTGGAGCTCCCTTTGTAGTTCCAGGCTAGCCGGAAACTCACAGCAATCTTCCTACCTTTGCCTCCTAAAGGCTGGGATTAAAGGAGTACACCACCATGCCTAGCAAAAGAAAGTTTTCATACTTCTATTTCATAGTATACATACACTAAAATAAATTTCTTAATGACTAGAGATTTAATCCTAAAAGCAAAACAAGAAAATGAAAATTGAATGCTGGCATCCTTCCTAAAGTGTGTGTATGTGGGGGAGTGTCTTTCTGAATTTAAGTAAGCAGCAGCTATCTTAATGACTGCAGTGTGGATCCTGATGTTAGCTACTTTAGCTGTCACTTTGCCAAAAGACACCATCCTCATGAGTATAGAGAAATTGGTAGGTAGGAATGGTATACATTATTAATGCTCAAGCTATTTACAATTAAAACTGTGTATTCAAAATTACATACTTCAAGCATGGATATACCAGTTAAAAGGAAATACAAAAATCAGCCAACCGTGGCTACTTCTGGGTGATGGGTCTATGAAGTGACCTTTTTTTTGAGGTAGGGTCTTGCTCTAACCCAGGCTAAATCTGGAATTCACTATGTAGTCTCAGGATGGCCTCAAACTCACAGCAATCCTCCTACCTCTGTCTTCCAAGTGCTGAGATTAAAGGTGTGCACCACCATGCCTGCCTACCAGTTTTTCTTCTTTTACCTTTCTTTAATGAACAGATACCACTTTTTTGTGTGTATGTATATGTGATATTGTGCACGTGCAGATGTACACACACATGCATCCTCTGCTATCACTCTTCCACCTTGTTTTTTTGAGACAAGGTCTTTCACTGAACCTGAAACTTGCTGTTTTTCAGTTAGACTGGCTGATCAGGGAGCCCAGGACATCCTTTTGTTTCCAACTCCCTTAGCACTGGGGTTACACACCTGCCTGGCCATACCTGGCTTTTGATATGGGTGCTAAGGAATGAACTCAGGCCTTCATGTGTGGGCAGCAAGCAAACTTACCCAGTGAGCCATCTCCTCAGTCAACATAGGCTACTTTGAAACAAGTATAACTCTTAGCAGATGAATTTTTACTTGTGATTGGAATTAAAGAAGAACTAATTGCTTTTGATTAGAAAATTGTCATGAGTAAGTAGTGTCTAATCATATAGTAAGTGTGCAGCAGAGTGTCTCTGTTTTTTAAAGTATGTCTGGGGACAGCCTTTTGTAAAGGGTGTAATTTTCCTGTACCTAGATGGATTTTCATTTCAGACTCTCTTAACCAATAGAAAAAAATTTCCCACAATTTTGTATTGATGCCTTTTTGGTTGTCATTCTAAAAATTATAAACCATAATAATAGCTACCACTTGCTGAGTATCTACTCTACCTGGCCAACAGCTGTCCTTGCAAGCTAGATTCCTTTACTCATAAAGAAACAGGTTCAGAAGTCTAAGTTACCTCTTCAGATGGTGTCCTTGGCAGGTGAGATGAGTAGCAATTGATGAGTGGGTACCACAGTCTTGGAATGATTGCTGCCACTATAGGCACTTAGGGGTACATGTTTGCTCACCCATGGCTGTAGAGCTGCACGTTGTGTAGCATTCTACGGGCCAGCTCTTGTATTTATTGGCTCTATCTACTCCCCCCTTTCTCTCTCTCTCTTTCCATCTGTTGTCTTTAAGGGCAGAGTTGGGTGCATGACACATATATATTTGAAAGTGCTTGACTAGTTTTTGAGGAGATGCAGCTAATACTACCAAACCAATACATTTTATGTCTTCAGAACAATCCCCTCCCCATTCCTCTCTACCTCCCTTCTTTCCATCCCTTCCTCTCTCCTCTCTCTTGCTAGTTTTTTTGACATAGGGTCTCACTCTAGCCCAGGCTGAACTGAAACTTACTATGTAGTCTTAGGTTGGCCTCCAACTCATAGCAAACCTCCTACCTCTGCCTCCTGAATGCTGGGATCAAAGTTGTGTATGTATGTATAATGTGGTGTTGTGTATGGGGATGATGCTGTGTGTGGTATATGCCCAGTGTATGTGTCCATGTGGTACCCTGTGTGCTCAACTGTGGTAGGGTGTTGTAGCTAGAGGGGAATGTTGCATGTCCCCCTTCATTGCTGTTCTGCTTATTCTTACTTAAGTCAGAGTCTCTTACTGATCCCAGAGCTTATGAGTCCCAAAGGTTCTTCAGTCTTTGTTCCTCTATGGGACTGAGGTTACAGAGGTGTATGGCCATGTGCAGCTGTTCATATGTGTCCTGGGGATTGAACTCGAAAGGTTCATGGAGCTTTTTCAGGTCCTCATACTTGCACAAGAAGTGTTCTTCACCAGAGTCATCTCTCTAGTCCTTCTTCTTTTAAAAAAATATTTTATTTGAGGGAGAGAGCAAGGGGGGAGTAGATAGAGAATGGGCAGCCACTGCAAACGAACTCCAGATGCATGCACCACTTTATGCATCTGGCTTACATGAGTCCTGGGGAATCGAACCTGGGTCCTTTGGTCTTGTAGGCAAGCACCTTAACTGCTAAGCCATTTCTCCAGCCATCCTCTCTTTTTTCTAAAAACAACAATTTCCTAGTGATACAGTACAGTTCTTATAAATAGTATTAAGATATGCCTTTGGGGAAAGGGGGGAAAACCCTTGCAGTTTTAGTTGATAAAAATCAATGAGAGGGAAGGATACCCAATTTACGTGTTATTGAAAAAAGCACAATTCATATGCCTCTGGGACAATCAGTCCCATAGAGAGCTCTGGGGCAAGGATAGCTTTTTGGAATGACCCCATGAGGCAAGAGGAGTGGCCTTTTCAACTACTGTACAAGCCAGTCATTGTATGTAGACTTCCTCTAGGGAAGGTCCCTAGTACAGGCCAGGCTCCCTCCTGCTCGGCCTTATTATGGAGGCTCTAGTGGGAGCCTCTATCAGTTAGGTCTAGCACTTGGGGCAAGAGAGGCTCTATCCTGAAGGTGCAATCATGCACTAGCTTTTAGTGTGTAGGATAGCATGCAAGATGCTGCATACCAATTTGCAGGTGTTGTATCTGTAAATTCTAGATACTCATACAGTGACAGCATTTGAAGCCACCTCGATTGCTTCTTGGGATGGAAGAATAAATGTAACTCTTTTCTTCATCTGTATTAGGGTTTGGGAGGGGTAATCATTTAGTCAGTGTATATTGAGCATCTGCTATTGGCCGTGCAGTTTTTGGTGAGCCTAGACTGTAATAATGACATGCATATCTTCTGTGTTTGTGGATTTATAATCTAATGGAAAATATGTAACAAACAAATTTGCACAACAATCCTTATATCAGGAAGTAAAAGTCATTTTGTAAGTAACTCATAAGACACATTCATAAGTAATACAAATCTTTGAAAGAGGAACTTTGGGAAATCACAAAATGAAGAGATTGCTTCTAGTTGATATTAAAAGGAGATTTTGTTCAAGAAGTTCAAGAAGTGACTGTTGAGTGATTTATAAAGACTCTGTACATTTCCCACATATGGGAATAAAGAAAGGAGAGACAAGCTAGGAACACAGGGCAGAGACTCCAAGGCAAGTTAGGGATGGTGACATATACTGATGACAGTTCATCTTACCTGGAAGGAGCTGTGAGCTCTGTCATCCCTTGGCACTGGGGATCCTTTTCCCAAAAGGCTAATCTTTCTGGATTACATACTGGGTGTCCTTGTCCTCTGGCCCCAGCAGGGCTGCTCCCGTGGGATGAAGGGGCTAAAAGAGAAGAGCTGTTTGGCCACTGGGTAAAGGCTTTGCATCCGTAGCCCATGACTCTATTAATTGTCTGCCACAACCTAGCATTTTTCCTCTTTAGGTCAAGAATATTGTGGATCAGCATAATTTAGCCAGTAGGATGGTACCAGCCATAGGCAGGGCTACATGACTATCCCACTCAGGAGTGGCCCTGAAAAGCAGTGAAAAGAGTAACCCTCCCATGACCAGCATTTTTCACAATTCATCTCTGCCTCTCTCATCAAGTTGGATTGTGTTTGATCTGCATTTCTTTCCCTTTCTAGTTCCACATTACAACAGGAAAAGCCAAGTATTTTAGGCTTCAGCATACTTTCCCTTAGTGATGTCACAGTTCATACTTTTCTTCCAAGTATGACCTGAAAGGTTAGAGGTAGTAAATGGCTCTGTGGCACACTGGCTGAAAAGCTGAACTGAAATGGAATCTGTAACCCATTATCAGATTCTGACTCTAGCTGCGGTGTCCTACTGCAGCTTTGTTTCAGTGAAAGTGTTTAGTCTGTCAGTGGACAGCTTACATCCCTGATATTAAAAGAGAATTACATAATGAATGCTTGATGTGAAAGACTAGTTAAATACTTCAACTCCAAGGGATTTCATTAAAGTAATAAGGAAATTACATTTAATTTTGAATGGTAGAAAGATTTTTTAATGTTATCACCATTAAGCATTTATTATCCACACTCAGTGCTTTTTTTTTTTGCAAGTGAATTCCCAAAACATAATTCATCTTTATATAGGTAGAAAGGTAATACTCCTACCAAATGAATAGTTTGAGGTCTTTCTCTTAACTGTGAAGAGAAGTATAAAATAGAATGTGATGGTTGATTGGAAATTTTTAGAGTTACAACTTTTAGCTGTACCTCTTGAAGTAAAAATATATAAATGAGTCCCCAGATGAAGGCGTGATGGGGTACTTTATAACCCTAATTGACTCCAGACATAGGCTGTGATTTGTAAGCAAGCAGTGACAAAAGGAAGTTAAATCAAAATGAAATTAAGGGAAGGAAGGAAAAAGAAGAGCTATCAAGGAGAGGTGGTAAATTTTCTGAAAGCTTCTAGATACCTGTCTGTGGGTAAGCAATTAGAAATCTGCAGCTGCTTCTTAGTTCTGTCAGAAGATGGGGTCTGGAAGCATTTCAGCTTGAGAGAAGACCTCTCCAGAAGTCATTTCCATTACTCACTGTTTGGTGCAGGTCAGTCAGCACAGCATTTTTGACTCTATATTTCACTCACCCAACTGATGCTGAAGTCATTATTTCCCATAATGCACATGAAGGGATATTTTGGAAGGTCTTTTTTTTTTTTCTGTTCACACTTTGACATTTTGTTGTTCATGCTTATATAAATAAAAGACTAGAAGTCAGCTGTGCCCAGGAACCACCATTTTTGCAGTCATGTCTCTCATTAACCCCCTTTCCTAGCCACCCCTGTCCTGTTAGTGACCAGACCCTGAAGACACATGTTTGTGTTCAGGCCCTGGCCACTCTCAGCCTGGGCTGCTATAGTACTATTGAGCCCTCCATCTCTCCTGAGCCGAACCACCAGGTAGAAGACATCATTTTAATCATGTTTCTTTGGTTCAAAAGCTTCAGGCATTACTCACTGCCCACACAGTATGAACTCTCAGTTGTTCAGCTACTGCCTAGAGTCTTTGTGAAGGTAAGGCTACCTACCCTTTCCCAGGATTAAGTCCCACACCATGCCAATGGTCCCATCTGGTAGCAAGTCCCATTGGCTTTCTTGCCTTCTTGTTTGTCAGCTGTTGTTTGTCTTGCCTGGTCTGTTCTCTCCTTTATGTTCTTAAATTGGGCTTACCTTACAAAGAATAGTCTAGCCTATACTGGTGTCCTTCTAAATTCAAACCAATTGCTGTTTATTTATTAAGTAAGGAAATGTGCATGTCCTTTGACATCCTTTGCAATACTGCTATGTGTCATTTAATGGTAACACGAGGCCTAACTTTCTAAGTGCAGTTGGAAGAGTGCTATTTTATTAGGGTTCATGGTACTATTTACTTTGAGACATGGAGAATGGAAGAGGAAAGGTTAGAGCTCTGTCTTGATTTTCATTTGCATCTGCTTTGAGAGCTATTGTCTCTAGTAGTACAGCCTGTAGACAGGACCAGCACCAAACCTTATTTATTCATCTTCATGTGGCCAAGGCCTGTCACAGAGTTGGGCCTAGAGAAGGGTTTCTGTACAGAATTCTGGAGTAAAGAAATAGAAGACATTCCTCATACATTTGTTTATTTGTTGGATCTAAAGCTAAAGGAATCAACACAGATAATTTACCTTCTTCTAAAAGCTATACAAATCCAGTCTCATGTAGCCATTTTCATCATCCACAGTTCTCCCTCACCCTTCTTCTCTGTCCGCTATCAGACTTAGGCTGAAATTTATGTCTGCTTCCTGTCATTCTTTTCCCTGTGAAATTGGAGAACAACTGTTTAGTCACCTCTTTATAAATAACCCTTCAACAAGTTAAATTGCCTGTAGGACTACTCTATACAGATTAAATTATCCCAAAATCTTTTCCTTTTATTTTTATAAAAGCTTTTTTAAAAAAACTTTTTTTTTAAAATTTTATTTTTATTTGAGAGCGACAGACACAGAGAGAAAGACAGATAGAGGGAGAGAGAGAGAATGGGCGCGCCAGGGCCTCCAGCCTCTGCAAATGAACTCCAGACGCGTGCGCCCCCTTGTGCATCTGGCTAACGTGGGACCTGGGGAACCAAGCCTCGAACCGGGGTCCTTGGGCTTCACAGGCAAGCGCTTAACCGCTAAGCCATCTCTCCAGCCCAAAAAACTTTTTTTTTTTTGAGGCAAGCCCAATACAATGACTTTTTTTAAAAATTATTTATTTATTTATTTATTTATTTATTTATTTATTTATTTATTTATTTGAGAGCGACAGACACAGAGAGAAAGACAGATAGAGGGGGAGAGAGAGAATGGGCGCGCCAGGGCTTCCAGCCTCTGCAATTGAACTCCAGACGCGTGCGCCCCCTTGTGCATCTGGCTAACGTGGGACCTGGGGAACTGAGCCTCGAAACGGGGTCCTTAGGCTTCACAGGCAAGTGCTTAACCGCTAAGCCATCTTTCCAGCCCATTTTTTTTTTTTTTTGGTACAAGAGAGAGAGAATTGGCATGCCAGGGCCTTCAGCCACTGCAATTGAACTCCAGATGTATGCATTCCCTTGTGTGTATATGTGACCTTGTGCATTTGCATCACTGTGCATCTAGCTTACATGGAACCTGGAGAGAAGTACTTTAACCGCTAACCATCTCTCCAGCCCTAAAAGCTTTTTAAAATAAATTATTTATTTGAGAGTGGGCGAGAGAGAGAGAAGGGGCATACTAGGGCCTGTGGCTGCTGCAAACAAACTCCACACACATACACCCCTTATGCATCTGGCTTACATGAGTCCTGGAGAATTGAACTTGGGTCCTTTGACTTTGCAGGCAAGCACCTTTACCGCTAAGCCATCTCTCTCCAGCCACTTAAAAGCTTTTTAAAGAAGCACTTTAAACTTTTTTTTCTAACTATAAAATATTTTTAAAAATAATTGTACTTCTTGCTTGCCACATGATAGACATTCCACAAATATAAATTGGTCTAATAAGTGAATTCATGCAATTTGTGTAATTGCCATTAAAAATGCTTATTCAAGCCTGGCATGGTGGTACATGCCTTTAATCCCAGCACTTGGAAGGCAGAGGTAGGAGGATCACCTTGAGTTTGAGGCCACCCTGAGACCACATAGAGAATTCCAAGTCAGCCTGAGTTAAAGTGAGACCCTACCTTAAAAAAAATAAAGCATATTCAAGGATACTGGAAAGAGCTGTTCAAGATACTGTGCCTGAAAACATCCATAGGATCAAACCTAAGTCCTGTGGAAATGAAGAAGCTGGATTCACTAGTGCCATGAACCCCGGAAACCATACACTTTCTCTCTAGTCCCTTCATGCTATGTCCAACAAACCATACAGAAACACATTAATATGAACTCTAATTGACTTTGGTTATAGAAAAATTTGTTTCTAATAGACATTTCTAATTGACATGTTTGTACTTCCTATCACTCTATGCTCATTTTATCAATGATATCCATTTTAGGGGATCCCAACTTCCAAGGGCTTATGCACTGCATCTTACAGAATTAATTTTGAGATTCTGCAATCCTTACTTTAGAAACACTTCCTAGCATTGCCTATCCATCGTCAAAACTCATCTTCTCTAGGGAGCTGAAGAGATGGCTTAGCAATTTAAGGTGCTTTCTTGTAAATCCTACTGGCCTGGGTTCCATTCCCCAGTACCCATGGAAAGATGCACAAAGTGGCACATGCATCTGCAATTTGTTTGCAGTGGCAATAGACCTTGGCACACCCATATGCTCTCATAAATAAATAAAGAGGACTTCCAGTTAAGATGGCATTGTAAGTACCACATCAAAGTAGCCTAGGGGGGAAAAGGCAAAAAAAAAAAAAAAAGAAAGAAAGAAAAACTAGCAAAATACACACTTTTACTACAATGTGAGGTGTATAGGAAATTGAAATGGCAGCGGAGAAGTAGGAGAGATCTACAGCATCCAGAGCCCACACAGGCCAGCAGAAGCTTGAACCGCAGAAAAGCCAGGTGAGAGGAGCTTCCACTCACGCAGGAGCTCTCCACAAACTCAAGAAATGTGAAGGGAGAGCGCAGTGAGCAACGGAGGAGGAGATCACAGGGTAGAAGAACACGTGGAACAGCGAGAGAACTAGAGCAGCATCAGCAGCCTCCCCTCCCCCACTGCCAGTGCTCAGCTCCAGCGAACAGAGCAGCGGTCCAGGGACCTGGCCACGCCTACCTGAACCTACAGCAGGACCCAAGCAGGAGCAGAGCTAACTGGGATTATACCAGGGAAGGGTCTCACCTAGTCACAAGCTGACTTGGAACCCTCAACAGACCAGAAATCCTAACTTCCTTATTGTCAGGATTAAGGGAGTGGGTGAGGCACCACACAGCCTAAGGGACAGACAGAGGATCTGGTTGTCATAATTCCTACTCTTGGATAAATACTCTGAGCTGTTTTTCATTGAAAGTGTACATTGTACAATTTAACTAAACAATGTATACTTTCAAACCCAACACCTAGGGTCACTTTTGTAGATACTCTGAGTCTTGAGAGCCACACCTAGACCTTAAGCTCCTACCCTGAAGATATATAAATAAATAAAGATTTGAAAATTTAAAAAAAAAATTGTACTGTAGTGTAGCCCTGCAAGGGCCTGGCTGTGCTGTCTGGAATGGAAGGAATTATTTGCACATCTTAAATTTCTTCTATTTATATTTTGGAGTATGCAGTTTCCCACTCCCTGCCCGACCTCATATATTATCAGATGTGAATTGGGATGTACTTGCCCCCTTTCCATGTTTGTTTTCTTTTCCTGTGCATTTCTCTAAATGTATAGTCTGATAATCTTCCCACAAACATTAACTTGCTTTATCAAAAGTTTTATGGTTATAAACTCAAGAAATGTGAAGGGAGAGCGGCAGTGAACAACGGAGGAGGAGATCACAGGGTAGAAGAACATGTGGAACAGCGAGAGAACTAGAGCAGCATCAGCAGCCTCCCCTCCCCCACTGCCAGTGCTCAGCTCCAGCGAACAGTTACAGAGACCCCAAATGCAAATTTGCTTGAATGATCAGAGGAATTTATGGATTTATATGACCTCCTGCACAGCTGGAGTCAGTTGACCTAACAATGTCACTATATGTCTAGTTTTTCTTGTTCCCTCTGTTCTCCTTTTCTCAGTGTTGGCATCCACATAAGGTACTCACAAGCCCTTGCTTTGTGGTAGTCAAAGGGTTGCAGCATTTGTAGACCTCACTTTCCTATTCTGTCCATCCAGATGTTAGGGCTTAGTCATCTAAGTACAGTGTCTGGCCAAAAATCCTGTTTGATTAAAAAGTAGAATTTCCTGGATATAGACAAGGACAGTCAGTGAGGTTTGTGTTGCAGGTGATGAGGTGGGTGCTGTTATTTGAAGAGCCTGCTGAACAAGCAAGCCACACGTATCTATTAGGTGGCTGTGAAGATAGAAATGGACTGCGGAACGGTTGGATATAGAATGTAAATTGTGGCTGAAACTTTGATTACAGGAATGTTGGCCAATGGAAATTTCAGATGAGAAGAAAAGAAGGCCTTGGAGTAATTTTTAGGGAAAGACAGGAGAGGCCATCAGAGAATAGATAAGAAGCTAGCGAGAGGGCTGGGGAGATGGCAGTGCTGGTAAAGTACTGCAGTGCAAGCATGAGTTACCTGAGTTTGGATCTCCAGCACCCAAATGATAGCATGTACATGTAATCCCAGCACTTAAGCTAAATAAATGAGCTCTGGTTTCATTGAGAAATCTTGTCTCAAAAAAATGAGGGAGTGCCAGACGTAGTGGCACACATCCCCATGCTCAGGAGGCAGAGGTAAGTGGATCGCTATGAGATGGAGGCCACCCTAAGACTACACAGTGAATTCCAGGTCAGCCTGGGCTAGAGTGAGACCCTGTATTGAGTCCCCCTCCCTCCCAAAATAATAAGGTAGAGAATGATTGAGGAAGACACTTAATATAGACTTCTGGCCTCCACACACATCACACATGTTCACCTGTGTAAATATGTACACAAATACACACACACATACACAGCCAGATGGGTGGCTCTGGGGAAGTTAGGTATGTGGATCCCTCCAAGTAATAGGCTAATTTCTTTTCTCAGTGAAGGTAATGTTATCTGAGATAGTTTGTGGTATGGTAGATAAGGACAAGGATGCTAGCATCTACCCCCTCTGTAATCTGTGACCTAATTACTTAACCCCACTGTCTTCATATTATACAAAGAAAGTAATCTTAGTTTTAAAATGCTTGGCATAGAAACCAGCAAATACATTGCTGCCTTGCATTTGTACATGTGCATCTCTCTGCATGCATGTCCATACCCACTGACCTGTTACTCTGGAATCCAAAATTAGCTTATTTGGACCTAAATAATTTGTTTCCCCGAGAAAAAGTGGTTCTGCTATAATAATGCAAGTATCTGGGGTTTTGGAGGGTTTTCTTTTAGATGAGCTTTTGGCTTATTTTTCTACTGGTTATCATTTTTACCTCTGACGTAGGTATGATTTTCTTCATTTTTTCCCATATTTTACATATTTTAAATTGTTCCTAATATTCTTCCCCCTCCCCTTTGCTTTCCCTCTCTCCTTATAAAATTTTCTTCCCCAGCATCATTACTAAAATTGTGGAATCTGTTAGTTGCTCCCATGAATTTTGGCCAGTTTCTGGTATGTTACTTTTAATTAGGACACTTTCCTCACCTGTCTGTAGAAACTGGCAGTACTCTCAACTCATCTCCATCAGAGTCAGGAATTTGAACTTGCTGGCTTCCTCTTCCTCTTCCATTTTCCTGAGTAGATGTCTTGAAGCACTGATTAGAGTTCTGTGTGCCCACAACATAAGCAGGCATGAAGCTTAAATCTGATTTAAAGGACTGTATCATACAGTCTATTACTCCATTAAGTTGTTGTTTTAGAGTCTATAAAAGTATTCTAAGTGTGAACATGTTGTTGAATCCCTAGCACTTGTTGAGCCAGGCATCGTGTGTGTCATTTTAAAGTAACTGGGTAGGTCTCTTTTTATTACTATGAACACAAACACTGATACTAAGGACTGACATGCAAAAGGAAAGAAGGCGATAGTGATGAAAACCATTTAATGATTAGTGAGGAAACAAATACTGTTTAATGAAAATAAAAACCATGTCGAAAGGACCTAATGCTGACTTTTGGAACCAGAGCCATGTTGCGGTCTTTGTGTACCCTCTGTCCTGTACAGTAGAGATTGTCTAAAATTGCTTGGGAACCGGAGCTTGCAATTGTGTGCCTGGAATGTCCTGCAGATAATTAAGTTGTGGTCAGGCTTTGGAAAAATAAAAAGTTCTCGAACTATGATTTTATAAACATGCTACAATAACATTTCTTTATATTTAACAGTTTCTTATAGAAAGTTGATACTCTCATGAGGCATTGATTAAAGGTAAAACATCAAGAAAGAAAAAATATTAAATTAAAACTTCACTTAGGATGTTGACAGTTGGCTTGTAATATTAAACAGATGTGTATGTTCCTGGGGATATTCTTCTTTCTGAACTGAATTGCTAAGTTGTATTTTTTTTAATGACAGCTACAAATTTTTGATCAGTTAATAATTTTAAATACCCTTTCTACAATCTTTTGCATCTAACTTCATCTGTAGTTTGAGCCTTCTCAATGATATAATAACTGGTGAGACCTGTACTGCCTCTCTCAAGCCTTTCATTTGCTCCCCCCAACCCCCGCCCCAGAAGCTTAGCGGGGCTCTTCTGATTTCATGATGCATTCTTGGAGATTGAGTCCTTGAAATAATTTTAGGATCATTGGGTGGAATTCTATCCCGGCAGATTTATGTCTGTAGTTTCCTCCCATATAAGCTTTGCTTTGGCATTTGAGTACAGAAGTTGACCTACATTGTGGTATTGTGTTTGTGTGGTCAATTGTAAAGGCTTCATAATACATCTATATAGCCAGTCATCCACATCAGCCCGTACCCCATGCTGTGGGGCCAAGAAATGTCAGAGAGGGGACCTATAGAAACCCTAACATGAGTACCAGAGACTCAGTGAATTTTTTTTGTTTATAAGGACTTTGCCATAGACCAGAGGCTTGGGTAGAGGGTGGATAGATGAATAGGTGGATTTGATTCTGTGGAATAATATGAAAAATATTTTGCATTTCCAAAGATTCTTTAAATCTTTTTGTGTGGTAAGATCAAGCTGTACATGTCTGTGTTTAGGCCAATGAAAATTTAAATTTAGACATCATTTTAGTTGGTGAGTCTTTGATATGTGAACACCTTCTGTTTTCTGAATGATGCATTTCTCAGGTCAGGCATGTTTGATTAGCCTGAGTGAAGAGTTTTGTTGCTTGGGGTGGATTTATTGATCTTGGAGCTGGTGTTGTTTGTACAGTCTGCAGATTACATGTGGAAAAGCCTGGTGTGGGCCTGAAGGACATGGAGGAGCTTTCAGAGAACACAGGCCTGCAGACAGTCTGAACAAATATGACTATGCATTTGTAAATGCCAAGCTGTATGCAACCTCAAGAATAATGGATGTGCTTTAGTAGCTAGGATTCATTG